>NW_006494612.1:12978221-12983054 GCF_000325575.1 Pteropus alecto | reverse complement strand
AGTTATAAAGATTGCCTCCTATATTTTCTTCTGTTTTATAGTTTTAGTTTTTATATTTATAATTGTGATCCATTTATCGTTAAATTTTTATAAATGGTGTGAGATATGGATCTAAGTTATTATAGGTATACAGTGATTCTATCACACAATTATTTTTCTGGTGAATTGCTTCAGCATCTTTTTAGAAATTTAATCATTCATATATGCATGATTCTCATTTTGGACTTTTGCATCCTATTCAATTGATCTATTCCTCTATCTTTACACTCATACTTCATTTCCTTGAAAAAAGTAGCTTTATAGAAAGTCTTGAAATCAGCCAACATGAGTCTTCCAACTTTGTTCTTTGTTTTCAAAATTTGTTGGGCTATTGTTGGTCCTTTGCATTTCCAGATGAATTTTAGTTATCATTTTAGCAATGTCTATGAAAAGCTTGCTGAGATTTTTATTGGGAGAGGGTGCTCATGGGGAACCACCTATTTTTGGCAAGAATTCTACTTCATATGTGACATTGTCATCAATAGGAGGCACAAAAGTCTGGTCGTTTGATACCTAATGACGCATAGAGATAGGTCTCGCAGGTCAGCTATTGTCAGCTCTGTTTCTCCAATGTAAAATTTTATTTTTCTCTTTAAAACATTATGTGATATGTGAGATAAGAGCTCAATATTATGGAAACATCATTTCCCATCAATGTTTCCTCTATCATTTTAACCTTTAACAGTTGCTTTTAAGTTCAAGAAGAAGGATAAAATTAACAGAAAAGTGTCATTTTGCTTTTTGCTTATTCTTGGCTTCTGTAGTTCCTATATTAGGACTGAAATTTCCATATCGAAAATTTTAAAAATAAGAGATTTGAAGTTACACACATGTGGGTCGGCAACCTGACTCCGTCACTGCTTGTGAGTATGATCTTAAAAAAGTTACTTAACATTTCTAAGTTTGAGTGTCTGTATCACTAAAATTAGAACAATATCATTTACTTCCTTTGATTGTTTAGAAGATTAATTCAATTATCATATAACTTTAATAATAATGGCAGTCATTTATTGAAAATCACCATAAGAAAAATGCTTTCTTTAATCCTTACAAAAATTCTGTGAAGGTAGGCCTTAGTAAATTTATTTTGCAAAATTGAGGTTCAAAGATATTAAGCAACTTGCTTAAGATTGCATAACTGCTAAGAAGCAGTGCTGGACTACAAATATAGTTTGACCCAATGCCAAGAAGAGTGCTAGTTGCATTTGTCATGCTGTTTATAATGACTAGTTATGAAGATGAGTTTCTCTCACAGGATCTAGAGTTTGGACCTAAGAAAAAGGTATGCAGTTCATTGCCTTAGTGTAAGAAGGATTGAGGCTAAAGATGAAGAACGGTTGTAGTGGCTATTAGAACCCTGGGTCTTTGTCATTAGTTAACATGTTATTTATTATCAAATCACTTGAACTCTCCCCGATCTCTTTCTATCAAAGGAAGAATAATATTATTTGCCCCTTCTACTTCAGGGGCTTGTAAGTGCTAAGTAAGTAATACACTCTGCTGTGCTTTGTATTCTGCAAATTTATAAAGTCTGTGAGTGTGTTATTGTAATTCATATTTTGAATTCATACTTATTTTGACTCTATTGTCATTACAAAATTCAGGTGATATATGTAATAATGGAGGACTGTAGCTAGATTCATGTGATATGTTCCATATGACACTAGCAGTAATAGCTTCATCAAATATCACACAACCTTGGTATCCTGATTTATCAGTTAATGAGAAACTGAAGTTAATGTTATTTCTTTAATACAAGTCATCCTGACTCTTTTACATTTTCTTATGGTCTCAAAATATGTTACATATACTTGTTTACTTGGCCATTTTTGTTTTGGATATTTTCTTTTAGATACCATTCTTTGAAGAGATTTTTTTTTTTACTTGTAATTTTCAAGTGTTATTTGTGAAGTTCTCACTCATAGGTATCAGAAAGTACAAAATAAACAGAAAATGATTAGACATCTAGAGTAGGAATATAAATAACCATTAATAATTTAGTTTATTGAGTAGAAAGCCATATCTTCTTGACATGTAAATGTTGCCTATCTGTTTACTCTTCTTGAATAGTAAAGAAGAAAGAATGAAGAAAGGAAAGAAGAAAGAGGCTGCTAGTGTGCCAAAACTATTTAATTTATGACTCATAAAGGATTCATGTTATTTTAAAATGTACTTAATATTTTACAATATTTAAATAATGAAATGTTACGTAAATCTTGCCACCTACCCAAATTTTCTCTTAAAAACTAATTTTAACTTCCATTTTCCTCCATTGATAATTTCCCTTGTAAGTATTCTAGAAGAAGTTAGAAGTGTGACTTAATTCTTTTTTATAATATAGGATAAAGGCCAGTCAACCTAATCATAAGCATTAGAGTAAACTGTTTTAATTTTGGCTTAATTGGTAATTCAAGGTCGAGATAGATCCAAAGATAAGGTGCGTTGCAAGTAAATCAACCATGAGTCTGAATAGAAATTTGAAAACCAAATAATGTGCCTATTTAACAAGATACAGATAATAGAAAAGATTAAAAAATTATTAAAGTAAAAAAGTAACATTTAGTCTTCTAATCCAAAATGTTTGAGAAAATCACTGTGAAAGCCAAAGGTAGCTTTGGGAGAGAAAAAGGAAACACTTGATAAAAGACAATGTGTTAATCCCATGACAAGCTTGAACTTGCTTCATTTCAAAGGTACCCATCACCTATGTGAATTGAAAATGCGTCTCTCCTTAACACCATGTTGTAAGGAGAGAAAAGAGTAATAAAAAATAGATGAGAGAAAAGAGGTTTTGTTGTTTTGAGATGCAAATAGTTCTAGAGGTAGAGGTCAACAAGCCTGTGAAAGAAAATCATTTGGGACTATGAATGAGTGCCACATATTTATTTCAAACACTTTTTTTGTGTGTATAAAACATATCTTTTAAGATTTGTTGTCCATAAAAAATAGAAAGCAAATGATCTCCTTTCTTCCAGGAGTATTTGGTAAGAGAGTAAAACCAGAAAATATTATATTGAAATAATCCATGAATAAGCTATTCTAATGGAGTACAGCTTGATTAACTCTGTAAATATTTTAACCAAATATCCTTGAATTTTCTGTGCAATTCTGCACTTCTGTACTTCTGGTCTGTTTTATTATTTTGGCAGTATGATAAGAATACTATAACTTTTTCAAGTATGGTTTACCCAGGTAAAACGAATAGCGAAGGAAACATACTACATATGTTCATATTCTATGACATAGTATGTTTCTTTCGTTGTTTTAATTACTTGGGTAAACAACACTTGAATAAGTTAATACATTTTTCTTATTATAGTAAAAGTCATTATATAATTTTTTTTCCAAGGGAAAAGTGTTATTCTTCCACCACTCTAGCTACAGATTAATCACTGCAATAAGCAAAATGCCCCTGACTGCTTACAAAGAAGATTCAATTGTCACTGTCATGGAATTCAGTCTCACACAATCTAATCTTAGACTTCTTTCTCAAATGATGTTTCAGATCCACATAGTCCATCCATATTGATTGTCCCTTTTTTTCTGTATTCATCTCTATCTCTCTAAAACTCACTATAATTTTCTCACTGTACCTTTCACAGAAATATACTTCACTCCATGGTCTTTCTATTAAAATCCACCTATCCATCAAGACCTCACTCAAGTTTAGTAGTTTCTCTGTTATTACCTCAGCGTAATCCTTTCTTCCATATTTTTGTCTCACAGTCCTGTGCACTCACACCATAGTATTTAACGTGCTCTTTTTTTTTTTTTTTTTTAATTTTGGTTACTTATGCTTATTTATGCCTGTTTTCTTTAAGAGAATGCACACTGTCTGAGGGTAGAGAATGTCATTTATGTGAATCTCTCAAAGTATTTAGCATAGTGTCCATAGAAAATAGTAAATTAATTTATTTTCAAATATAATTATATGGTGAATATTTAGTCTTTAAGAAATCCTTTTTCTTGGTATGACATTCCAGTTTTTGCGCCTTTCTCTATTTAAAAACACTTTTATTTGTGGATATTTTAAAAGAAATTCTGAAGAATTCCATGAAACTCATTTTAACTGCTTAGATGCACTAGTGAAATGTTTAATTAGAGATAGATTTAAAAGATTATAGAATAAAAAATGATTGGGATCATCTATAAATTACATATAGTTCAGTGTAGTAAGGATTTTAGCCTTGCCTAAAGAGGTCTTGCCTTTGTTTTTACCTCTGGGGTGGTAACCTTTAAACACTTTGAATTTCCCAAGTGATAGCAATGTCTTTGTAATTCATGATGGGACCACACCTGACAGTTTATGCTAAAGAGATGGCTCAGGGTGGCGCCATACACATACATAGGCTTAGGGTGAGGGCTAGCCATGACAGAAACACCAACTATCTGATTAGAGGTTTGGGGCTTTGGACTATGTGAGGTTAACCTAACTTCCTGGAATAGTAGTGGGGTGCCCAATTGTATGTAATCAATCAATCAATCAATCAATCAAAGCTCTGGACATCCAAGCTTGGGTGATCTTCCTAAGTTGGTAATACTCCATACAGTTGTCACGCATTGATATAAGTGGATAATGTGTTTTAAGGACCACAGAATTTTGTATGTGGAATCCTTCCAGACTTTGGCCTATGCAGCTCTTTCTTTGGCTCATTCTAATTTGTATCTTTTTCCTGAAACATATGTAGCCATGAGTATAATAGGTTTCACTGAGTTCTATAAGTTTTTCTGGAGAATTATCGAACGCTAGGGTGATTTGGAGAAACCACCAAACTTGCATTGGGTGTCAGAAGT
>NW_006494612.1:12940017-12978174 GCF_000325575.1 Pteropus alecto | reverse complement strand
AACTCTTTGCAATTGGGGTCAGAAGTCTTGGTTGGGCAGACTTAGTCTGGGCGACTGTATCCTTAACCTCTCAGTTTGACCAACTATAGATAATAGTTTAAAAAGGCAGAGAGTCTCTGAATTATATACATCTATATCTTATAAAATTGTATCTTTTGTTCCCCCTATTCTACTCATAACTTTTATCACTTATGACCTTGTTCTGGGATTTATCTGTTGATATATTTGTCCATCTCACTAAACTGTGACTTCTTTAAAGCAAAAGATGGTTTCAAACTCATTTCCATAATGAGTGCCTAACTCAAAGTAGGTGGTCAATAAGTGTTTACTGAATGAATAAATTATTGAATCTTCGGAATGGTACAATTTTAATATAATTTACTCAAGATTGCTACACTTAGTTTCCATCATTAGTACGTTGAGATTTTGTGGATTACACTCACAACATGCCCTTTCTTAAATAAATAAAATTATTTCACATAATTTTAGAACTGTTATTATAGAGGTAAGTGTCATCTTTTAATTTAATTTAATGGCACTGATTTGGGATTCAGAATAATAGAGAATATTGAGCTCTGTTATTTAACTGTGTAGCCCTGAGGAAATCACTTCATCAATTTAAACTCCTATTTTTTTTATCTGTAGAAAGAGATAAATTAGGCCTTAGTTTCTTATTGTTTTATATGCTGTTTTTTTTTTAATGTCTGAGGGATATTAATATTCCATTTTATTTTTCCTTAATTACTGAGTAGTTAGAATATATATGCATTATTCCATTTCAGTTTCCCCTAATTACTAAAAGTGTAATTAGAATATGCATGATGGAATATGCATTGGCACATATATATCTAAGTATAAATATTTAGCACTTATACATTTATACAAAAATCATATATTTCTCAGTGTTATAAACACTGTAGTGAAGGTAGATAATTGACAAAATGTTTATTAGAACTTATCAAGGGTGGTTAAACATATCACCATTTTTGATTACCTCTTTCAAAAGAGTCTGAAATTTGAAGAACCATTTTCCATCCAAAAAAATATGTGACCAAGGCTTTTACTAAGAAGTTTAAATTAATTTCAACTCTAGGCACCACTGTTCCTAGTAATGTAAATTATCAGCTGTATTAGAAACCACAGACTTATTTTCTATTCCTATGGACTTTAATGCCTATTCATTTATTCACTGGCTCATTTATGCATTTATTTATTCGTTCATTCAGCCAAACATATATCTAGCATCTAGTGTGCCTCAGGTACTGTTATACTAGGTGATGAAGTTACAAAGATGAATTAGATGGTCTTTAGCTTCAGGAAGTAACCAAGTCACAGCTCACTTTGTTGACTTTTATTAAGTTCAGATACATAAATGATAGCTTATACATATGCAAATAAACTTGCTTTAGAATTTGTAGCCTTTTGTCAGCAGTTTTGATGAAGAAAGACTGAGAGAAATTTACAGAATAACAAAGTTGAATTCCATTGCAAGAACCAGAGTTAAACTTTCTTTAAGTCTGCTAAAATCTTGAGTTGTTAATAAATATTAAATATGTGGATGTTATCTTTATGAGACCAAGTTAAAATAATTCACGAGAATAGTTCTCCAAATGACATTTAATAAAATCTAATGAATTAAGCTAATTCACTAGCTGACTTCTTAAACCTTGAATATGTGCTGTAATATATATAAGTTCTCACATATGTGAGCAAATACAAAAGGTGAGCCCAGCTAAAGTAGATTTTAATAATGGAGCAGCCTGAGAGGGTGTGTGAGAGGACAACTGATACAAAAAAACAACCATTTCTCTATTGGTCTAGGGTCTTCCTTTGCAACTAATACTATCTGTACTGTTGAGAAAGTGAATGACACGTAGCAGAAACATAAGTGTTGGGATTTACTAGAATTAGATTTTTTTTCACCCTCTCTCCCAAATCTACTTGGATTCTAGTTAAGCTAAATAAAATGGTCTGATGCATTCACTTTCATGTAAATGTATATAACTAAAAATTTTTGAAATATGATCAATAGTTATTCTCAGTGCAAAAATATACTATTTCACTAGTCAAAATTCTTTATATAGTTAAATGAGATTTTGGGGAATCCTACATTTATTATAGCACTCTAAGCCAAAAACATATAGCTAAAGAGTTTAAATTTATATATATAAGTTATATGAAAAGATTTGACTAAGCAGTATTTGGCCATGAAGTCAAAATTTAAGATTATAAACCCACTGGATTTTTTTTTTTTTTTTTAGAAGAAAAGTAAACTATAAAGAATAACTAGATATATCAGACTTTAAAAAGCTTCATGTAAGTTTTTAAATTGTTATAAAAAATTCCACAAATATAACAAGGTTAATGAAAATTACCTAATTGTAAATATTTTTCTTAAAAAGGTGAGGAAAAGATAATGTAAACATCATGACTTTCTTTGGATTTGAAAGAGCTAAAAGAAAAAAAAGTTTTTCTAAGGAAGAGAGGATTTTCACTTGTCTCAACAAGAATCAGCCAGCCACTTGGGAGTTAAAGATATGTTTATCTAAAACCAGAAATATTCATGTCTTGATGAGAGAAAATAATAATCATGTGTAGGTTGCCTTAACTGAACCAAATATTTGGAAGCATCTCCATTATCACATAGCACCATTCCTTTTATTACCTCACATCCCATACACGTAATTGTGTATGGGATGTGAGGTAATATGCAAGTCACTAGATGCATTTCTTTATAATACAGTAAAATTTAAAGTCTGCTGCTTTTTAAAACCATGGATTTTAGAATTTGACAAAATAGAAAGTATGATAATTATTTTTATCATCTCATTTTAAGATATATGTAATGTATTTTATTAATTGCTTCTTTAAGTGGACTAATTAAATACGAAATAAAACAGTTTGTACCAAAAAAAAAGAAAAAAAGAAAAAACAGTTTATATGGTCATTAAGTTAGATTCTGTTAGGCTATAAAAGAGAACTTCACCTCTCAGATATTTGTGTTGCCACATGGTAAATTTTATTCTAAAACCATATCTTCTGTTTGATTTTAATATTGATTTTATTTTTGTTATTTGAAATCTATACTTGGAGAATATTAGATGTTAGAGTTTTCATTGTCTGTTATTGTTGAGTGTTCTCAGACAAGTCATTTAAGCTCCCTGAATCTGACTTCCTTTACCTATAAAAATGTCTGTGTGACAGGTATATTATGAGAAATATAAGAAGTAAATAAATAGATTACAAACACAAAGCTTCTAGTTTTAAATTATCATTCGAAATAATTTTAAATAATTTAAACATTTATAGTCTGCATGCCTTCAAATGTAATTTGATATGTTTCTTCAGTAAAGCCACATCACTTAAGCTAATATAATTTTAAACATTAAGTTTAAATAGTTTTCTGTGATTCCTGTAAGTTAAAACTAAAAAATATAGAAATTCTCTCTGAATTTCTTCATGAGACACTGTTTCTTGATCTTCAAATATATTTTTATAGATAATATATTTTTTATTTATCTGACCACTTCCAATTTGGGGCATAGCATTAAAAAACTACCCAATGAAGAGGGTTTTTTGTTTGTTTGTTTGTTTTTGTTTGTTTGTTTTTGTTTGTTTGTTTGTTTTAAAGATATTAAACAGATAAACCCTAGGTAGGTCATGTGCTTGTTGATGAAAAAAATGTTACATAGTTAACTGTCTACCCTCAGTGAACAAATGTTAACTACTTCTTCTGTCAGCCAGAAGTTGACAAGAACCCTCTTAGATAATTCAAGTTTAATTTCTCTGCTGAGCTCCCAGTTCTCTAGTATTCCCATAATTTACAGTGCTTTTAAATGTTTTTCCTGCCTGCCATTTTATTAAAGATGAAATAAATAGAAATACAATGAATATCTAAAACGATGTGATCAGGAAAAAAGGATAAAATGGTCACATACTATCAGTCAAAGCACCAAGCCCGAGTCAGCAGGTCTTCGAAACTGAAGTGATTCTAAGTGGCTATGTGATTTCCCATGAAACAAGTGGAGAGGCAGTGGGTGAAGTGCCCAGAGACCCCAAGACACTGTGTTTGCAAACTCTTACACGTCTGCTTGCAGAGTTCTTGCCTGAGACCTTTGTATATGTATTTAATACCCACAGAGGAGTGGAGTCTAAACAGCTCGGGCATGTCCTGCTGAGCCTTCCTCAGCAGCTTTATTAATCCAAAGACATTTCCAGAAGCCCAGTACCTTTCACTTGGAACAGGACACTGCCAAGGGCACAGTGGAAAGGTATTTATTTTATTTTTTTTTTATAAGAAATATTTTAAGGTAGGCTAGGATAAATTATTGGGATCAAAAATAGAAGACTTCATTAATTTGGGAGGAAAAAAAGACTACGGGAAATCAAAACAGAAAAAGTACAATGGCAGGACAAAGACAAACTGCAGAATCTGCCTGAATCTGCCTGCAGAATGCAGAATATGTTCATCCGTGTGCATTGCAGTACAGAGGACACCATGACTGCTGCATCAGACATCTAAATATTTGGATGTTGCATATCAATTTACATCCATGCTCCTATCCGTACTCCCACTCCAAATTCCCAGCCCACTCCCTGGTGATGATCTCTGAAATCAGGAGCCAAAAAGAGCTCTTTTCTGCTGCCTGTGACTCTGAGTGAATTGGGCCTGCTGAGATAGGACATCGCAAAAGCTGGACTCAGATCCAGGTCTCCTGGGCAGTGATGGAACCCACCTGAATTTGGGGCAGGTGACAGAGCAGACAAACTTTGCAGGCAGTCAAGGTCAGTGTATTTATCCGCTCACTTCTTTTTCTTAGCTCAAGATTTTCATATTGTCCTAAGTGCCTCTCAAAGCAGAGGAGAAGGGGTCACAATTGTCTGGCTGTTGACAGAACCCAGTTTGACAAGACGCCCATCATTTGATGATTTTGCATAGCAACTTTATATAAATTCCCAAGTTTTCCAAGGCAGTTGTGATTTTTATCCTCCACCGCCCCACTCCTGCCTTGTATTTAGGGACTCACCCTTGCATTCTCTGGCCTAGGGTCTCTGTTCCTCTGAAGTAATCGTCTCAATCTATTAATCAGTTACCGAACTAAACAAACAACTCCTCCAATCTTCCCCACCCCGCCAAAACAAACAAACAAACAAACAAACAACAACAACAACAAACCACTTATGAAATGACTAAAAATGTCTTTAAGTGTCTTGTCTTTGTGATATGGGGCTACTCTGAAGTATGAGGCATAGGAGAATCCTGCTCATCTTGCTCCAAGGTCAGTGTTATTGCAGCAAAGCATTCATCTTTAGTTTTATTTTGCACTTTTTTTTTGACTTGTCTTATATTGTTGATTTATTTCCAAAAAAAACCTTGTCATGAAAATGAAGAATGTATTTGGTCCCTTGAAAAAAGGGGCTTTATTCTCTAACAGAGCAAGCCTGCAGATTTGATGCCCTTACTTTTTCTTATTTGAGGTCAATAAGAAATAACTACAAGAAAGTGGACCTAAGCAAACTCAAACTGTTATTAAATCCTAATCCTATGTTTGAGTTTGCAGACCTCAGATAACCAATACAAATAGAAAAGAAACTCTTCTATTCATTTATAATAGAGAATGTTCTAGGTATAAGATTTTAATATCATTGTTTTTTTCCCCTTTTATCTGCCAGTACTGGAGAAAGATTTATAAGGAAAGAAACACAGGTGAAAACCTACCTTAATTTTAGTAATAATTTATAAGCAGAGATTTTACCATTATTTCATAACAGAATTTATTTCCATAAAATTTATAGTGTTTTACACAAATAAAAAAGTGAAAAGAATGCTCTTTCTTGAGTTTCTTGTTCCTAAACTCTATTACTTCATGGTGAACTTCACTATATCTTATCTTTTTAATTGTATTTTTTAATTGTGGTAAGAATACTTAACATAAGATCTGTCCTCTTAAATTTTAAGTGCACAGTACAGTATCGCTAACTAAAGACAATGTAGTACAGTAGATCTCTAGAATTTATTCATCTTGCATAACTGAAACTTTATACCTGTTGAACAATTCCCTGCTCCAGCTCCTGGAAATTATCATCCTATTCTCTGTTCTATGAGCATGACTATTTTAAGTACCTCATATAAGAGGAGTCATGAAGTTTGTCCTTCTGTGACTGGCTTATTTCATTCAGCGTAATGTCTTCCAGGTTCATCCATGTTGTCACAAATGGCAAGATTTCTTCTTTTTTTAAAGCTGAATAATATCTCATCATGTGTCTGTGTGTGTGTGTCTGTGTGTGTGTATACCCACATTTTCTTCATCCGTCAAGGGACATTTCAGTCATTTTAATATACTGGCTATTGTAAATAACATTGCAATGAATATGGCAGTACAGATATCTCTTTGAGATCCTGGTTTGATTCTTTTGTATATGTACCCAGAAGATTATATGGTAGTTCTATTTTTAGTTTTTGAAAAACCTCCATAATGTTTTTTATAGCAGCTTCATCATTTTATATTCCCGCCAACAATGTACCAGGGTCCTCTTCTCTCCACATCTTTACCAACACTTATCTAGTTATTTTGATAAGAGCTATCCTGACAGGTGTGAGGTGATATCTCATTGTGGTTTTGATTTGCATTCCCCTGATGAATAGAGGTGTTGAGCATCTTTTCATATACCTTTGGACTATTTGTATGTCTCCTTTGAAGAAATGTTCTCTTTAAGTCCTTTGTTCATTTTTTAATTGGATTATCTATCTATCTATCTATCTATCTATCTATCTATCTATCTATCATTTATTGCAGTTGAATTTTACAAGTTCTTTATATGTTTTGCATATTCCTTTTTTATCAGATATGTTTGTAAACATTTTCTCTCATTCTGTTGGTTGCCTTTTTTCTTCTGTTGATTACTTCCTTTGCTATGCAGAAGATTTTTAGTTTGTTGTAGTCCCACTTGTCTGTTTGCTTTTGTTGCCAGCGCTTTTGGTATCATATCCAAAAAGTCATTGCCAAAATGAATTTCTTGAAGTTTTTCTCTCATGTTTTTTTTTTTTTTTTTGGTAAAAGTTTTATAGTTTCAGGTCTTATGTGTAAGTCGCTAATCCATTTTGAGTTGATTTTTGTGTGTGGTGTATGATAAGGGTTCAATTTCATTCTTTTTCTCATAGATGTCCAGTTTTTCCAGCACCATTTGTTGAAGAGACTATCCTTCCATATTGTATATTCTTGGCATCCTTGTGGAATATAAGTTGATCATATATGTGTGGGTTTATTTTTAGGTTCTCCGTTTTTTCCATTGGTCTACATGTCTATTTTCATGTAAATACCATATGTTTTAATTGCTGTTATTTCATAATATATTTCGAAGAGGAGAACACAGCTGGAGGCACCAAATTTTCTGATTTCTAAATAATCTTCATAATTTCAAGTAGGCAAACATCCCAGGTCTCTGGGGTTTACCAACACTGAGAAGGTCTGCAGAGTTTGGAACTAAACAGTGGACGAAGAATGGAGTAGAATAGCACTTTTTAAAAAAAGAAATTATTCCAAGGTCAACCTATTTTTTTTTATTCCAGCTTTTTAGGTTTCCCAAAGATGTGTTAAAGCAAAATAGTGGCCTTTATAAATGCATAGTCTTTAAAATATATACTCTTTCCATAGTAAGTAATATTCATTTTAAGACTGAGGTGTTCTTTGGAGGCAATGTATAAATGGGGAGGCTCTATATTAGGTAATGATAATGATGTACTGCCATATTAATCTTTAAGTTGAGCTCTGAATTTAGTAATTTAGAGGTAAATGCTCTAGAGAGACATCATCATCAAGAAATAAGTGGGAATAATAATGCTGATCTCAAAGGAATTACATTTGATTATCTATATAAAACATTTTCCACCTTCCCTAACACTTAGGAAAGACATAATATCTAGCAACTGCAAATATTGTCGAAAGAATATAGAAACTGTGTAGTTTGCCTCTAGTCAACATAAATAACTACAAAATCAAATAAAAAAAACATTTTAGGTGTAGTTTTAAAAACAGTGGGTTTAGAATGCCTAAATCTATGTTAAAGAAAAAAAAAAAAGAAAGAACTAAGCAATTGTTTAAAACTGAAGGCTATACCTGAATTAATGAAGCAAATTTCATTATGGACAATCTAAAAATTTCAGGCTATTTCTTATTGATCTGTTGATGCTTTTTAATGAGTGTGTAACAATAACCTGAGAATGGGAGGTTTTTCAACTTTCAAATTTACCTGAAGTCATAACCACAATATGGAATGTCAAAGTGAGCTTAGTTATTAGTTTAAATAAATCGTTCTGCAAATTAAAACTTCATTGTTCTCATGTTTATATTTGATATTATATAAGTTGCACCTACCTTGCCAGGAGGAGTCAATTCCTTCTGTCTGCTAATTGCCAATATTAGAACTTTAGCATTAGTTTTATTTTTTTTTAAATGCACTAGTTTACATGATTTTAAAAAGAAGAGTACACATAAACTCTAGTAATGGAAATTTGTTTCTCTAAATGTGTACTATATCTAGGAGATTCTTTCATAGATCCCAAAATACTTGCCTGTATTCCTTTACAGAAATACCCTATTACCTTTTACTTTTCAAATTCCGATTATATCCATTTCATTTTTTATGGGGATATAAAAGTATCTTTAGTTTCCTGTTACAATTCTACTTTTTCATTTTACTTTTCTGACGATGATTAATCCCTTCTTCTAAATGTTTATGGACAATTCTTTCCTTTTCTACTGATAAGAAAATATATGTCTTAAAACTTAATTGGAGGAAAAACATAAACTTTTCCCCAAATTTTAAAATTTAATTAGAAAACAGTTTATAAGTTGTTAACATATTAAATATACTTTTACAAATTTATTCAGTCATAATAATATAGAATTAATTTCAAACATTACTGACATTGTCTTGCTCTCATCTTTGACTACATTATTCTACTTAAATTATTTCTACATATCTTTCCATGTTTCTAAATTTGGTCCAAGGTTTTCACTGAGATCCTCAGATTTATTCATATTACTACTCCGTATTTTTGTCATAATTTCTCTGAAAAATTATACCTATTGTAGGGAATCAAGAATGACCATTGACCATCATGTCCCAAAGCAGCTCTTTATGTGAGCCACAACTTTGTCTCATGAGGATGCTCTAGGTTCCAAAATAACAAACAAAAATACAACAGTTGTAGCTAATTCTCTCTTTTTCTCTCATCTCTATTCCACCGAGATTTCGATCATCTATGCAGAATCACTCATGGCTTATTAGTTTCTTTCTATATGTGTTATGTGGAATTTGTCACAGTTATTTTGCCCGAGTCTATTTTAATTCCATTTTACTGTTGCAAATTGATGGGCAATGCATACCTCAGAGTTCTATGTTGGTTTTGATTAAACAGATAAACACTTCTAGTGTGACAGAAAGTAAATTGCGAGAAACTTGAATTTTTCTCTTTTCCACTTTCATCGTAGAAAATGTAGTAGTTCATAAAGTAGAGAAAGCAAGAAAAAGTTCAGAGCTTCGGGCTTAACATAATGATTGAAATGGAAAGCCATGTAAATCCTCCAATGATGTGTTCTTCCAAGAAAGGCAGAGAATTGTGGAGACACTTTACATGATGGGATATATAAGTAGAGCCCTGGAGGTTCAGATGTGAAAGCAAACTCCTGGAGTTAAGCACTTAGCTGAAAATTGCTTTCTATCATCTGAGCTAGAAGTAATCAGAAGCCAGGCATGAAGGATTAAAGCAAAATACTTTAGGTGTATATTTGGCTTCTCAAAGTGTGAATTTTATTTTTCTTCTTTTAATGCCCAGGCTAATACCTGACTCTCACAATTAAAGTGTTCCCATGATAATTTATTTTTAAAAATCAGGGAAAGGAATGTATTCACATTAAAACAACTCTCCAGAACTTGTTGACTATCGTGGAATATAGTGTAATGTTGGTACCTTTCATCTGAAGCATCCCATTCCTAAAAGAGATTAACAGAAGCACATAGTCCCAAGTTGTAATGTGATCTATAAGAAAAATGAAGCCTAGGAAAGAACGCTATCAAAAGCTCATGTTTTCATCCTTTGCCCATTGTCTTTAATCCTGTGGTCATACTATTCAGATAATATTATTAGAGGAGAAAAACAGAACAACTAGATCAGAATGTTGCCTGGCAAGGAATAATAGATAAGAGATAACCTGATAAAGGGCCAAGGCTGTGGTAGCCAAGTAGTTTTCTAGTCAATTCTGATGTCAAATATTTGTCTCTGTTATTGTTATATCTGTGATTTATATTTTGAAAACAAGTCATTCCCTACTCCTGAATAACCATGACCAGATGACATTGATTTAAATAATATGGGCTTCTCTATTATGGGTTCTTACTTTCTTCTACAGCTTTTAATTTTTAAGTTCCTGCTTTCTGTTGGAAAGAAACAATATTATTCTACAATATAATTGGAAGTTGAAATGTCTTTAATTAATGCCTCATAGTATAAATTAGACTTTCTAAAGATATCTGTTATTAAGTTATAGTATAGATCCTATTTAGTGGCCATTTAGGGAAATCACTTTGCTAGAAGTTTCTAATTTGTTACAACCATTCTCTGAGGTTGGCATTTTTCCCAATTTACTGATAAAAAGACTGAGGCTTAGAGAGATCATGTAACTTCTCTGTGATCACACATATTGGGAGAACTCTCCAACTTTTGGAAAGCCTTGTATTCCTTCCTTTTAGAAACTCTCCTCTCCTATTCCATATTATTTGGATGAGACTATCATTGTACTGGTCCAGGTTACTCACTATGGAGCTGGACACATCACCCTACCCAAACATTGGAGCCTTTTGGGGAGAATTGATGTGAATACTAAGAAGGGAAGGTCTCACCCCTTCTGAAATGCTAGCTGTTAAGAACTACATAAACATGGGGTTTGCTGAGGTCCGTCTCTCCTGTATATGACCTGAGGAGAGCCATAGACAGCTGAGAAAAAAGGCAATGCTAAGAAGAAAAAGAAAAAAATTATGATAACAGCATTTTAGTCTTTGGCATAAAACCCATTCCAATCCTGAGACACCACAGCCATATAAGAACAAAAGGCAAAGTCCTAACAATATATTATTAAATCTTAGCCAAGGTATTGTTTTATAGTCCTATGAGAGTTAAAGCCAAATTATAGCAATGTTTTACTTCACCTCATACAATGAGCTGACCGTAAACTCTGCTCTGATCTTTCACGCTAACTCTATTCTACTGAGCCTCGGACATGCCAAATCAGCTCCTGCTCTAGAAACTTTGCATTTCTCATTTATTCTGCATGAGGCATTCTTATACAGTAAAGCTTATTACTTGATCGTGTAAATGAGCCTGAGCGAGGCTCATTCCCTCATTATTATTGTATTCAAATATCATCTTCTCTGTCGGCTTTCCCCAACAAAACTATTTGTCATTGCACCCTCCCTAACTCTCTCCAGCCTCTATTATCATTCTCTCACTCCCTTCCCTGCTTTATTTTTCCTCACAACACTTATCATTATGTCTTAGCTTATTTATCATGTCTATTGCCCACTTTGTCACTACGATAATCTTCAAGAGGGCAGGAATTTTGTTCTCTGCTAAGTCTCCAGCATCTAGTATCTGGCCTGACACATAGAAAATGCTCAATAAAGATTTGTAGAATGAATGAAAGAAAGTCAATAAGCTATATTTTGGTTAAGAATAGGGTGGGGTAGTTAAGATAGTTTGAAAGGGTTCTTGTCATTTACAGCTTAAAGATTTCTGACTAATAAACAGGCATAATGGTGGATTCAGAATTCAAACAGATGTTTGATTATATGATTATATTATTCTATATCATTGTTAAACATTTTTAATGATGACATTTTTTACAATAAACTGAAAAAGTGGGGTCTCCAGGGAAGCCTTAAAAAAGATAGCTAGAGAGCATTTAAATATAATTATGTATTTGTTATTGTTGATAACAGAAAGAATGCTATATACCATAAAGATTACAAATACTTTGTAATGATCTTATTTATTATCAACTATAAATGCTGCTGAAAAATGAAGTAATTGTTTGAAAATACATTAATCTCTCCCCTAAAGCAAGTTGTTTTTGAGAGTTCTTAGCCTATGATACAGATTTATTTTTATACACAATATTTGTATGCATACGAATTTTGGTTCAAGTAAGAGCAAACTGAGTCGTTCCTCTTGAAATTATTTCAACACAGAGGAAATTGTGTATTGAGAACAGAGAAGGGAAATAACATAAATGTTAGATAATAAAAGATTTTTTAATTTGGAGTTTTGAGGAAGAACTGATAAAGGAAGTAAACCTAGAGGTTATAAATATCTCCAGTGGTGTCTGGAGAAGAGAAGAAAGATGGAGATAGGGAAGAGGGGCTCACAGTAGGAGTTCCAGTATGAAATTCCTCACCAAGGTTCTTCTGATGGCTACATATGTGAGTGCTGGCAAGGAAGACTGTTTTCGTCTGCTTGGGCTGCTACAACAAAATACCACAGACTGGGTGGCTTATAAACAGAAATTTATTTCTCACAGAAATCTGGAGGCTGGAAGTCCAAGATCATGTTCAGGTTAGGGTCCTCTTTGGGTCTGCAGACTTCTTGATGTATCTTTACTTCATGGAGGGGAAGGTATCTCTCTGGAGCCTCCTTTATGATGTACTGATTCTATTCAGGAGGGTTTCACTTCCTAAGAGCCCCATTTACTAATACCATCACCTTTGGGGTTAGTATTTCAGTATATGAATCTTAAGGAGACATAAACATTCAGACTATAGCAAAGATGGGCAGAGATTATGGGATCTCCATGCTCCTAACATCTAAGTTACTTTGTCATCTGAAGAAATATTATAACCTGGAGTGGAGGGGATTACCTGTAAGAAGGCCCCAAGATATAGAATAGCAAAAAGGCAGGAGCCAACAATTCAAGCAAAATGCAATTGATATTAACTTTAGTTTGCTATTTTTTTTATTTTAGTGGATATAAAAAGTTCTAAAAAGTGGACATGAAAAATTTCACTTCATCACCTATTTCCATTTTTCCCATAAAGTCTTATATGATTTAAAACTCAGTAGGTTTAAATAAGAAAAGCAACTAGGGTGCCTCAAGGAGACAAAGGAGCTGGATATTACTATAATTCTACCAGGTTTGCCTTCAAATTTTAGAATCCCAGGGGAAGAATATTCCCAAGACCCAGAGTTGGATGGTGACAAGAGATAGGAAGCAATTAGGAACACAGGTAGAGATCATGTTTTTGCTTCTTCCATCTGCCTGCTTGCTGTTTTCTCTCTACAGACAAGAGCTTTCTCCTCCATTTTTCCATCTTCACGGTAAACTATAACTGTCCTACAGTTCCCTAGATTACATGTTAAAGTTCTCACCACATGCCATGACTAACCATCTGTTTTGAGTCCCTGTTCCAAATTTAATGGACTTTATTTAAGTATCTGTAGCTGGGAAAGTGGCATTGCAAAGTGTTTGAATAGCTACTCATAGCCCAACTCTGAGGGGTAAGAAATTCAGACCAAAGAAGACCTGGGTAGACATTCCACAGGGCATGATGTCAAACATTTTCAATTCTTTTTCGACTGGCCTTTTCAGCTACCTAATCCTTCCTGATTGTTGACATCTACTATAGCAGTGTTCCTTTACTTTATTGTTTATATATTTCTTAATTCAAACTATTAATTTATTAGAAAACTAGTTTTGTAGCAGAAGACATTTATTAGTAAAATCTATTTCAACTGAAGCAATAAAAAGTTTAAATTATACTGTGAATTCAGAAAAGAATGATGAAAATTGGAGTTTTATTTAAGTGATTTTTCTTGAAACTACAAGACAAAGATTTTTTTTTTTAACAATGGCACATGTATTAAATATAGATAAGTTACAGTTACCTGATGTGGTAACATTTTTTACATGTAATCTCCTAGGTACTCAGTTAAAGTTTGTTAAATTTTGTAAATTATGAATATTTGTGTGTTTTAATTTAACATGTATTTTAAGTATTTATTAATATGATTGGTTATTTATGCCTAGCCCATGGAACTGAAAATGAATATAAATACTCAACCCACATTTCAGATATGAATTTTAAAAACTGTCACTAGCTATGAGAAAAAAAATATTTACCAGAAGCTAATGGTAGTTTTTAAAATTGCACTGATGTAAATTACCAATATATGTTATGTATTGAGACACAATTTCTTTACTCAGATACTGGTTCTGACTTTGCATTACTAGTACAGAGTTTAGTGGTCAATTCTGCTGAAGTTATGCATAGCTGAAGTCCTGTAGTTCTTTTTGAATTAATTTGTTTTATTAAGATTAATTTGTTTTATTAAGATTAATTTGTTTTGTTAAGATAAATCTTAACTTTAGAACTGTGGCATAATTAATGAAAATGTATATGTGAGAGGCTCCCTGTTTTCTAAAGGAAAATTATGATATAATTAAATATTGCATATGCTTCATTAGATCTTGAAATGATCTTATTTAAATATTGAACATCCTTTAAGAATATTGAGATAGCAATTTCCCATGATTAAAAATGCTATCTTCATTCTTAAAACTTTAATTCCAATCATCATGCTGTTTCAATCATCATTAGCTCTTTTTTCTTCAGGGAACAGCACAAAGTTTATGAATAACCTCAGATAAAGCTTAGAATCCATTAGGTCATTGTGTGGAACAGTTCTGCTTTAGTGAGTGTTCATAATTTTTAGTATTTTCCCTCAGGAGAAAATGTTCTGTGAGCAACAGCATGAGTACCCCATTAATTCTTTGGCAATGAGTATAAGGAGGTTATCAAAGATATATGAGATTATTCGTAATCAAATGAATAATATTATTCTGACTCCAGAACAACATTGCTTGATGATACCAAGATGACCAATATATTTCCAACCTAAGGGAATCTTTGAGATAAACATGAGATATAAATAAGCATGTATTTTTGTTTCACATCTCCTTTTCTTAAACAATTTAGAGCAAGCAAGGTTGTTTTATTTTTATTCCTTATTTTTCTAAAAAGACAATTTTCTTTCCTCAATTTACTTCTCAAGTACCCTCCTTGCATTTTCTCTGATGGCTCCCCCACATGGTACAACTCTGACTATGTCCTTCTGCATGTGGGCAGGCCAGGAATAATGAAATCCCTTTTCAGACAGAGCAGGCTCAAAGGGCCATTGAGTACCTAGGCCAAAGAAGAGTTACATTTCAATCTTCTTGACCACTTCTTTCTAACCCTTGAAAATTCCTTAACAATTGAGGCGCTGTTTTCTTACACATGAGGTACAGTATTTTTAAATAGAGCTATCTTAAGAGAGCCAACTTTTAAGCCAAGGCACACATGAATAACAGCTCTTTCTTTCCTTGGGAATAAGCAACAGTATGTCCATTTGAACAAGGTGTCCTTGGCCTACTCTAAGGATAATGCTCCAATATTATCTGAAACTATAGTTTTATTATTTCTACATAAAAGTATTAATAGTTTCTTTGAGTCTCTCCAGAAAAATGAAATTTTTTTCACAGGCCATTTGACTCTCTTTAAACTACACAAACAGCCAAACCTAGGTTGCAATGGCTTTTTTGATAGCAGAGGCCACAGGTTACAAGTTGAGATAACTACCACCAGACAGTGCTATTGGTTTATTTTTGACTGAGACGGTGAGCTGGACTCTAAATTGAGAATCCAAAAACAACACTGTTCGTTCTGACAATTAGATATCACAGGCTCCAACCTCTTTGAACTTCGGTTTCTTTATTTTAAAACTGAAATAATAATATTTGCTCTCCTACTCTATAAATCTGATTGTGATTATTCTATAACAACAGATATGTGAAGGCAATCTGAAATATTAAATATGATTTAAGGGTGAGGAAATAGTTAAAGCAATTGGACAGAAATCAATTTACTCACTTTACTATAGGGATACCCCAGGAAAAAGGAAAAGAAGGCAGGTAGCCTGGTCTAATTTTCTTGTGCACAGGACTTCTGGGAAAACAGACTAATGATATTTGCCAAAAGGAAGAAGTCTTATCTCCAAAATGCCATGGCAGATTGGTTACCCATGGTAAATATTATTCATAGTAAATAGAAAACAAAATTTGGATAAGATTACCCATAGTAAGTAGAACACAAAGTCTGCGAGGCATGGATCCCTGGAGGATGCCACATAGACAGTACAATTCTCTGGGGTTTGTAAAACAGATGTTTCATAAATTAAATGATCTCTCCTGTGTGAGGAATGCTGCAGACCTCATTGAGAGACCATTTATTCTGGGCCAGAGGTGCATGACCTTGCAAAAAGAAAGGGCCTGGGAGAAGCTCTCGATGTCCCAGACTTCTTCTGTCTGTTTCTTCTAGGCTATTTGATTATTAGTGTCCTTAAAATTATTTAGTAAATCTTAATGAGTAAAATTTTTGATTTGCATGAGTTTGATTTGAAAATACTATCCTACATGATTACAATATTGTTTTGGTAGTAATGTATATAGGATTTTTTCTTATTAATTATAAGAATTTAAAATTTTATGTGGGTGGCATTTAAAATAAGTAGAATTTTGACCCTGAACTTCAAACTTAAGGCTATTTGCGGGGTTTCTTTTGAGAGAACTACCTTTGTTTGTACTACCTTCAATCTGTCTTATCTCTAATATATCTTGCAGAGATTTATTGAATTCCTGTATGTAATAGTTGCCTTTTTAGAATTCTTATTCTTTGTCAGATTATTTCTACTTTTATAATCGATTGCTGTCTTAGTTGGTGTTGTGGTGGGTGGGGATCTGCAAAGAGAAGTGTTTATAGTTAAACGTATAATCTTAGTTCACTATTTTGAATTAAATATTTTAATTCCATTTTATCAGCCAGAAAACTAAAGCTCGACAATGTTGTACAAGGCTCAAAATAAAACAGCTATAAGTAGTGGG
The DNA here is from genome assembly GCF_000325575.1 of Pteropus alecto. Classification (NCBI taxonomy): domain Eukaryota; kingdom Metazoa; phylum Chordata; class Mammalia; order Chiroptera; family Pteropodidae; genus Pteropus; species Pteropus alecto. The sequence continues at coordinate 12,961,204 of NW_006494612.1, read as the reverse complement.
GCCAGGAATCAAACTCTTAAATTTATTGGCTTGAAAATCTATGTTCTTTTCATTATATTACATTATTTCTGCCCACTTTTAAAAAATCTGGAGAATATATTGTTCTTTAAATAGTAATAATAGTTTGATAAGGTAATAGGATGGGCAATGTTAGAATATTTTAGCAATAATACAAATAAAATAATAATTGTGTTTTTTTATATATTCAGAGAAAAGTCTAAAATAATAACAATATCTAGCTCTTACATAGTGTTTACTATGTGCTAAGAACTACCCTCAAGTCTTTGCATGTATTACTTCATTTAGTCCTCAGAACTGCCTTATGAGGTAGTTTTATCATTGTTCCCATCTTCCAGATGAAGATTGAAGCACTGAGAAGTTATCTCAGCACAAATTCACATAGCTGATAAAAAAAAACAGAGAAAGTATTAAAATCCAGAAAGTCTGGCTTCATAACTGATGCTCTGTACTAATATGATAAATTGAATATTTATTATAAGATTTAAATAAAATTACTGATATTTATATGAAATACAGTTTTTTAAAAATTGGATTTCTTTCTTTTAGGTATTATGTTTATTTTTAAGTGGCATGTTTCTTGCAGAGTATTGAGTATGAATTATCAGCTAAGGATTCTCTAGAAACCAAAGTTTAAAAGTATTAACTCCCAAAGTTAGCACTGAAATCCCTTCCTCTGCACCAATCCATGTTTATAGGCAGGGATGCATGTTGTAGACACTATTGCAATGGACAAAGGATGGTGTGATCTTTACTGTGGTAGACCCCAATAGACTATATGGAGCTTTGAGAGATTAAGGCCACTCATGACACTGCTCATACGCTGGGGCTATGGACGATGGCAGAGATCCTGGAAGATGGTGCAGATGTTGGAAATAAATTGTCTGTCTGTCTGTCTGTCTGCCTGTCTGTCTATCTATTTACCTCCATCCATCTATCTTTTTTCTTTCTTTTTATTTCTTTCTTTTTATTTATCACCCATATATGTGTGGTGTATATATACATATGCGTGTATATATACATATGCATGTATATATACATATCATCTATCTATCTATATAGTCCTCTTCCTTCCTAGTTCACTACATCTCAGTTAATTAACAAAAAGGAAACCTATATAAAAATGACAGAACAGATTTTGACATAAAAAACATTTCACAAAGAGTCTGTGCTACTTTCCATATTTCTAATCGAAAAACTGATAAAGGAAAAAAGAGAGTAAGAAAGCCGACTCAGAGTTATAGGATAATTCCTTTTTCAAGTAGTGAAGTATCGAATTTCAGACTGGCTTTTTACCACTGTGTGGTACTTTAATCTGGTACTGATCATAATGTTTCTGTGTAATGTCTATCAATATTAGATCACCTCATCTCCCTGATTGGACAACTCATCAGCATGTCAATTCTGAAGAAGAGAGTGCCTCTGGGAAATGACATCCTTAGATATCATACGTGAGAGAAAAAGTCTTATTTGTGTGCCAGTGAAAAGAAGACATAGATTAAGAATTAAAGATAAGCTGTTTACTTCTGAGTAAATATTTTAAAGGGATCACTGGAAACAGAGGAAGGGAGGTACAAGTGTATCAGAGATTAGACTGGTGACTAAAATAAATGATTTTTACTTTGAATTGTCAATACCAGAACACCCATTACCTTGGAATTAGAAAATCAGACGTCGCAAAGGACAAGTGAACAACAATATGATTAGTTTTGTGTTTCAAACTCTGCATTTCAAGACATTGCAATTATAAAACTATAGTTATATAGCTTATGTAATATAATGTAGTTATATAACTGTCAGTTACACTTTTAATAAATTGATAAATATTGAATAATTAATAACTTACTATACCCAAAAGATATTGTTGACCTTTTGTCAGTTACTTAGGGCATTTTTAGCATGGGAGGAAGCAATTTTATCAGGAGAAATACAGCAGAATCCTAAAACTTAATAGTATTAGGAGCAATACCTCTCTAATACCCTTAGGCAATCACCAATTACTCTTGGTCTATCTTGAATGACCAGAGGGGCCTGTAGCCCCTTCAGGCCACATGTTCCAAGTTTAATTCCTAGGAGAACAGAATGTGGCAGAGCATTTTAGAACTTGTGGCTTGGTTAAGGGTAGTTCCTTCTCCTTGGACTCTCTTTTCCTCCTCCTATTCTTTACCCTCACTTTTCCTTATCTTCCTGCGCTCATAGGTAGTTCTATAGAAATCTGACCATTTATCTAATCTGACAGTCAATCTACTAACTCAGATGGATTATTAGATGCAGAGGTCCTTTCCCTTCCCCAAAATCATTTCTTTTTGGTCTTTTCAGGTATTGATATGAATGATCTATATTCACAGACTTGAATTGTTCTATGATTTGTAAGGCAGGCTGTATCTCCTAACCATTTCCCCTCATTTTTTGGCAAGATTACTTACATGTAGAAAACACAAAATAACTTTTATATATATTTTTGGTTTGCTTTAGGCTTTTTATGAATCAATCTAGTATTTTCTATTTCTTTAAAGGTTCTACTGTCATAGAGGCAAAAAAATTTATGAATTTTGTATAAAATGCACAGATGCATTAAAATTCAACCTTTTCTTGATTTTTAATTGTTAATTATTTAAAACAAAATCTGGAACAGTTTCCTTTTTAATGCAGCCAGAATTTCTAATCAGAAGACGGTGGGGAAATCACAGAATGGCATAAAAGGGAGGCTAGAGTGCTATTTCTGCACTGGATTACTTCTTGAGATCTGCCATAGAGATGACTCACCATTTTTGAAGCATTTAATATGTTTCTTTTGTATTTTTATTTCCTTTGCATGAAGTAAGTTTCCATATCTGGCAAGTTTCTCCAAGAACAAGAACAAACACTATCTAATATTTCCAACCCCAGAAAAAATGAAGAATGTCCTTTTCAATGTCCTTTCACCCACATTTTCATGCCAATTAAACTCATTGAATAATAGCTATTATTATACATGTCGCTCACTTATAGTTCAGCCTTCTCTGGAGAGTAGTAGGTAGTTCATAAATGAAGTAATTATAAATAATAGGAATATGCTTTATTATTTATAAAGTATAGATTATCATTGTTCTGTAGATGGCTCATATTTGGAAAAAATGGGAATCTTTGTTAAAATCTGTACTTGATCTATATATGCTGATATATTCTGAATCTAAATATCCTGAAAACTAAGAATTATGGGTTTTCATGGAGGTTTTTAAAAGCTTTATTGAGATATAATTAACATACTATAATATTCATCATTTTAAAAAGTGGTTTTTAGTATACTCTTAAAGTTGGTCAACCATCACCACTACCTAATTCCAGGATATTTAATCATCAAATAAAGAAACCCTGTACTCATTAGCAGCCACTCTGCTTTTCCCCCACTACCCAGACCCTAGCAGTCACTAATTTCTGTCTCTATGGATTTGCATATCCTGTACATTACATATAAATGGAATACAAATGTGGCATTTGTGTCTGGCTTCTTTCACTTACCACAATACTTTCAAGATTCATCCATGCTACAGCATATATCACTATTTCATTCTTTTTTATGGCTACCTGGTATTCCATTGTATTACGTTGTAGTTCCCCTTTATCTGCAGTTTCACTTTCCACAGTTTCAGTTACCTGCTGCAGTCAAGTGTGAACTGTAAATATTAAATGGAAAATTCCAGAAATAACACTTCATTAGTTTTAAATTGCATGCCATTCTGAGTAGCATGATGAAATCTCATAATGTCCTGCTGCTCTCTCCCACCCAGACATGAACGACTCCTTTGTCTAAATGTATTCGCGCTGTATACTTACTCTCCCATTAGTCACTTAGTAGCCATCTGGGTTTTTAGATCGACTGTCATGGTATCATAGTGCTTGTGTTCAAGTAACCCTTATTTTACTTAGTAGCGGCCCTAAAGGACAAGAGTAATGATGCTGCCAATTCAAATATGCCAAAGAGAAGCCATAAGATGCTCTCTTTAAGTGAAAAGGTCAAAGTTATTAACTTAATAAGAAAAAAAAAAGGTACTCTGAGGTTGCTAAGGTCTGTGGTGAGAATGAATCTTCTCTCTGTGAAACTGTGAAAATGGAGAAAAAGAAATTTGTGCTGTTTTGCTGTCGTACCTCAAACTGCAAAACTTATGGCCAAGGTGCATGATAAATGCTTAGTTAACATGGAAAAGGCATTAAATTTTTTGGTGGAAATCGTGAACAGAAAACACATTCTGATTGATCGCAAAATGTTGCATCTAAAACCATCAAGCCTGTATGAAAACTTCAGCAAGAGATCACCTGAAATGAGTGACACCAAGCCATTTTACTGCAAGGAAAGAATAATTACAATAAGATATTTTCAGAAAGAGAGAGAAGAGAGACCACATTCACATAAGTTTTATTACAGCATATATTTATAATTGTTCTACTTTATTATTAGTTATTTAGTTCATCTCTTACTGTGCCTAATTTATAAATTAAACTTTATCATAAGTATGTATGTACAGTAAACTCATAGTATATGATTCAGGCTCATACTATCTGTGGTTTCAGGCATCAACTGGAGATCTTGGAATGTATTCCCTACAGATAAGAGGAGACTACTGTATGTACCATATATTGTCTATCCATTCATGAATTGTTGAAAATTTGGGTTGTTTTCATTATTTGGCAATTATGAATAATGCTGCTATGAATATTCAGGTGCAGATTTTTGGATGGACATGTTTTTAATTCTCTTGGAGTAAATTTACGGAGTGTTCACTCTTAGAATAAAGAGTGATTAAATGATACCTGATATTTTTTGTACATATTTATGAAAATATGTAAATTTAATAAAATATAATTTTTGTACTAAAAAATGCTAAGAATAGAAGTTGATCTTAATTGAACTATACTAATATGGAAGTTTGAAAACAACCAGATATAATTTCTACATTCTATGCAGGACAATAAAAATATATCTTCTATAGTTACATAGATAATAGATAGATAGATAGATAGATAGATAGATAGATAGATAGATGATAGGTAGATAGATGATAGATGATAGATAGATAAAAATCAAAAATATATTGAACTATACATAAAGATAAAAATAAGAGAAAGTATAACCAATTTTCAACATAATATGTTTCTATGTTGAAAGATGAGCGTATATTCATTCAAGCATTTATTGATTTCGTATTATGTATAAGACATATATAAATGGGGGAGTAATTAAAGAGTGACAAGATATTGTCCTTGTTCTCAAGGAGTTTAAAATCTAAGTGGAGACAAATTATTAATCCAAGTAGTAGTTGTAGAGTTATAGAGTGTGGATCAGCTGGTACAAATACAAAGCTATAGAAATACAAAGGAAAGAGATAGTACTTCAATTTGCAGTAAATGAAGGCAGAGTGAGATTTCAATTGTATATTCAGCGGGAAGTAACAATAGTAAGGTAGTTGGAAATGCCCATTAGATATGCAGGATAGAAATCAGACTGGGAGTCACATAATATGGTCATTTTTGCATAAAATAGATGAGAGTCATAATGGATACAATCTTCAAGAAGAGAACAGAGTAGCAAAAGAGCATAAGATCAAAGATGAAGCTTTTCTGAATACCTACAAATAGACCATGAAAAGAGAAGGAGCAGGAAAGAAAACAGAGAAGATCTATCCTAAGGATGAATAGAATATAGCAAAGGGCCATGTTTCAGAAGAGTCACAACAGAACTTTGAGTTTAAAGGTAAGAAAAAGGCAACATAAACATACGTGCCCACACACAATCATTTTAAAATACAAGGAGCCTCCTGTGAGCCAACATTATACAACACATAGGAAAAATACACAGAAAGGATAAAATTAGGTTTTCACATTCAAAGGACTGGCAGTTTAGTCCAGGAGACATATAAAAACACATGCCAAACAGTACAGGTACCATACAACTTATTACTAAATTATATCTAGTTACTACAAGTGCTACAGAAGTATGGAGAAGAAGATTAATGAAAGTTGGTATACTCAGGTAAAGTATACTAGTTAATACTGTTTTCTTCAGTATCTAGTAGAAAATTGACAAACTGAAGAGCTTAAGTAATAAAAACATTTATTATAAAGAAAAGTCTGTTTAGACAAGCCAGTTTTTTTTTAAACAGCATAGACTTTGATAAACATCATATTGTTTCTTTTTTGGTTCAAAGATGGCTAGAAGATGCATTCATAAAGTTTTATTCCTGCCCTTCCATGAAGAAAAGAAAGGTATGAGCAAAATGTTTCTTGAGTAAAAGACAGAGGAATCTTCTCAGAAGATTATCAGAGGACTTACTTTACCTCATTCGGCATGCATATGACATCCCTAAGGAGCAAGGGAGCCTGACGGTAAATATCTGGCAAAGGGGATGTCACGTTTGGCTTCCACAAATCACAATCATCCCCTAAGGATGTAGGAGAGCCCTATTTTGCCAGAGATTAGAGGATATCTACAGGGTTACCTGTACATAAAATAAGGAGTCTATTAGGGATGGTCTTTAGGAAAGATGTGAATGGCGTTCTTCCATTTTAGTGGTCATTTTTCCTAACATGTCTTATATTTAAAAAACTATATTTTAATAAGAATTTTTAGTATATATTCAACATGAAAGTATCTATAATTTGTATTCAATATATGTAAAACATTATTTATGTTATGTGATTATTACAAACTTTATAAATGGGAAACTGAGCTATTTTAAGAAAATATGAACATTTGCCTAGAAATAAAACCCTGGAGGGTTTTAGTCTAGCAAAATAGAACAATCATCTCAAATTCAAGCTTTGTAAATTAAACAGAGTTGAAAAGTGGACTTTTTTTTATTATTATTATTGAAAATGACTAAAACTACCAATGGTGTAGTTTTTCCAAAAGAAAAAAAAATATTAAGCAGATACAGGTTTCCATTTCAAAATGGCATTATCTTAAATTTGTAAAAATGCTGCACACAACAAAAATCCTCAATAATTCAAAGTAAAGGAGAAGCAGTCAATAGGAATAAAATTGTTAGTTTTCTGACATTACAGAAAACTTTTAACTCTTGTGACTTTTACAATATAAGAGCAAAATCTCTTTTTATTAGTTTTCTTTTGAGCTATTCTGATATTTGCTGAAGAACTAGCACTGAATTTATTATTGATTTGTATTCATGGCTCATGGGGTAAGCCTTCAGAAACTGAAACTAAGTCTAGATAGAGAACAATTAATAATAAATAACAACAATAATTTGCATTTCTCCAACATCCTCCAGTTGTGGAAGTTAAAGTGGTTCACAAATATTAATTAAGCTTCACAAGTTTCCAGCGAGAGAAGCAAATATTGTTGTCCAGATACGATGAATAAAGAACTGAGAAGTTAGGTAACTAGGCGAAGGTCACACATAAGTTAATAACAGACTAAGGAATATTCCCTATGGTTTCTTTCATCCAAAATTCTGTTTCCAACTTTCCTAACTTTTCATTGTGTCTTTTTATGTTTTTCAAATATTGAGATTCCCACTTTGAAGAGAAAAAAGATCTTCTAAATTTATTTCACTCTTAAAATCATTGAGCTATAGATTTTGGGACTTAGCCCCAAAATTTTGTTTATAATGTTCTGTATACCAGTTTCCGTGGCTACAGAAATATATAAGACAAATATTCCTTACTCCATGGGTGGCAGACTCAACTTGGAAGGAAACCAACTCTAGGAAAAGATAGATATATAACATTTGCTATGTTACAATTGCCAATGAGCTCAGCAGTTGTAAAGGTGCTGAAGCTGATAGGAATTCAACTAAATCCTAAAAAAAAAACAAAAAACAAAGAGACATTGAATAATCTGAATTTTCATTTATGTTATGACTCTGCCAATGTATCAACTGACAACACATATTTTGTTTCATATATTTCATAATCAGATGCTAATCTTCTGAACTGATCATATCTAATTGAAATACCTTGACAAATCCATTCCCATATTTCAGAATAACACTTATTTGTGGTACAAGGGAGTTCTTAGTTTAGTTGCCAACTTTTTTTTTTTTAATTCTTGTATTTTGGATGTTGGGATTCATCTTTAAACAGGGATTTAGTGTCCTTATGTTTGAACTATGGTTTGGGAAGTAAGACATATGGATGTCTTTCATTATGCAATTTGCCCTTAAAAAATCTAAAGACTTCAGCTAGATAGACATTGTCCTTTATCTTTTAATGTTTTATTGATAATCTAGCTAGTGAGCTAACTTAAGTAGAACATGATTTCTATTTGGATAGATTCTTTTCTCACAATAAAAGATTTTATTCTATAACCAAGTTTGCCATAAGCCCAGCAACTTACATGAGACTTTTGGTGCTGAGAGAGGCTGATCAAGTGCACGAGAAGCTTTGATCAGGCATTTCACAATTGTAGGAGCCTTAAGCTGCTCAAAGATTTTGGTTGGGAACAGTGGATTTGAATGTTTATATTCTACTCATATTTGTCAATGGTGGAAAATATATGACGGAATTCTCTAGAAACTTCCCCTGATACTAAACAACAAAAAAAGAATAATATTCTCATAATGCCTACATATACACACACAAATATCCTGACAACTTTAGCAGTTAGTGCATATCTAATTAAGAAGAATTGAAATAAAATAAACACCTGTCAAATAAGATAGTGTAATATTTGTAATTACATTTCAAATTATTCTAAAAAATGTCATAATATTTTTCAGTATGTTTTAACACTAGCATGTCTAATATTTCATAGAAAATAAATCTCTACTTTTTTTAGATATCATTGAGCATAGGTTTTATAGGTATATTCAATTTTAGTGGAATATTTCCCACTAAGTGACAGCATGTAATGTCATTGATCTAACAGACTCCAGTTTGAAAGTTTACACCATTTTTACTCGTGTGAACTTTGCATACCTATTTCATCAATGAACACCTTTGACTTAGAATGTATTTGGTTATGTAATGTCACACATGTAACTTAAATGGTAAACTAACCTGATATTACTGAAATAAAGGAAATCCTGTACGAAAGCACACAATATTTTAATGAAGATAACCTATAAATAAGCAGATAAATATAAAGATATGTACTATAAATAACAAACATACATTTATGTAATAAATATACATATTCCTACAAAGTGAAAGGGAGATGAAACTCTAAAATTTAGTTTTTTGGAAGTGTTTATATAATTTTTAATACTGAGAAAAACTTAATTGCAACATTATATTTTATCTAAAATTTTCATGGTACTTGTTAGAAATTTTTAATAGCATACCTGTTATTTGAGCCTATTCAGTGTATTTTGCTTCTTTTCCTGTGTTTTGCCTCAAACCTTAAACATGAGGGCCATTTTTCCTGTCCGCCTAAAAGCATGTCTTCTTCTCTGGACACAGTAGTCTCACATTGATGACCACAGCAGCTGTCCACTTATATAATCACCACTGAGCTATTTTAACCAGTTCATTGTGTCTAATTAACAGCACAGCAAGCACGTCAATTTTCATACTGGGGTAGCCTCCTCAAACACCTTTTTTTCTTTTTTTTTAATTACATAAAATTTGGAATCCAATTGCCTTAAATATTTTTACATTGTCTTCGACAAAATCACTAAATGCTTTCCTGGGTATATGTAAATCCATGTATCATCTTTTTTTTTTAATAAAACAATCTATACTCAGGGAAATATTAACTTCTGCAAGTAACTTGAGAAATAATTGAATTATCATCAGAACCACAAAAATCTGTTAATGTTTAGGTTCTGCTCACTACCTAGGAATATTTTACCTCCTTAAGACATATATTTGTGACTTAAGTTTTTTGGCTTATATTATTCCTTAATTGTACAGTTGCCTTTTGGTTGCAAGATATAGATAAAAGATTTTTACTATTTATAATGTTATTTTTGAGTCATTCAACAAATATATATATTGATTTGTGTCCATTCTCACTGAATACCTGGTTTGGTTTCTGTGGCAGGCCTCATTCTGATTACCACCAAGCTGATGGATCTGCTTATGGGAAGGCCATGCTCATTTGCCATTCCCTGCCTCGACTTTTAAGAGATAATGGTTGAGTCTTGATGGAAGATGTGATTCTTCAGATCCAGGAAAACAATTCCTTGCAATAGAATTAAAAATAAGTAAATCTATCTATCTCTAGCATAGTCTGTATAATACAAGGTAACATTTTATAATCAAATATGAAGAAAATACAAGTATATAACAATAGAAAACAATTAGACTCAAAGCTAACTTCAAAATAATAAACAGTAATTATAGTAATACAATCATAATAATAGCAGTAATAATAATAATAATAATTAATAATAATAATAATGAAATTACTAACAGCAAGAACATTAGCATCCAGAAGACAGCTGGGTTAATATCTTAAAAGTACTGTGGAAAAATAACTGTCTAGAATTATATATGTCACAAAATTATTATTCAAAATTAAGGATGAAATTAAGGTATTGAAACAAATAAGACAGGGCAAATTAACAATCACAACCCACTAGTGAAAGAACTAACAGCAAATGTGATTTAAGAAAAAAAAAGAAAAACAGGAGGAAAAGTGAGATGTAAAAGGGAATGTTGAGCAAAAAATAATTGATAAACATGTTTAAATAAGAATGTTTTGAATAATACACTCATAATAATTATGATTATTTTAGAAATACAAAAACAAAATGAGTCTTCTCGTGATCATTGTTTTGCATTTTTATCCAGAATTTATAGTTTTTTTCAGGATAATAATCAGCAGACACCCACTCCTGGGTTAGATCCATTGCAAACCTATATCCTCTCCCCTGCCTTCCAGAGGATCAATCAGTTTGGCAGCTGTTAGGTGTTTTTAGAAAATTTACTTACGTTCTGGTGATGTCACAGGGAAGGTATTATATCAATCATCCTTGGCTTTACACTATCTTGCCAGTAGTCCTATTGTCTTCCAAATCACTTAAATTCGTTATATCACATCCTTATTCCACACACATCACAAAAGTGTACTCTAGAGGTTCAGGCTCATGGCTCCTTTCAAGGAGAGAAGTTCTTAATTTTTCTTAAAGTTTCAGCTCTCATAGGCCACTGTATTATTCCTTTGGAAATGAGAAAATAAAATAATCCCCTTCTGGATACAGATAATTCTCCAGGAACTAAAGATGTATAATTTAATTAAGCAATTTCTTTCCTGGATTAAATTTACATAATCTATTAATCTTATATGGGTATAAAAAATTTGGGCCCTCTGCTTTATATAGTGTCTCCAACTTTTCAGGAGACATGTCTTGGACATAATTTCCCCTGTTTTCTCCCTCTTTACATTATCCTCCTATACAGTGGAACATAGTTTGCTTCTGTAGTATAATCTAATTTGTTATATTAATCAGTTCATTGGTATTTGCAGTTGACTCAAATATCCCATTCTTCTCAGGAAAAATAAATACTATATTAAACACTTTTCTTTTTAAAATGTAAGATACATCTAATCCTATTTCCCTGACAATGATTAATAACAACTTTGTAGCATTTAGTTTGAAATATACAGTCAGGGAGAAATTATTTTGAAATATTTAACTATTCAGTGCACAATTTTATTTTCCAGCTTGTGTTCATGAGTTTCAGTTTTACATCTTTTTCCCTAAGTCACAACTCAGTACTCTTTTTCAGCTTGTTTATCTGCTTCCCTGTTCTTTTTCTATATACCTTCTGCTTTCACTATAGATCAGCTCAATCTTGTTTCTCCTTAATTTCTAGCCAATCAAAGTCCATTTGAGGGGAGCGGGGGAGTTATATCTTCATTTGTAATTAACATGCATAAGGTAGGTCCTACCTAGAGACATGAGAATGTATATTAATTGGGATTCTTTTTTTTTTTTCATAGAGAAAGCAACAGAAGTGCCCTGTATCCAATTGGTGTGTGATTGTTTATGTTAGTCAGAAGCAGTTTATGACATTTTAACATTGTGTGCTCATGTCTCAAACTCTGATGTCAAAGTAAATGCTAGGTCAGTAATAGAGGCCTTTTAATCAAGATTCTGAAGTTCGATTTCACTGATATCTGGCCTTTTCCAGTCTATGCTTTTGTGAAATCATTTTTAGAGATATTGGGATCCCATTATGGTAATCACGTCGGCATTGCACTTTTCAATTGAATATGGAATGTCTGCTTATACTCCCATAGTAGTTACTCTTTACAGCAAAACAATACAGTTTAATGAATTTTAGTTTCAATTCACTGAAACATCAAATTATAATCAACTAAAATAATATAGAAAAATATAGCATTTTGAAAATAAAAATAGTTTTTAAACCACTGAGAAAATCTTCAAACACAGTTACTGAATGAATGTTATGACAAGAAAGTTGGCATTTATCTCAGGCTATAGATCTCTGAACAATTTTCTTAAATATTAGTGGATGCCTTCTCTGGATTAGTATCAAAGAAAATATTCAAGCATAATAAGAACACAGTAAAAAAAACGCCTTGAATGTTATCTAATTGAATAAAGGTTGAAAAGGAGCAGATGATATAAATGGTTACTACTAGGAAAACTTTCTATCAACAATATCACTTATCTGAGTTGTCTATTCATTATCTACTAAATAATATTAATTTGAATGTTCAATAAAAAAAAAAAAAGATCTTTCAATGTTTAAATCATGTAAACCAAATAGGACTTTGTCTTCTGAGTTATGTGTCTTACTATCATTAATCATTTCTCATGCACCATTATGAGCTCTAAGAGTTTGTGCCATTAGGTGATATAAGTTAGGGAATTCTTCAATGAGAGAACATTTGAACTATAACATATTATGAGTTGCACTGTTTTTATATAAATACACAAAAATAGTAAAGTATAAAGGAATACCAGTCTCATGATTCTTTTAACTGCTCTATGAAGATATGAGATTCTGTTAAGGGATCCACCTTAAATACTAATATTGTCTGTGATATATTATTGCCCCTCTTTTCCATCTTTTGTAATAATCTCTCTACCAAATTTCATCCACAAAAAAAGGTTTTAATGACTACCAATGTATCTATCTTGCTTGTACCTTCTTTTGAGTTAATTTCTGATCACCTCTAGGTTTTTTCAACTCCACAGTCTGTAGATATTTCAAAATTATGAAGTTGACTTGGGCTCATTTGTTTTTTCTACCTACACAACTTAAATCAGCTCTTGTTCCTCCTAGTCATCTTATTTCAGTGAATCTCAATAACATATATTCATATACTCAATTCCCAACTTGGAAGTTATTCTGACTCTTTCTTCTCCCTCATATCCAGTTAGTAACAAATTCTGTCACTTTTATCTCTTAAATGTTTTAAAATTGTCTCTCCTTTTTCCTATACCCACCACCATTGTCTTAGTACAGTTCTTTGTCCTCTGTCACCTGTATTACTTCAATTGACAGGAAATGGTAACTGTGCCAGTTCATTCCCTTACATACCAAGTATTCATTGAGTATCCATCCTGTATCAGATTCTGAACAAAGGCTAAGAATAAGATAAGGAAATCAACCCTGTATCTGTTGGCAATACTAGAACTTTCTATGTGACAATAATATCTGGGATTTACTGTCTAGGCAACAGAAGCCAGAAGCATTAAACTTAGTATCACTAATCATCACAATGGTTTTACAAAATAGACATGATTATTAATCCTTTTCTAAGGGGAAATTAAATAATGTTCTCTGTTTCAGAGATAACATTCAAACACTTGTTTGTCTTTAATGGTTTTGCTTTTCCACTACATCTCTCAAGCTCAAATTGCAATGCTTGTATACATCTTTGTACATTTGAATAAACTATTCAGGCAGCCTGGGATACATTGGTCACCTGGTGAACTCTGATTTGTCCTTCAAAGCTCAGCCTATGTGTGATACACTATAATTAGCCTTTCATGATTACACCAGGAAAATTTACATACATTCTTCTAAGTGTGTCCTAGCAACTGGAGCTTATACCTAGGGAAAAAAAAAAGAAAACGTATCATAATGCATTACAATTATGTTCTCGTTTGTCTCACTCTCAATACTATGAATTCCAGGAGAGCGAGGCATTTTCTCATTTAACTATCTGCTAGCGTGGAATAGATCATAATAAATTATTTTGGCAGATTATGAGCCAAGAAAGTTTTTATAATGTACGTGATCTGTTTTTGGCCACTCCATTGTGTCTTTCTGATCTCATTTCTTACCTCTTATTTTTTTTTTTTCCAGCTCACTCAATCCACATTGATGTTCTTGCTCTTTTTCAAACATGCCAAATATACTTCCACCTCATTCTTTGCCACCATACTATTTTTTCTCATTGCCTAGAATATCATTTCCCTTTGTTTGCAAGTTTTCTTTTATCACTCATTTACATATGTTCACATGTTACCTTATAAGAAAAACTTCCCAGAAGACCCTATATTTTAAAACACCCTCACACTGTCCCTTTCTCTCTTGATTTGAGGTACTTTTATTCCTGCAAATTACTGTCATCTGATGTGGGACATATTTTATTTTTTGACTTATTCTCTGTCTTTCCAAATGGAATGTAAACCCCATGAGGCAGGGATGTTGCTTCTTTGGTACACTGCTTAATTTCCAAAGTCTAGAATAGAGCTTAGCATATAGTAGGTGTTGGATACTGTTCGTTCAATAAATGTTGAATAAACATGCATGATACTCAGACAGTGAACACACATTATATTATACAAGATTTATGTGGAGGATTTCACTGTTTTCATCTGATGACACTATAGTGCTCCGTTATGTTTATCTAGTTTTCACGGGTATTCCAATATTTGCTCTCCCTGATTCATCCACCCGTATCTGACAAGACACCTCCAAGAGGTATGCACTCAGTTGTGAAGTCCAAGAAAACTTTCTTACAAGACTAAACATGCACATCTTATTATCGGCTATGAGAACCAAGTTTTACTTAAAAGACTGACTCATGGGAATTTCAGGAGATGAAACATTAGTAAAAGCCATTGAGAAAACAGTTGAAAGAGAAAGTCAGATATCTTCCTCATATTAACCAGATATCACACCAGAAGTAGCACTAACTTTAGAAAAGAGAGATGTAGGGGAAGACTCTTGGGCCTCTGGTCCTTATTGATCATCCTATAAAATATCAGAATCAGGTTATGATTCCAAAGTCCTCAAAAGTGCAAACATTCTGGGATCCAAAAGTAGACTTTTAAACATCTAGTATGACTGGATTTATTTTTAGCATTTTATTTTTAGCATTTTATTTTATTATTAGTTTCAAATATACAGTACATTGGTTAGGCATTTATATAGTTTATGAAATGATCCCCTGATTACGCTATCTTCCCTCTGGCTCTACACATAGCCATTACATGGCAGCTGGTTGCATTCCCTATGCCATGCTCCCCATCCCTCTAATAAAAAAAAAATCTTTGTAACTCTAATTCTTATAGTATTTATAACTTGCAAACCACAACAAGTACAGTCATATATAGTCATTGTGCTTTCTGTTGCATTTTAACATATGTCTTATTTATATTTAGTTCGTTAGATTATAAACTTCAGATGGAAAAAATTCATGGCTTAAACTTCTTTGCCAGGTGCCTACACTCCAACAAATACAGTGACAATGTACCTCATACACCTTCTCCCAGTTTGTTCTTAATTCTACTTCTGGCATAAAGGAGTGGGCAAAAGAGTTTATGAATACAACCTTGGCTTTATAAAAAGTCCATACATTACTATTTTTAAAGGAAATATTTGTAGCAAAACATTTATTAGTTAATTCAGTGACCATACTTGACATCTATATATAATTCTCATTTAATCTTGTATCCTTCAATCTTTTCTCAATTGATTGCAAACAAATTTTGATAATCCATCATTTGTTTAAATTATTTTTCAAGTTATGCAATTATTCAGAGTGGTCACAACTGGAAGTCACTTGGTCAGTTTCACAGAATAGTTAGCCTCTTCACTGAACTTTCCAGGAAAACAAATCCTATTCACGATTAGCCCCAAATAAATAGCCTGTGGCACAAAATTACCTCTTTATTGAATAATGTTTAGTCTCTGTTCCTTCTTCAGGTGCAGACCTCTAATAATTACAAGAAATGAACATCAACATATTCTTTCACTTCTTGGACTATATTCTTCATTAATTACTGCAATACAAATTGGTCCTTGTAGTCCTCTTTCAATTTGCTTTGTTGGAGTAACTAAAAAGATGCATTATCACTTGGCAATAGCATTTCATTTGCCCTCCTATTGTAAGCTCTGTTTAGATGAGATCTTTTCTTTTGTCCTACAATGCTGGGTGAGATAAAGGGAGGATTAGAGATCTTCCTTGTAATAAAACAAATGCAACAGATACATCCTCTATAATACAGTGCTGAAAGAAAAAGATGAATAGCCCATACCTATAACTCTATCTTAAATGTATTTCATGGCACGATGCAGTATCCTGATGGAGAGACTTCACTTCAGGAGAAAGAAAAAGCAGAGAAGGCAGGGAAAGTACTGGCTTACTGTCTGTGATAAGTTACCCTGGAGTGGAATAGCACTCACATGAGGTGGTTTTTCTCTAAAACACAGCACCTTCTCTTTGCAGCCAAAGCTTGAGAGCTCTAATCATGCTGGGTTGAAAAGCATTCACACTGGCTGCTTTCTTCATGCTCTTGAACGTGCTAGTCCTTTTCCTCCACATGCAATAAATTCCTTCAATGTGATTTATAAAGTAAATGTGAGAGGTTAAAAATGCATCAGTACTTAAAAAAAAAGGGGGGGGGGGAAGAGTAAAACGACCCTGTCCTTTCTGATTGCAAAAGATCTTTTTACTTGGTTTAAAAAATTACCTTGGAAATCTATTTTGTTTGTCAAGGGTGGATGCAGTTTTTAAATGTTTCAAACAGCTGTTTGCATCTTCATTGTTTATAAAAAGCTTAGTCATGGAGGCCTCACGCAATAGAAGCAAAGCAGATGGGAGTTGTCATCACCCCTGTTATACATTCACATTTGGTTACACTGGGAGAACTGTTAGAGACTTGAAAGAAAGGCAGATTATTAATATAAATGTAGATTATTGATATAATTAATTAATTGCTAACATATATGATTGAAATAATTTAAGTTACTATTCATTTTCTATTCAGTCCATTTTTTAACAGTTATTGAGGATCTGCTATATGCTAGCCATTGCATTGTATATATGCAGATACAGATAAATCAATAATAATTTATCTAAAGAACTAGCTGGTAAAATAGATAGCAAACTGATATTCATAACACAACAATAATGGCAATAGTAATATTAAGTCTTGGATGCTGGTAGCGCTACTTATATCATCAAGAAAGATGTCTCTGATTTGAAAGAGAAGTGAAGTCTAAACGGTATAAAAGGTGAGGAGAGCGATAGCCAGGGTGTTTCGGGCTGAGCAAGCAGCATGCATAAAGACATAAAACCATGTGAAGACAGGGTAGAACACTAAAGTGTAGGGTGGAAAAGCATTTTGATGAGTGTGAAACTGGAGACAGGCAAAAGCAGTTTTAATGGTCTTATTTGTCATCCTAAGAATCTTGGGCTCTCTACTGAAAATAATCAAGAAACATTGGTGATGTGAGTGTGGATTGGGTGGTGTGTGAGATTACCTGTGGGGAGACCAGGAAGCTCTGTAAGAAATTAAAACAAGTAATGAGTGACAGTGTTTGAACTAAAGCATTACCATGGAAATAATGAGTAATACTGAATTTGAAAGACAATACAATTGATAGGACTCAATGATTGCATGTGGAAAGTAAAGGAGAGGAAGCATATCATATAGGAATATTTTTGTCTGCAAATAGCAGAAAATATAATTAACAGTTTCTAAAAGAAATAAGGATATTTTGTTGTTGTTTGTTTGCTTTGTTTTGTTTTGTTTTGTTTTCATATAATATGCCCAGAGTAAGGATTACAGAAGCTCAACCATTCCATTGAAGATCCAATTTCCTCTAGCCTTCCTCTTCACAGTCCTTACGTTTCTTTTTTGCTCTTGCTTGTAGCCTCATAATAATGCATGCGCCTACTGTATTCTAGGCCTCACATTCATCTTCCTAGGAAGGTAGAAGGGGGAAAGAGAAAGGTGGTAGCTTGGAAATCCTTGTATATATTATCGGCCAGAACTGTGTCACATGAACAATCAATATTAAAAGGGAAGCTAGAAAATCAAGAATTTTTACAGCTTGTATAGCCTTTAGAGGAGAGACAGGCAAGAGAGAAGAGAATTGGATAGGTGATAAGATTTCTCAACCTATGGTGCTTGATCTGGAGACATACAGGAAAGTGGACAATCACTGAAATGGAAGCCTTGGATCAGTGGAAAGGGATATGTGATGTATAAGCAGAATGATTAGTCTTAATATATATGGAACATGTCCTCTAGTGATGTAGAAGATGGTAGCTATGGGTGCAGATACAGTCAAAAACAATTAAAGAAACCTAGCTACACATTGCAATCTCTAACTACACTGAATATCTAGAAAAAGGAATTGTTGGTTAGAAAAAGGAATTCATTGTCATCATCCCTAGTTTCATCCTTGTCTTTATCACTTTCTCTATAGTTATAGTAAAGGTTTGCTACTATTATTGTAGTACACTAAGATAATATAATTTTTCTTTACCTTATTACACATGTATAGATAATTCTTCTAATATATAGCATTCAACTCACATAAAATTGACTCTATGTAAATTGTTGCATAAAGCACATAAAATAGATTTAGAGATGTGGGAAATTTTTGCATTATATAAGGAAAACAAATTTACAAAATAGTACCAGCTGAATGCAGTGTGAATCATGGCCTCTGGTGATGTATAACATGGTGGCTTTGAGCACAACACACAGTAGCTCCCCAGAGGAAAAAGACCCTTGCTTTTAATTTCAAGAATGTCTATGTTTTCTATTGGTGCAGTTCATACTATTTCGGTATTATTTGTACCATTCCTTCTTTTATTACATGATAATTAGAACTGTAAAAAGAAAAATGTTTGAAATCTGTTCAAACACGTAAAAGAAAAATAATACTAATACTGTGTTTGTGGATAGATGGGTTATTCTAAAACTTTAAGATCATGCTAATTTTTGTAATTTAAAAGTATTAATATGTTTAGGGGAGGCATATTTCTGAAGTGAACAACTCTGAAATTATCTTTCATTAAGTTTCATGTGTAGCAAATGTTGCTTCTTTTCCAGCATCAAGAAATATTTAAGAAAGGGATTTTATACTAGGTGACAAAGAAACTAAAAATTTTAAAAATCTGAAACTGAACAAGACAATAGTCTCTGTACAATAGATTTTTTAATGTAAATAAAAATTAACTTTTCATAAATAGATGTCTTCAAAGAAAAAATAAAAATATATAATTAGGTGCTGAAAGTATAATAAACAGCAATAATTTGAAAAAGTATAAGACAATTAAAGTTAATAGAAACATTATTATTTTATTTTATTTAATTCTTAATATTCCTGTGTACTGTTAGAAGTAGACATTACCCAATATACTGCTAAATACTTACATTTATCTTTATAAGACATAAGCTTTACTTGGTTAATTTGAAGCTGTTATAAAGTTCATGAGCAATCTTCATTATTATTTTACATATTTTATTTATTTAACAATATTTTTAGATCTGTTTTGGGTTGGGATTCTTGGAAAACAGACTTTGAGATGGAGATTTTTGTGCAAATAGTTATTGACGAGTCATCTCAAGTTCAGTACCTGTTGAAGAGTGAAAGAAAGAAGATTGGGCAGAGAGTTTGGCTGGGATGCAGTTGCAGCAATGGCCTCAGCTGATCCTATGTAAAGCTCTGGACTGTGATAGCCTTTCAACATTGTCCTGAATTGAGGTGAAGCGGTAGGACCATTATATCCTCAATTCGACCAGGCATTGTTCTGGGATGCACCTACAAAAGAGGTGTGACATTGGGCAAAATGGCTGAGGGTTAGTCTGGAAGAGGAAATGAACTGCATTTCCAGCCCTCCCAGCAGCTGATGAATAAGGACTTAGTCGGGGTGGGGTTCTAGGATCTGTGGGATACACCACAGCATTCATTACAAGAACTACGTTTGTGCCAAGAACACTTTTATGTACTTGGGATAGTCAGTATACAAAATAGACATAGATACCTGCCCTTATACATTTTTAATTTTCATGACTATATATTGCCCCAAGTTAGCACAAATTTTTTTGTATATTAGCATTATAGTTTGCTTGCCTAATTAATTAGTTTATTATAATTGTGCGGTATACCTTTTCTGTGTTTGCACTTTTACATTCTGGATTATTTTGTTTGAGAACAGTTTCTAAAAATGAAACATAAGATATGATTTGATTTTATGAAAAGAATATTCTATATGGAATGACTTAATATTTTAACTTATATTTTTGTGATATATAAAATTGTATTTATCTATTTTTATGCACTTCTTTTTTGAGTTCTTCCTAATTTATGTAATATTTTATCTGTATGAGTAAGATTTAGGCTATAGAAGTTCTGTCCTTATTTCTATTTGTGACTGCCATGGAGTTTATAAAATTTATATTTAAGCTATATTTCTTTTATTATCAAAGATAAATAAAATGCATTAAGTAATTGATGATACTGTCCTTGCCTTTGTATTTCTCTTCATCTTCTTGTCTTTGATAAACTAATAATTGATAAATCTAGATTATTTATGTAGATTATTAAGAACAGATATCTGAATTTAAGTAATTTTGCTTGAATTCTATTTTTTAACCATATTTACTATTACTTAAATAGTTTTATATATTTCACAGTTTTATGAGTACCTCCTATGTGCCAGACATTGTGTCATACTGAGGAAAGACCACTCAGCAAACAGGACACAATACTCGCTAACATGGAATTTTGTCTAATTGATTTTATTGTATACTTCTGATCTTTTTATATGTTCAGTTTTGTCTATCTAAATTTATAATTTTGATTTACTCCTGGAAGAGGTGAATATTTCTCTGAGTAGTTATCTTAATTTAAAATTTAAAAATTCACGTGCTTTAAGGAATTATCCCTTGCTTTATATGCCAATAACAAACCCAGCATATCTTGAAATTGTCGAATTACCATGTTTTTCTTCTTAATTCTCTGCAAACTTTCTTTTAATATTTGGAGTTGCAGAGAAAAT
>NW_006494612.1:12906411-12939134 GCF_000325575.1 Pteropus alecto | reverse complement strand
ATACTAGGGGCAAAAGAAACTAAAAATTTTAAAAATCTGAAACTGAACAAGACAATAGTCTCTGTACAATAGATTTTTTAATGTAAATAAAAATTAACTTTTCATAAATAGATGTCTTCAAAGAAAAAATAAAAATATATAATTAGGTGCTGAAAGCATAATAAACAGCAATAATTTGAAAAAGTATAAGACAATTAAAGTTCATAGAAACATTATTATTTTATTTTATTTAATTCTTAATATTCCTGATCTGCTGTGTACTGTTAGAAGTAGACATTACCCAATATACTGCTAAATACTTACATTTATCTTTATAAGACATAAGCTTTACTTGGTTAATTTGAAGCTGTTATAAAGTTCATGAGCAATCTTCATTATTATTTTACATATTTTATTTATTTAACAATATTTTTAGATCTGTTTTGGGTTGGGATTCTTGGAAAACAGACTTTGAGATGGAGATTTTTGTGCAAATAGTTATTGACGAGTCATCTCAAGTTCAGTACCTGTTGAAGAGTGAAAGAAAGAAGATTGGGCAGAGTTTGGCTGGGATGCAGTTGCAGCAATGGCCTCAGCTGATCCTGTGTAAAGCTCTGGACTGTGATAGCCTTTCAACATTGTCCTGAATTGAGGTGAAGCGGTAGGACCATTATATCCTCAATTCGACCAGTCATTGTTCTGGGATGCACCTACAAAAGAGGTGTGACATTGGGCAAAATGGCTGAGGGTTAGTCTGGAAGAGGAAATGAACTGCATTTCCAGCCCTCCCAGCAGCTGATGAATAAGGACTTAGTCGGGGTGGGGTTCTAGGATCTGTGGGATACACCACAGCATTCATTACAAGAACTACGTTTGTGCCAAGAACACTTTTATGTACTTGGGATAGTCAGTATACAAAATAGACATAGATACCTGCCCTTATACATTTTTAATTTTGATGACTATATATTGCCCCAAGTTAGCGCAAATTTTTTTGTATATTAGCATTATAGTTTGCTTGCCTAATTAATTAGTTTATTATAATTGTGCAGTATACCTTTTCTGTGTTTGCACTTTTACATTCTGGATTATTTTGTTTGAGAACAGTTTCTAAAAATGAAACATAAGATATGATTTGATTTTATGAAAAGAATATTCTATATGGAATGACTTAATATTTTAACTTATATTTTTGTGATATATAAAATTGTATTTATCTATTTTTATGCACTTCTTTTTTGAGTTCTTCCTAATTTATGTAATATTTTATCTGTATGAGTAAGATTTAGGCTATAGAAGTTCTGTCCTTATTTCTATTTGTGACTGCCATGGAGTTTATAAAATTTATATTTAAGCTATATTTCTTTTATTATCAAAGATAAATAAAATGCATTAAGTAATTGATGATACTGTCCTTGCCTTTGTATTTCTCTTCATCTTCTTGTCTTCGACAAACTAATAATTGATAAATCTAGATTATTTATGTAGATTATTAAGAACAGATATCTGAATTTAAGTAATTTTGCTTGAATTCTATTTTTTAACCATATTTACTATTACTTAAATAGTTTTATATATTTCACAGTTTTATGAGTACCTCCTATGTGCCAGACATTGTGTCATACTGAGGAAAGACCACTCAGCAAACAGGACACAATACTCGCTAACATGGAATTTTGTCTAATTGATTTTATTGTATACTTCTGATCTTTTTATATGTTCAGTTTTGTCTATCTAAATTTATAATTTTGATTTACTCCTGGAAGAGGTGAATATTTCTCTGAGTAGTTATCTTAATTTAAAATTTAAAAATTCACGTGCTTTAAGGAATTATCCCTTGCTTTATATGCCAATAACAAACCCAGCATATCTTGAAATTGTCGAATTACCATGTTTTTCTTCTTAATTCTCTGCAAACTTTCTTTTAATATTTGGAGTTGCAGAGAAAATATCTCAGATTAGCTTGAATTTTGCTTCTTGGTAAACTATATTTTTCCCTGCTAGAACTCTTGCAAATTGTTCTCTTATATTTGAAATGATTCTTAAACATATTGTAGCAAATACATTGTTGGCTAAGGAGTGGAGTAGAGTGTATATCTCTGGTTAATACTAAGGTGACCATAAAAAAATCTTCATTTGTTTATTTAATTACCTTAGCCAAAAATGTGTTTCCTTCATTAGGCAGACATTTGTATCAAAATTAGAGCATCTGTCCACACAGAATGGAATGTTTTGGACAGTCAATGCTTAATTAATTGTGTTTGACTGACGACATTTATACTTTGTAAATAAATGAATGACAATCTCATCAAATAAAACACTCTAAAAACCAAATTATTATGGAAACATTCCCACATGCATTAACTTAATAATTTGACCCATGAGACAACTTATCATTAATTATATACTAGAATCATAGAACATTTGGAAGCAAGATTTGTAATTTCGTTGATAGTTTGGAAGAATTCTTTATTTAATTTAGAGTAGTTGAAAATCAAATGTTGTTGATTACCAATTTTGCCCCCTGACCAATTTAATCATTCTTGAAATTCTGTTCTTTCCCAAAATGTTTTTTTTTTGGTTTTTTTTTGTTGTTGTTTTTTGTTTTTTGTTTAATCTTCTGCTTATTCTCCATTTCCCCTGCAGCAACTCTCTTCCAGGATCAGATTATCTTATATGCAGACATTTGTCATAACCTTTTACCCATCTTCTCGATTCTTGTTTATCTCTACCTGCACACTGCCAACAAATTTACATTACTAAAAAATTTTTATTATATCCTTTCCTATTCAAAAGCCTACAATAACTCTCTCTTTTCTTAATATAAATTTAGTTCTTGGGGGTTTTTTTGTTTTCATTTTTGTTTTTGTTTTTGTTTTGTCCTGATAGAATTTTTTTCTCTCTTTTGTTGATCTGTTGCTGATGGACTAGTAACTCAATTTATTTTCAATATAAGTAGCCCAGATTTTTCACAACACAATTAGTGTAATAAGTTCAGTTGTCCTTCCCTTCTCCACTTTCTGCCTCTTTCACAAGTACATCCTTCACTTTTTACCAGTGGATGTTAAGCATCGCTACCTAATTTAATTCCCTATGTATTAGACTATCCTCCTTTATCACTCTTCATTTTTTCCTATCTTTCCCTCCTATTTATTTATACGTGATCTTTTCCTTGCCTACCTTCCAAAAATACTTTAATTGCCAAGAGACATAACTTTAATGTCACTTATCACACACTGTATTAAATTATAATTAATTTTATAGCTTTATTTTCACTCAAACAGAATAAGTTCATAGCAGGCAGTGACTATTTGTAATACTAATTATATCCTCCAGTGTTGAACATTGGACCTTATATACAGTAGTTTTTGCAATAAATATATACTATATGAAATTGTGCATTAATGTGCTTCCTGATTATATTTTATAAATACATAATTATTAGAACAAGTAGTAGTTAAATTATTCAAAGAAGAAAAGAGTTTTAATAGCATTGCACATTACAAAATAATATATTTTTGAACAATTTTCCAAGTATTGCTTCTGGATTTGTTAGCATAATGCCAGCTGCTAAACTACAAAGCAAAACAAACAAACAAACAAACAAACAACCTCTCAAATTTTAGAGGTCCAACACAAACCATTTTATTTATTGCTTACATTTCAAAGCAGTGTTAATTATAATCTGAGGTAGAACTAAAACACGGAGGGCTTTGCTCCATGTAGTTTTTCAGTGATTCAAAGTGATGGATATTGCCATTTTCAACAGATGCTTTCTAACTTTTTCTTGGGAATTTACTTGTACCTGATGGAAGAAGAAAAATAATAGAAGAACAAAACTTGAAGGAAATTTTTATGAGTCAAGCCAGAAGTGTTGTGCAGAAATTCGGCTCACATTCGATTGCCAGTCTCAGTTATATGGCTATATCTAACTAAGGGGGGTCTGGGAAATGTAGTCCCTTTCTGGGCATTCACCTCCAGAAAAAACTGCACTTAAGAAACAGGGAATCTGTATTTTTGACAGATAACTCTTTTCTGTCCAAAATTTATATTAAAATAATGTATATTTAAATATCCGGGAATAATTAACTATTTTAAGATTAGGAATTTTTTTTTAACAAGTCAGCGATACAAATACATTAACCTTGTATTCAGATAATGGCATTCTGCTACTCTTGTTTTTGCAAAATAATAATAATAATAATAATAATAATAATAATAATTAATTAACCTGAGTGCACTATTTTTTTTCTTTAGCAGTTTCTTGTTACTAGCTTATTGTAGACATTGGACCTTATAACAGTAGTTTTCTCTTAATATAGACTATAAGTAAGAAAAACTAGGAGATAAAGACCAGAAAGAAATGGAAACTTATCAGCATGATAATGGAGAGTTTGTGCCAAGAAGCAGAAATACTGTGATAAAGCTCATGGAACCAAAGAGAAAGAATAACTCGTCCTTAGAGCCGCCTCATTCCATCCAATTCATCTATTGTAACTCCAGTCCACAGGTTTTCTTAAAATGCTTGCCGCCTTTTACTTGAGGCAAAAGAAAGGAACCTACCTTTCTTGTAATGTATTTCTCTTAATTATGAGAAATGATTTAAGATCTTTCATATGCCAAGAAATATGTGATTAAGAGTATCTTTAACCTGTTTCATAAATTTAATATAGAATGGAGCAGTTCTGTGCACTTTGCTAAAATAGATTTATTTTCAAGTGTCTTTGGTTATTAAAGGGTATAAAATGCATAAACTTGCACTTGAGTTTA
Source organism: Pteropus alecto (assembly GCF_000325575.1). Lineage (NCBI taxonomy): Eukaryota > Metazoa > Chordata > Mammalia > Chiroptera > Pteropodidae > Pteropus > Pteropus alecto. Next base: position 12,934,385 of record NW_006494612.1, on the reverse strand, counting down.
GCCCAGCTCTCTAGTAATCAGACCCAATGCTCTGTACACAGCCAACTCCTTTCTACACTCAGTGGGTTCTCATTCCTTAGCTCCTTAGGAAATTATGTTCCTCTTCTACCCTGGCCTCTTAAGCTCTGTTAAACATAAAACAGTACATGAGTTCTTTAGAAAAGTTAAAAGTACAAATGGAACTAACACCTAAGACATACTTAATTTGCTTTTATGAAGGTGATTTGATATACTTGACAAATAAAGTGAGATAAATTTTATTTTTTAGGCTTGCGACTAATCAAAGCTCAGCAGGTTCACAGCTTCAGTTTGCAACAAAGGAAGCCTGCTATTTGATATGCAACACTGTCCTCAACAGATAGAGATAACTCATGACCTATAAAGTCTTGGTATTTATAAATGACAATAAACATAAGTGTACCTTATTTGAATCTTCCAAATAACTGATACTCAAACCGTAGGTTGACACTTTTTGTAAAGAAGTCTAAATTCAACTGAAGAGGATTAGGTGAGGCAAATTTGGCCAGAGTTTGTCGGTAGTCAAAAGAAAAATGAATAATATTTAAGGTCGTTAAGATACTACTATATACTTTGTATAAAATTAAATGCTGCCCTATAACATGCTAAAAACTCTAGTAGTTACATATATTATTCAAGCCTGAATAAAGCAATTTTACTTCTTTTATCCTTATATATATATATATCTTTTATCCTTATATATAAAAAACAAAAATCTGTTTACAGTCACAACACCAAAGGATCAGGTACCTTGTTTAAATAATGGTTTTACAAATTATAGGCTGTGTGTCTTATAGCACTGCCTAGCAGTCTATAAGAAATAAATGTTTTGAAATGATATTCACTCTCTTTGGAATTTTCATTAGAAAGTCCTAACTTAATTGTTATAAACTAGGAGAGTCAAAGTTGAAGATGCCTTGGAAAAGAGTTTCAGTCATTGGAGTTATTACATGTTGATGTCTGTAACTGCTGGCTTTTCTGCTCAGTTCCTCCCCACTGGAATTGCCTACCCCTCCTCAGGGGTGAGTTTCTAGCAGCCATGTTTCACTGGGAAGCCCTGCTCTGTGGCATATTTGCAATGAAATACAATAAGATGAAATTGGAATTAAGAGAAAGGTAGGTTGTTTATATTATTGGACTATGAATGTGGGTTTAAGAACTGTGGGTGGATGTTATCATACAGACAAGAGAACAGAGAATATTGTTCTGTAGAGGGGGAAAAAATAAAAGAGACATACAATGAAAAACAAAGATGAATGTTCAAGGCAAAATATGTCCAATTGCCTTCTAGAAAACCACCTGCATATCTGCCCTTGGGGTTTTACCTGGGCATAACCTTAATATCTCTCACCCCCTTACAATTCAGCTGTTTTTAGTTGGCTCTTGTTATATGCAACCAGGAATACTAATATAAAAATCACAATTTGTAGAGAATATAGACTTTAAGTAAGAAAAAATAGGAGATAAAGACCAGAAAGAAATGGAAACTTATCAGCATGGTAATGGAGAGTTTGTGCTAAGAAGCAGAAATACTGTGATAAAGCTTATGGAACCAAAGAGAAAGAATAACTGGTCTTTAGAGCTGCCTCATTTTAACCAATTTTCCTATTGTAATTCCAATCCACAGGTTTTCATAAAATGCTTGCTACCCTTTTCTTGAGGCAATTTTAGGAGGGAACTGTTTTATCCAATGCAAATAGGTTAACTAAAAAGTTATTGACTCCAGGGCCTTTAAATAGAAGGAAAGCTTGCTCAAGTGCATTGTTCCTCTTACTTTTGCCTGAGTGGGTCAATAAAATTGGATATATAAACCACAGCAGCATGTATGTCTGATTAGCAATCTCGAAGTAAATATTGTGCTCCGACATTCTCCAGGAAAAGCATATCGCAAAATGTGGAGACATAAGAAAAAATATTTTCAGATTAAGATAAAAGAAATATAAAATGTGTTATTTCAAATCTTGTTCATAAGGGATTTATTTAATATATGTATTTGCTTCCCAGTTAATGTGCGAGCAATACTATTAACTTCCTTTTGATATTAAAAAAGGATACAGAATGGAATTTTTCAGAGGAATCTAAACTCCTCTACCAAGAGTATATCAATAAATAAGTAAAAAAATTAAAATTTTGAATTAGTGTATCTTTTTCTCCCACATAAGTTTAGCATTTTAAAATGTCAGTTATCTGACAAAAGAATAATGTTTTGTAGCTAAGGGCACAGATAATTGCATCCAATTTTATTAAAACACAAAGTTAATTAGATTTCTAATTGTTTCAATATCTATTTCTCTTCTTCTTTCTACTTGCCCCCTCCATTATCAGTTTAAAGTTTGCCAAGGAAGAAAACATTGGAGCTGGTTGAAATAATAGATATACATTTAGGCTGGACTCATCTAGATTCAAGATTCTATTCTGAATTTTTAAACTTGTTTTATTGAAACATAGCACACACAAACATATACAACTGTTGATATACAATTCAATGGATTTTTCAAATTGAGTATACATGTAATGACAATCTAGATAAAAGATAGAATATTACCCCTCTAACCCTCCTATTGTCCTCTTTTAGGCACAATTTACTCCACTCCCCAGAGTTAAGAACTATCCTGTCTAACCACAGGTTAGTTTTGCCTGGTTTGTTATGTAAATGAAGCCATATAGTATATACTTCTTAGTGTCTGGCTTTTTTCCTCAGTATTATGTTTGTTAGAGTTATTCACCTTTTTGTATGTAGTTGGAGCTTTTTCATTCTCATTGCAACTACTCATGATTTAACTACTGTCCATAATGGGAATATCTTACAATTTATTTATCCATCTCCTGATGATGGGCATCTGTTTACCCAGGTTTTAAATCTATGTGGCTATGCATACATTTTCATTATTTTCACAAAAGCCAGAATGGTTCAGCTCTAGCTAGATCTTTACAAACTTTTGAGTAGCTAAACAACTGAGTAGCACCTTGTAGAATATTGATCAGATCTGGTACTTTCAGATAGGTACCTATTCATACACACAATTCAGGACCAACTCACCAACTGCCTCACTACGGCTGCCTCTTCAAATTATTTCTTTTTTTATAAACAAACAAACAAACCTCTCTTGTGGAATTAAAGGTTTAATCTGAAAATTGTTGATTTTTCATTTGAAAACTGCTGTTTGTTTGTTTATTTTTTAATCTAGAGATTTGGACTTTCTTTCAGAGAATAGTTTCCTCTTGCTTTCTGGGACTAAACATTTCCTCCATATCAAGTTTATGTACCTTGAAGTGTTTCCTTAGTAATGAGGAGATTACCTCATTGCTCCCTGTATCTCCATGGGCTGCTTTCCTGCTCAAGTGCTCACTTCTGGCCACTGAGTATTGGGCACTCTAAGCTGTTGCCACTTCTGCTCTGGAACTTGTGAGAAGAAAATTTGGTTAAGGTCTCCTTACTAACTACACTGTTTCTTCAGGTAACTCCACCAACAAATGAAGTGTTTCTTTTGGCAACAGGCAAGGCAATTTCAGAGAGAAACTACAATATATACAAGAAACATAATTTGGAGAAGAAAGGCTAAGTACAAAGTGGTTAGGGAAATAAGGTCTAATTCAGACTAGGGTTTGAAACCACACTCAAACTTAGGTAAGTAATTTTACCTCATGGTGTGTCTCGGATTCATTCAGACTGCAGTTCCAATTTTCAGCAGGCAATTGAAGGTTAATTCTTCATCTGGAGAGGTTTCTCTCCCAGGTGCCCCTGCTAATGATGAGACATGTCAGTCTCAGTTTCCTATCTTCTTCCTTGTGGAAACTTCCTTTCTTTACAAGTTCTTTTCCTGAAAATATTTACCCCATGGAAAAACAACACAGTCGTCAACTAAATACAACCTTATCCATAAGGAGGGGCTCACTTCTTGGATCCTTTTGAGCCTTCTGATATGTTGTTCAATTGTGATTCATACAGTCTGTAGGAGTTACTTTTAGAAATCACCTAGAGAGCCCGTGATGAGTAGTGCCAGGGAAGGGCGTGTGGTATCCAGGTTCCAGTGACTGGGTTTCGGGTCAAGGGCAGCTGTGCTATCTTGTTGAATTTCATTATTTGTAGTACCATTAGTAAGTACTTTAAGTAAATTGATTCTGTAGCTGGTTATTGTTCTGTTAAATTAAGCCTGTACAGTTCACAAATAAGCATTATTTTGGGCATAGTTGCATAATTTAAATCCATTTAGAAGAGGGAATATTTCCTCTTTCAAGATAGTTACCCATACTTTCTGTTGAGCTAAGTAATCTTCATTTGTTGGAAAAAATATTATATTTTCTGTTTTGCTAAAAGTGTAGGTATCTACCATAATTATGAAATAACTAAATATACCTCCTTTTGTTTCCCCAGGGAGAATGTTAGACTTTATTTTTAAAGTTCTACAGGCTTCTTTAGTTGTCAATTCTCATTGCATTTTATACCATGTTAATGTTATTATTAAATTATTATATTATCTAATATTTCAAATGTCGATAACTTAAATATCAATAAGTTAGAAGTTCTTGATTGTATCATGTATTTTTTTTTAATCTACTAGTGCCATGTACAATGTAGGTACCCAATACTCACAGGCTGATTGACCTATTCAATTTCCTTTTCTCACTAATCTGTGAAACCCAGCCTCAAAATTCACAGATTTCTCTTGCTTGCATTATTTTTAAAAATATGAAGATTAATAATCAAGCTACTTTTTAAATGACATAAAGTGGTAAATATGCAACTTACATAAATCTTTTTGTTCTAATATTAATTTCACTTGTTGGTTATTAGATGGAAACACATGCAGGTGAATGATCTTTCATGCATGAAGTAGTCTCCCCTCCAAATCAAGAAATGGAAACACTTTCACAGAATGTTCTAAGCAGCAAATACCCTTTTAAAAAACATCTACTCTGAGTTACTCACTGTGGTAGTTGCAGAAGTATGCAAAGATTAAAAAGCTAGATTCCAGACATCAACGACATGGGCTACAGCTCAAGACAAGCAACCAGTTTAATTAATTAAACAAATCTGCATAATGTTAGCTTGGTCACTAGAACACCTATATTTGTTGGAACAATAGAGAAGTCTCCCAATATAGGTGGACCTTTAACTGAGAATTGAGGGATGAGGCATGATTTGGAAGGTGAACTGGTGGGAAAGCATTCCAGGAAGAGAAAAAAATATATAAAAAGGCATAGAGGCATGAGAGAACATAGTGTCCTCAAGGGAAGATATGAAATTCACTGGCACTAACCAATACTATCTATTCAACATGCAATCCCATGATGCTTGTTATGCAGCATCCTGGGTTTATAGACTTAAAGAGTAGATTCTGGTTAGAGGGTAAAGCTGCAATTTGGCCTCATTCTTAGTCTACATTATCCACTGTAATAATTGGAAAGTACACTATTTGGGATTATAAGTACATTATTTGCACAAAATTGATTTTAAAAACACTAAAGTCTTATTTGGCTAGTCAACCTTGCACTTATTCTCTATCAGGTCTATTGTAGGAAAGGGATTATTAGTAGTATACAGGCACCCTGATCTAGGAAAAGAGAAAATGAGCTTGGTACCAGACCAGAGAGCTAAAGAGTTTGTAAAGATAATTGTCATGATCCGATTCAAAATGCTGGTGATAATTCAAGGGGTGTACCACTCGAAGAGCAATTCTTCATATCAGGGGCTGGCAGTGAGACCCTAATATCATGATTATGTGAGAATCTAATGTGCTTACTACAGTTATGATGGGTTATATTTTGTGCAACAAATCTAATATCAACCCCCATAGCTCTGAAAGATAGAGCCCTAGTATTGACAATAGATATATTTTCAGTTAACTCTACTACATATCTGCTAACTTCCAAACTATGTCTCAGTTCCTTGGACACCCATGAGTTATTGTCTTCCTCAATTATATTTTAAATACTGCCACTGTTTTAGGTCGACTATGTGAGTTTTGATTACTTGTGACTCAGAGTACCCAACATGATCAATACAGTCAAGTTTCATGGATGAAAAGTGTGTGTCTGTTTCTGCAACTGGGACTTGACTCAGTGCTGGGAGACAGAGTAGAATAATGGCTCTACTGTACCACACTCATTTAAGGAGTAAAAAGTATAAAGTTTTATGGAGTTAAGTGAATTATTTGCAAACTTTGGAATATAAAGTAGGGCAAGAGCATAATCCCATTTCCCAGTTCACTCAGTCATATTATATTGGCTGTCATATTTCAAGTTTCTGTTTCTGTTATTAATGTTGTTATTTTTGTTGTTATTATTATTACTACATTTATGGAGAACTTTTCATCTTCCAGGATCAGTGCTTTACTGCTTTGCATACTTTGTTTCAATTGTTAACAAAAAAATCGTGAGGAAAAATGGTTATTGGATTTTTACTTTTTTAGATTCTATACCACATCCTTATTGAAATAAGTTAAAATACTTACAGTTTTAACTTTCTGTTCAGAAATAATTCCTTCTCATTTGTTTCCATGTATTTCCCCTAGCTAATAATTAAACAGTTCATATATGACATAGGATATTTTGGCAAACATACTTTTACTTCATTAGACATTCTTTTGAGTCACCTTAGGCACCACAAGTACAACACTGCATCAATGATATGACTTTTAATATCTCTTTTCCCAAAGGTAATGAAAGTAGTAATCCATCATCTACTTTCATTTGCCACCCTCAATAACTTAATTTTCCATTCCAACTTAGAATAGTTTAATTTCTTTCTTCATTGATCCTTTGTTCTTAAAGAAAATGGATTTAACTTCACTGTGAGATAAGTTTTATAATTTCAACTGTTTATTAACTATTTTACATTGTTAAACTCTTTTTTCATTTTGAATGCACAATAAACTCTTATTCCTGTGTTGTGTTTTTTGATTTGACCCAAAATCTACGGTATATACATACAAGTACAATAACAAACATGCGGATTATGCTATAGTTTTGTCCTGAGTCTTAAATCTTCTTGAAAGAAACCTTTTTTTTTTTTTTTTTTTCCTTTTAGGTTGAAATGTCTTTTATTCTTTTTAGTGTGTATGCTCAATTTATCAACTCTTGACTTTGTCTCCAAGGTTGATCTTTCTAAAGTTATAAGATTTGGTGCTTATTAGTTTGTCGTTTTGATTTCTGGATTACTGTATGTCAGATTTAATCATAATGCTGTCAGCTGGTTGAGTGACTCTATTCCATTTATCTACTTCACCGATTTTTCCTTCATTCTGGTTTATCATCATTTCCTGTAGAGGATCTGGCAGACTAATTCTAGAACTAAGATTTGCGTAAGCCCTTATTTCTGTGTCTGTTTCAAAATTTGCCTCAAAGGGTTTTCAATTAACATTTAGATTATTGTTATTACTTATAATTTTTGTTTGTATTTTTTCTTGCTTTAATTGTATAAAATGTTGGGAAAATAGAAATTCTTTGGTGAATTTGCTAATAAATTTTAAATCTTCATATGATACATTGGTGTTGAGGAAAGTGATTTGGGGAGTTGTTGAAGAGAAATTTTTGAACTATTCTATTAAAATTACTATTGCTTTTACATAAGAAATATTAAGGAAAACATAATCATGTATTTAATGTATTACGTGAGTATTTTAAATGGTATAATCCAATAGTATCTACAACTAAATTATGAAGAAATTTTTCCAACAAAATTGCAGCAGGTAGGATAATTTCTCCCTCTTTAAATCATCATTAGAATTTGAGCAAATAGAAAGAACATTCTGATTTAATGGTTCTTTAGAATATGTGAATGTTTGTGTGTGTGGTACATGCCATGAAGTTGATAATGCAGCAAAGCTTTAGTGCTCTACTGCTTCTGTATTACCTTGTCCTGAAAACGTAGGCTACTATTCCTTGCTCATAGTATCGCTAACTTAAGGAATATTAGTTCAATCATTGTTTATAACCTGAGGCTTTTAGCTTAAAGGAAGTTAGAACAGGCTTCCAACATCTGTAAGAAGCTGTAGGAGTAGATTCTGGTCCATTGTCAGACACTGGGAATATGAGAGAGAAGGTAGAATAGAAATAAATTCTACTTGCTGTAGGTGTGGAATTGAGCAAGGAAAAAATTTCCAATTTCTTTTTCTTTCCACAGGTAATAAGTGGTTGGTGGGAGATTCCTGAATTGGATCAAGGAAACTCAGCATTTTACTAGGAAAATGAAATATTACACAGGAACTAGTATTAGAAATGATTTGAGAGGAAAGACAACCTACAGGAGACAGAAAGAGAGAGAGAGAGAGAGAGAGAGAGAGAGATAGAGAGAGAAGAAAGAAAGCAAGAAAGAAAGAAAGAAAGAAAGAAAAAGAGAAAGAAAGAAAAAAAGAAAAAAAAATGTGAGCATTTGTGTGTCTATGTGTCTGTGTGGTGTATGTGATGAATTACATTCTAACACCCTGAAGAAGCTGAAAGGAAGCTGATAATTCTCAGTACCCAAGCATGTAATCATGATTAGATGCTCAGTGTTTTCAGATGCTCAGTCAATTATATACTTCTGTTCAAAAGATATAGAGAAAAATAGATGGTTAGAGGTTTTTGGCATAGCAATGGCAACAGAAGTAGGAGTCCAGCAGCCTAGCAGCTTGTGTTTGATGGAGAAGGTGCCCGTGGTGGTGGCTTTATAACTGTGCCGGTCCTGAACAATGATCTGTCATATACTAAGCTGCCGAGAACCCCTGGTCATTTTCTTCAGCCTTTTTGTTGATTCTATGAAACTACCCATTGCCTTTTAGTAAATCCCCTTCTATTTGGATAACCAGAGTTGGTTTGGATTGCTTTCCAATCAAAAAGTTATGACTAGTAGTCCCATTACCTTGCTCTTTATACATATAAATAATCTTCTGAATGCTCCCCTTTTTCTCTCTCATGGGCTGGTTTGGCTATCTTATGTCTAGCCCTGCTTTTCTGTTTTAATTGCCTGTGCCAGATGCTCTAATTATTCAGCATATCTGCTTTGTTTTGTGCTTTAAAAAATCTATTTCTTAGTTGTGAGAGCATAATGTTTCAGTCAGGCACACATATATATCTACAATAAAGACCAGATTTCTCAGATTCCATTACAGATAAGAGTGGTTATATGTCTAAGGTGTGGCCAATAAGATGTGAGAAGAATGATGTGTACAACATCTGGTTCCTTCTCATAATAGGGAAGGACTATCCTTAATTTTACCTCATCCCTTTTCCCACTTGCTGAAATGCATGTATGATAATGAGTCATGTGTGTGTATACTAGCGATAGTGAAGCAACAAGTTCAGCAAGCCTAATCCTTGTTGATTTAGCAGAACAGAGTTTCCATATGTACTCAACTTTCGAAGTGATGGAATAATCTCTGAGTTAGGATACATAAGTGATACACAATCTCACCAAAATTTACTTCGCCACCACTCACCTCTGAAGAAGACTTTTAACCCTCCTCTCTGGGTTAAATGCCATCTTCTGGGCATTAATATATCACCTTTTTATGTGTTTTTGTTTGGCGCTACATTTTAGATAATAAAGCTCTAAATGGAAGATGTATACAATTTGTAAAGTATTAAAATGGTACAAGAACTTAAAAAGTTATGACCGATACACATGTATGTCTGATATTTACTCCCACCAATACTAACTATACATTTTGACATATCCTAAGTATTCAATTTCAAGAATGAGCAGCAGTGTAACTATAATAAGAGAAATTTGAATCTCTGCATAAGTAGAGGATATGGACCAATGATGATTCTAATAGTCTCCTTACTAGCTAAGACTTACTGAGATTGTCTTCTTGGGACCATTAATAGATACTTTCTCCAGATGACATGTATTCTCTCCTAGGCTTTTGAGCAGATTATTGATGAGAACCATCCCCAGACTAAAGAGGTTTTAGTGCTTAATTATAAGGTCAAATCATTATGATAGTCTGGTGCTGATGATTTTTCAATATCATGTACATAAATTTAAGTTGTCTGGTTACATGCATGTAAATGGAGGAGATGGTATACACAAATACTTGTGTTCTACTGGAAATAAAAAGTCACTTTTTAACAAGAGGCAATCTTATTCAAGTAAGACTATTTCCTGACTATTTAAGGATTATTATTAATTAACATTTAAAAATGAAGAGCTCTAACAGTTTGAAAAAATTCATATTTATTTTGGTGACAGTCTCTGATGCAGTTTGAATGTAACAGAGTTTAATTTTTCTGGATAATGGTTAGCATGAATAAGTCATAATAAGTTTAACAATTCAGGGCTCAAAGCTATTACATAATTGCAACTGGATTGCCAATTGACTTTACTCAAATCTAATAGGGACCTATAATGTACTTAATATTTTGCTGAAACATAATTCAGTCTCAATGACTTTGAAAGGGACATTAATAGTTTTCTGAAAATATAACCTTGAAAATTAAATCTATTATATATTTCCAAGATTATGGATGAAACTACTCTGTCAAATAAGTCATTACATTAGCATAATGAGGTATGAGGGAAGATAATAAGTGAGAAACAGCAAGTAAAGGATACTTTGTACCACAATTTGCTTACATTTAACCAAAATGACCTTTAAAAGCAGAGCTGAAGGGTCAGGTTTATCATCACTTTTCCAGCCTTCAAGTAATATATTTCTATTTAGCAGAACAATTTGCTGAAAATTGCTGTAGTAAGAATTATGCTTGGTTGAGCTCCCTACCTGCAAAACACAGGGTTTGATTGGAAGTAACCTCTGAGAACAGCGGTTAGCCAGCCAGCACGCCCCTGAAGCAAAACACCCGAAGTGTGCGTGGCTATCACTTCCCTCGAAAAAAGCAAGCAAATCAAAAAGCAGACAAGTTATTAAAAACATATTCTAGAACAAATAAATGTCGAAAAAAAGATAGCAAGATGCTAAAGAAGTAGCATGAATACGTCTGCCACACTGAGGCTGGCATGTGTCAATTTGTCTGGTCATCCAACTTTGGATGTGATTTTTAAGCATTTGCCCAAAAAAGAGTATATATGCAAAATCACATGAAAAAATATTTGATTGACTGTAATAGATTAACACTTTCAGGTGCATTTCTTATTTCTCGTATTCAAATAAGGAGTCTCCCCCACCCCTTCCTAACTGCCTAAATATCCTTTGACTTGAGAAATTCTCTTCAACTCAAAGACAACTAAGGGAAATAATGTCCAGTAGAGTGCCTGACCCACAGCAGGCATAAGTAAATATTAGTTGAGTGAATATTGAATGTATGAGTACTGATTAACTTGAAGTGCAGGCCTCCATGTTCACATAATGCATTGGTTAAACAAATGATTGACAGAATCCTCTTGGGCAATCACTTAAAAAATTTTTTTAACATTTCTTCTTTTTGTAAAAATTATGCTAGAAGTGTCTTTCCTTCTCTTTAGTAGCTCTGATGTGCTATGCTTGTCAAACATTGATTTTTTTTTTTTTTTTTGCTGTGTCAGTGACTTTTTAAAGAAGACAAAATTGAAACTGATTCAGCACAGGGTAATGGTGTTGATGGTTGGGTTAAAAGAGATCCAGTGAAGCTGTTCTCCTTGACCTTTACTGGAAGGTTTTCAGTTAAAAGGTAGTCAGTATGAGAATCAATATTGTCGAAGTCTAATGAGATCTCAGAGTCAGAGATGGCAGGACCCACATTGTTCACAGATTGTACCTATATGGTATTGATATTCACTTTCTTATTTAATTTATTCTAGAATTCAACATTGGTCCTGAGGAGATGGATTAAAAGAGCTAAATGCAAATTTAAAAAATACAGTATAAACTAAGTGACATACAAGTACCTCAGGATCCAATTAAATATATAATTCAAAGGATTTGTTGCTAGATGCCACTGTTTTCACCAGATAGTATAGGTCAGTGAGCTGAGTGGCTTCAAATAAATAAAATGTAATAAAATCAGAGTGATAATTCTATAAGCTAGAGAAATGTTGCTACTTATAATGTATAATAAATAATAATAATAAATTAAATAATATAAAGAGTAAGAGTTTTAAATTATATGACACTTAATATGCCTTCTATTCTGTAAGTAGTGGTGCTTAACTGATATTAGAACCCATTGTGGTTTGATCAAATAATATTATAATAATTACAGTTAAGTTTCTGAACTGTGTAAATGTTTTTTTGTTTGTTTGTTAGGATACTTCTAAGGTAGCTCATATAATAATTCCACTTGTTCTCTTGCACATTTTTCTGAACTTTCTTTTATGAAAAAGAAAAGATAGAGAATGATCCTGCGGTCCTTTTTACCTCTTCAACATCTTATAATCTGATAAATTCATGGGACTATTTCATTTATGCATGTAAATATTTAGTATATGTGTTGATAGAAAAAAATTTAAGAACTTCATACTTTACATATCCATTGTCTCTGTGCTATTATGTTCAGTAAAGAAATGGATAGAGCCAAATTCAATTTGAAACTCACTGATAAGTTAGGGTAAGGTTTATCAGCTTCTTTACCTCTCTGTTTCATTGCTCCTGATATCACTCCCTTTCCTTTTGAACTTCAATGGCCTCTTTTAAGATGAGCCCGTTGTAAGCCTGAATCCAAATGATCATAGCACTCATTGCACTTTAATGACTATTTTATTAATTACTATTAAACAAAATACAAATGTTATAAGTTAATCTGATGCTTTAAAAAATATTATTTATTCTATTCTAGACTCTGTTCTAGTGCTTCTGACCTGTTTTTAAACCAGCATAAAGATGTAAATATAATGTAAATTAAGTTATACTGGTTTTTAATTGAAACATCTGAGACTCAGATTTATCCAAGTTCACAAAAACTACAAGATTTGGTATTGAAATTCATTTCTCTGTGGATTATAGAGGCCAAGCTTTTTTCAACAAACAGTGTGAGGAATAAAATGTCCTTTGAACTTTTCTGATTACTTCTTTAAAACTATAAAACCAAAAGTATGAATCATGAGAATTTTCTATTAAGTAATAACAGGCAGAAATTTGGGTTTACCATGGTGTCCCGTGTCTCGTCCTTTCTAATGTATCTGTAAGATCTTCTGTGACCTCCTGCTTTATTGAAAGACCCAAGATTTGTTTTTCATAATGGTGACTCATCTTTTTTTTTTTTTTAAGTCTGGTAGAATGTGCCAGCTCTTAGCTGACTTTGACAACTGTTAACCACCTAAAATGTTTACTTATTTTTTCTCAATAGATATATGAAATTGAACATTATTAAAGCTTGTATTATAGAACAGTTCAAAATGAAAGACTGCTTTCCTAACTTATTTTCACCTGCAATAAATTATTTTACTTAACAATTTAAAATTGTGCTAAGAAATAAAGTAGGTTCACAGTCTTCAAAAAGTCTATAAGCAAAACTAAAATTATATATCTACTAATTCCTTCATCGATATTAAGCTGATCCAACATAACTGTAGTGGTTCTAGGAGGATATTACTTGCTAGAAATCTAGAAAAAATTCACAAAGAAATCAATAGAAATCTTAAAAGAATCATTTGGTAGTTTCTTTTTATTACTCTAAAGATATATATTTAATAAGGGTTTACTTATTGACAGAGGAGAGAAGTAGTGGGGAAAAAAAGGCAATTTATGAAGTTCTCAAAATAAATCTGATCAGATTCCGAACAAACTGTAGCTAACCTGTTTAAAAACATTTTATGTTTAGAAATCTGGAGATAATTCTAATAAAAATGTAAAAAAGTTGAATGCTTGAATTTTAAGAATTTTTGACTTTTTTATAATTTGTTAAATTCAATAAGTTTTAAAATTTCTTTATATATGGGTATATACAAATATGAATTGTTCAATTTTTACCTTAATGATAAATGGTAAATATGACCACCCAAATCTCTAAGATCGAATTCATTGATTTAGTTCTCTTATGAAAGAAACATTTTTCTTTAGATTTAATTTACAATTCTTATCTTATTTTATGATGTTTTATTGCAAATAGAAAAAATTCAGAATAAATATATTTAGAAAAGAAACATTATTATAACATCCAAACTAATTGCCTTAAAGTTCTACTTCTGCTTTCATTCTTGTTCAAATTTAAAATAAAACCAGCTCATAAAAAAAAGTGAAAAAATCTCTTGCTTCTTATATGTCGATCCTCACTAACTAGGAATTATATTGGAAAACCAGCTAATGTTTCCCATGTTTTTGTAAACAAAATTCTGTTTTAAGAAAACCCTATATATTTAAAACTTTAAAAAATAACTTGAGTTTGAAAATTATAAATTTAAATTTTATGTCATTAAGTTTTCTCTTTATTTGTTTATAACAGTATAACAGGAAAGCAGGGGAAGAACTACCTCAGATGGGCTACTGCTAGTAGGTTGACAACAGTTCTAGTAGACTGACTATAACATAATGAACAACTTTCAACTTTTCATTAAATAAGTGTGTAAAGAAATACACTTATGGAATTATAGGATCTAAAACTCTGAAAGAGGGAAACTTTTTAATTGGTGGAGCTGTGATGAAAAAGTGTGGAGACAAATCTATGTGGCTTTTTTTTCTCTGTCTTTAGATATGGTGCAGCCATAGAACTGTGTGACAGAACCACGTAAATAAAGCCCCATCTCTCTTTTTAAAGGGAAGTAAAGGGGATCCTCAGAAAACCACAAAATACCAAAGAGAACATTAAGAGGGAGGAGCACAGGCAATAAATTCTGTAAATTTGTCTATAAACTCATGAATGGAACCCTGAGCTACACATAAGTGTATTTGATCCTAATCAGCAAACTGAAAATATAACAGTCCTTAATGGGAATGCATATATTTGCTTCAAAATATATGAAGCAAAAAACTGCCAAAACTAAGAGAAGAAATAGACCAGTCTTCAATTATGAATGGAGAAATCAACACTCCTCTCTTTTATCAATAGAACTACTGGACAGAAAATCTAGAAGGTTATACAAGAAACAAACAACACCATCAAACACCTGAAACAAAATGATACTTAAAGACAATACCCAACAACCACGGATACCTGTTCTTTTCAAGAAGAAAAGAGTAATAGCAATAGTCGATCAATCCTAGAGAAAGAGGATTCTGGATTGCTGTCTTTTTCGGTGTCTTTCTTCCCTATGTCCTGCCTTATAAGCCTGAAGTTGATTTATAGATGCGTTACCATTAGGTTTCACAATTTGATTTTATTACTTTGTAGCTGGGGATTGACTGCTCCTTACCAAGGCTGTAGAACATATTCAATGATCATTCTTCCAAGGGATACATGATAAATAAGCATAATTTAAAGAGCGATTGGGATATATCAGAAGTGTAAAATGTGAGCTTTGTCCTGCGGTAGGGCTTATTTTAAGTTGAATTATGTCGATTACTCAATTGTTTTAATATAAAGCTTTTCATTTGTTTAAGTCTTGATTCTTATCTTAATTTTAATTAATTTGAGAATGGGAATTATGCATTACTTTTCTAGTTTCAACAACAAAATTATATGCCTTGTAGACAGCAATAAATTTATTAAAAGTAGGTAAAGGTGAGATACCCTTTTTAGAAATATATGAGGGGAATTCAGTGTGTTTCTCATGTTGAGATCTCTATAACGTGGGAATTTCTTCATAGAGATATATACAATTGTTTTCCACCTTCATTGCTGTCACACTTAAAAATAAAATAAAAGTAAAATATCAGTTGAATTGTGCATTTTTATGAGTATTGTAGCAAGGAATTATAAAGTGAATTAAAGTTTCGGTCTGGTTCTTTGGTGTGAGACTAATTTCTGTTATTCCAATATCACTAAGAAATAAGAATATATAATGAAAGTGCCAGGGATAAAATCAAAATAGAAATCTCTGTTTATAATTATTAGAGGACATCTTAGTATCAGTGATGTGAAGAAATAAAATAATGTAGTTATTAACATAATTATTTCATTTAAATAGAACAGCTTAAATGTTTGATGTCATTTTTCATAAAATTATTTTATTTTGTTTTGTTTTTAGTTTCCAGAGCCATTTATTCATTAAAATCTATTCAATATGTCATCAACAGTTCTTCTGTGTGTATTGTGCTGATAAATAGACACTGAGAGACTTTGACAAGTTCATCATTTAATAAGTCTGAATTCACTTTCACCACATGGCATTTATTATACACGGTCTTCTGTTGAAACAGATTTCTTTTTAACAGATGTTAGTTTTAAAAAGTTATAGATTCTGTGAGTTCTGTATAAACTTGTGGATGGTAGGTTAATTCCTTTGTTTTGACTTATAAGCCTTGACTTCACCACAAAATGAAGAACGTAGGTCAAAGAAAGCATAATTAGTCACTCATACGGAATGGTATTGTTTCTACAATTTGAAGCTTTCTGAACTGCTGGATTCAGGCCTGATGTAACCCTTGGAGGTGTTAAGGGTCTTGTGGCATTTGGCTTCTTTTTCTCTGCAAGCTTTAAAATCTGAAGGAAACATATTAGTGTTTTTGTCCATACTCATGACACTTGCATTGTCAAACTCTCCACAGTAACTGGATGCAGAAAACAATGACCAATTGCCTCTTTGCAAAAAATTCACATCTATTTTCAACCACCTGATGGGCTCTGCATATAAGATCCAAATCATGTTTATGGAGATATTTTGCAACGCTTCTGCACCAAACGTGGTTTTCACCCTAGGCTGACATCTTTACTGGGGTCAGATGACAAAAGGTCACAAAGAAGACCTTGATCTGGTACATCAGTTGGTGCATAATTCCCCGAATCTGCTCCAGAGATTGAAGATCTGGTGATAAACCTCCATGACAGCAAAATATTTTCTCATCCATAATGGCTGCTATTGGTAAACAGTTAAAGCGGTCAGTGAAAGTTTTCCATAGTTTAATGTTATATTTTCTTTTATATTCATCATAAAATCCATAAATTCTATTGATGCCGACACATTCATGGTTTCCTCTGAGAAGAAATTCTCGAGGCATTTGATATTGTGCACCAATAAGAGGCACACAACGATTGCTTCCCTCCGTCCACATAGTCTCCAAGACAAATAGGTAGTTGCTTTCAGGTGGGAAATCACCGTACTCAAAAAGTCGAAGCAAATCATAGTATTGTCCATGGATATTACCACGTATTTTGAGTGGTGCTTCAAGTTCTAGTAGGATAGGCTGACTGAGGAAGATCTCTTGGGACTTTAAGTGCTCTGATTTCACTCTCCTGCAGCTGAACCTCTCACCTCCAGCAGCTGTTGGATGATGTTGTGAATGTTGAGTTTATATCTGCCATCACCTTCTCACCACCAGCACTCCCATAGCTGCGCCACTTGCGACTCGCGCTAGGTTCTCAGGCCTCTTTTCCCATGCCACGAGCACAGAGGCGGTGGCGGTGACGGTGGGGGTAGCAGCTGTGGCAGCAGCCGTGGCGGATACCCCACCATCACCAAAAACAGCCCAGCTCCCTGAATCTTCCTACCTCCATCTCTTCCCACTGGAACCACGAGGTCCACAAAAAAATTCTTTTTTCTTCAAAGTAGTCTCAATTTGTCAAATCTATGTTTGCATACTTCCTTTTTTTTTTTTTGTCAGGATGCTGGCGAAAAAATATGTGTGTGTGTTGAAACACAAGGTTCAGTTTCAAAGATGATAATTTGTAACATATGGGTACTGGTTTTACTCCACTCTCCCACAAATAAATTTTCTATTCTTTTCCACTCTCTTTTGAGTTCAGAAATCCTAATGCGTTCTTTTACTAGTCCAAATTCCTGTCATGAGGCCTCTCCTAGGGTTACAGCATTTGCTCAGTTCTAGTTCTATTATTGTGTCCCTCTCCCTATAAACCTAGAGATGTTCATGATTCCTCACTGTTCTTAGTCACTGTGTATTTCATAGCATCTTATTGATTCTCTTATTTTTGGCCATATCACGGTAACTAATTTTTTTTTTTGTACATTCTCTTCCATCAACACTTTGAGTGTGCTGTTTCTTGCTGGATTCTAGACTGATAGAGTCTAGCTCTATCCTGTTTAATAATTTCTTCCTCTATACTTCAAAATATTATTTTAAATGAAAAATATTTTGGTATTAGAACATATGTCATTTAATTATAAATATATTATTTGGTATTTCAAATCTATTTTATGGGGGAAATTATTGCAACAAATCTTGAAACGAAGATACTTCTAAGCAGCAAAAGTGGCTTTTCATGAATTGCCAGCATTTTCTTTTACACTGGGGTAAAATTGACCTTTTCTCAAACCTTTCTCTAATAGATGACATTATAAAGAAAGGCATCTTGAGTCTCAAAGGGCACTGTTTGGTCTGGTCTTCGTTCAAAGACTATAGAGCCCAAGATGAAAGTAAACCTGGCACTTTTACCTGAGTCGCTTGGGAGAAGATGTCATTTAATCTACTCAATAATAATGGGAAGAAGTCCCAGAGTCATTTCCTAGAATTAATGAGAAAATGGCGTGAGGGCACAGAAGTTCCTCCCTTTTTTGTATTGCTTAATTGGCAGACACATTTGTTTGGGAGATTTTAAAAAGAAACTTGGCAATAGATATATGACCACATCAAAAGACTGGAGTTTGGATTGCTTACTCTTCCATGAGAATTAGAAGCAAAAGTACTAGGTCCATTTTACTGCAATTAGTTAGAGCCCAACAAAGAAATAAACTTTCCTTTATATCTTTCCAGTTTTGTGTGTTCTCTTGCTAATGAGCTTCAAAGACTACCACTATCCTCAGAGTGATAACATAAATGTTTAATTATTAATTAAGTTGCTTAATTTAAATAACATTTAAATTTTGCATAAAGCATACAATAATATTTCTGAGAGTAAGATCTCAATGTGATGTTTCAATGTGTTTTCTTAGATCTAAGTGGCACCCATTTACTAAGGAAAATATAAGCATGCTGTTAATACTCAGCTCCTCAGTAGAAATCAGGTGTAAAGTTGCAGAGAAATTACATAATATAATATACTATATAAGTTTGTATTCTTAACATATACGTACAAATGATCAAGTTGAGTTAAAATTATTCTAACACTATATTTAATTATTTAATTATGAGCACATTTAGGTATATTGTTTAAAAAAGTAAGCAAAAATTTAAATCCTTATCAACAAATTCTCTTTAATGGCCTATGTTTCTCTGTTTTATATATACATCCAACCAAGCTAATTAAACTCATAAGTATGAGACTAGAATAGTAATACTGCTGGTTGAAATCTCTATTGGTGTGATTAAACGGTTCTATCAGAGACTAACCTTCAGATATTTAGCTGGGGACAGCCTTTCAAAGAAATGATAACGATAAGGCTTTGAGAGAGAGAGACTACAGTAGAATAAAAGTTCAACATGCCCCAAAGGATTCTGCAGTGCATGATGACTGGAGACCTAAAAGCTAATAAAAGATAAACTTTCTACAAAAGTGCTGTCAAAAAAAAAAATGGTGACTAAGAAATAGACAGAAAGAAACCTTGGGCAAGCTCTCTTTTTAAAAAGTTCAACATGCCCCAAAGGATTCTGCAGTGCATGATGACTGGAGACCTAAAAGCTAATAAAAGATAAACTTTCTACAAAAGTGCTGTCAAAAAAAAAATGGTGACTAAGAAATAGACAGAAAGAAACCTTGGGCAAACTCTCTTTTTACAGCAATACAGAGAAAAGATTAGAATAAAGATACATTCTACTATCATATGATTTTCTGCCTTTTGAAATGCAGTTTTTAGACATGACCTTTGCAAAGTTTATTTCTAGTTTTTGGCAAATTGAAGAATGAAAGATCATTGATAGAACTATCTTAATCCTTCAGTCTTTTGTGAAGGAAGGAATAATGAGAAAAGTTTTTCTTATGCCATATTTGGAAAATAAGTTTTTATGAAGCCATAGAGAATGGGTCAACTGAAGGTTGAATCATTCTCTCTTTTAGTCCCTCCAGGACAATCCAGGCCTGAGACCAGAAAGGAATGGGCTACTGGACTATCTCATCTATATACACCTGATATGGAGCAATCAAAGTCGAATTTGGTGTGCGGGAGATTTGTATGGTACTGGAGAACATTTCTCTGCTGACTAGTCTTGGAAATATCTGTTCCATGGGAAGAGGTGGTGTCCTGTGCTATTAGATTGGAGGAATGGACAGGATCTCAGGAAGAGTTGCATCAGTGTTGAGTGAGTAAGGCTGGTCTCTACCCCCAGATTAGTGAAAATCAACATTTAGAAATGATGGGGAGCCAGGCCAACTTCATAAGTGTATGACCTGTACAGTCACACAAGGTCCCATGCTCAGAAGGGTTCCAAGCTTAACAATGTTCTCCTCTTGCTGTCTTGAAATCCATAATACTTTTTGAACAAGAGGCCCTGCATTTTCATTTTGCACTTGGCTCTGCAAATTGTCAGAAAGGTTTTATGAGGGAGGGATAATTTGCTTTGTTTAAGAGGCTATTCCTTCCTCCTCTCAAATACAAGCTGCTCTGAACTTCAGAAAATTGTAAGAATGTCACCCAAAACAGCTACTCATGTCTCTTTCTATACTTTACTCAAAGCTCCAGCATCTACTTAGTGTCACACTGGCCAGAGATACATTGAAAGATATAATCTTTAGGCACTTAAACTAAACCTTATGACCTAAGCCATTTGCCTTTTCTTTATCACATTGCAGTGAGCATCTGATAAGAATCTGATAAATCACAACATCCTCGGTGAAAAGTCACATTCCTTTTAAAGCTAAATGAGAGAAGAGTCAGTCAATAAGAAGTTATTGATCTCCCTGGGCTGTTCAGTTTTGTAGTAAGTGCTATCTCTACCTGTTTATTCTTCTTTCTTCTATGGCCCTTTCCCATTAATGTTTTATAGTTCCATAACAATCCCACTAAGCAATGAGGCAGTACAGCACACAGCACATTGGTTAAGAGGTTAACTCTAAGCTAGATGACTTTAGTACAATTCCTTGGAACAGCACTTCCTAACTGTGTAATTTTTGTAATTTTGAGGAAATACTCTCTTCTCTTTGCCTGAGTTGCCTTAGGTATCAAAGAGAGTGAATATTAGTACCTACTTAGTAAGTTTATTGCAAGAATATATTGAAATACATTAATGGCATTTTAAAAATCTAGTTAAATTTTACCTGTTCTTATTCTCTCTCTTATGGAGACTTCAGATAGGAGCTTTACATACTCTTGATGCCTAAGAGCGTGTGAAAATATGCCTACCCATAAAAAAAAATCAACCTCCAGAGAATAGAATTAGAGTTAGGAAACATCACAATTCTTAGCAACTTATAATACTAAAGACAACCATATATCTTAAACTTATTAGTAGCTTCAGGCCCAGAAATTGAAGAGTTATAGTTCGAATATAAAGTTAATTCATAAGGCCTCTGCAAGAGGGGAAAAAAAGTGTCTCTTTCACCACTCTGTGGCCTGTAATTGACTGTAATTACTAGTTTGTACAGGACTGTATTGGTAGGAGGGTCAAAGATTACAAAGAACTTTCCCATTGCTCAGTAGCTAATGGTACACAGCTGCAAGGGAAATAAAACCATATAATTAAACTTTAGTCTCTTTTGTTCCTTTCTTTAAGCAACATAGTTTCAATTTTCATGTCACCAAAGAATTATAAAAGAAATCTTCATATGCTACAGGAAGAGCGAGTCTTCTGTATGATGAAATCTTATTGATCTTGGATACTTCAACTGGCTTTACTGTCTTCTTATTGATTAAAATGTGACCTTAGCAAAATATTCTTGATTGGAAGATGTTCCTTGAGTACATTCATATTTAAAGAGACTATGAAAAAAATAAAGAAAAGAAAAATCTTAATATTTCAACAGATCCTCCCTTTTCTTCACTGTTTATTGTGCAAATTGTACCTAATTTCCACTTTTCTATGATTTACAGGATAAATGGCAAAAGGATTCTATATGTCTTAGGTAGTTTCTAAGTGTTGTCTTATTCCTTTTTTTTTTTTTTTTAAATTTATATATATCTCCTCTCACACCATGGAAATAATTTTTTTTCAGAAAAAAATATAAAATTTCCTTACATTCATTATTAATTAAAACACCTTTGCTCAAACAAGAAAATTATACAGTTCACCAGTGATTTTTCCAGGTATATCTTATCCTCATAATCAGATAGGAGATTACAGAACAAATCAGTTAATATCTAAACTGTGTTAATTCCTACAGAGTTAGCTACTTAAAAACAAATATTTTCTAAAATAAATTATAGTCTTTATTGGATGCTCACTTTATAACCTTTTGTCTTATATCAATAGTAAAATATATCCATTGTAGTAAATTTAGAAGTTCTCTGTCTCAAAAAAGAAAAGGATAAGAAAATCATTTCTAATTTTCCCACCTAGAGAAAACCATTTTTATTGTTAAATATATTTCCTTCAACACTCAAATGTACACAAAGTCATGCACACTCACACACAAGGGTTTATAGTGGGTGTGTGAGTGTGCATGGCTTTCCAAAGGATTGTGATTTCGCTATGCATCCTGCTTTGATATTTATAGATTATACTAATTATGAGATACTGCATGAAAATGTATAGAAAAATATATAATTTTTCTCTGTGAAGCTATGCAAACAGGAATAGAAGTTATATAATTTTTCTTTTTTGGAATCGAACATCATGAATTATTAACTCAGTCTCAATAAAGCCTAGTCGGTGTAAATATCTTCACTTTACATGTCCAGGGCTGTAGGTAGACTGCTCTGAAGAACAAGAGAAAATTTTGGTAAGACTTAAGTGGCTTTTGTGACATCCTTTACGTAATATTGCAGCCTACTCTCTTTATTTTTGATTCACAACTCAGCACTAGTCTCCATTTCTTAGTAACACAAGGTCTTTATTCTATCTCTTGCTTTTCTATAGTCCTAATAAGAACATTCCTGGTTTCCCACAGACTTGTTTTCTCAATATTGTGCTCCTTTACCTCTGCCTTTTCTACATCGAAATTTACATGGTTCTCTCTTATCCAGTGGTACATAATCTTGTTAAGAAATAAGCATCTCTTAGAATTAACAACGTGCTTGGTCAAATGCCATAGGGTTTCCAGAGGTGAAATAGTCCCAGTCCTCTTCTCAATAAGCATGGATAACCACAATAGAAGAAAGAAAGTGATCAGAATATCAAAGGACAAATACATTTTTATGAAAATCACATGCCAGAGATTAACTTTGCTTTGATGAATGTGGTGAGAGGACCTTTTTGTGAAAGATGCGCCATTTCACTGAGTTGCACCTGGATTTGCCCTCTTTATATTTAATTTTCTAACTGTGTTTTCTACCTACTAAAATCAGGCTTTAGGTTCTACTACTCTATTCTACTCCACCCTATTCTTACCAAAACTGTTTATAAAGTTACTGATGACCTTCAGGTTGCTAAATCTTACAGTTATTAATCATTCCTCATTTTATTGATCTTTCAGCAACTTTTGCGTTTGATCAACACTTTTTTCTTCTCTTGGTCATCTCATCCAAAGTCTAAGGCTTTGAATATCATTGGTGTAGTCACTTCTCCCAAATGTGTACCTCTAGACTGTATTTCTACACTGAATTACAGTTTGGCGTTTTAACTTCCTATTCTACTTTTACCTGGAAGTTTATTAGGCATCATAAATGTAGCTTATTCAAAACTGAGTTTCAGATACTTCTCTTTATGCCTGTTCTATTTACTCTCTTTTCATCTTAGTTAGTGGAAACTCTGTCCTTTCAGTTGTAAGGCCAAAATCCTCATTTTTTACTCTTCATAGATGTGAGTAAAGATTCTCACAAGTGATATCCAATATGACCGGAAACTTACTGGTTTTAGCTTCAACACCTATGGGGAAATCAATTTGCTCTCAATAACTCTTCTATCCATCACCATTCTCTCCCACTTGGATCACTGCAATTGCCTACTAAGTGCTCCACCATCTGCCCTTGCCCTTCTAGATAAATGACCAGGGCAATGGCCAGAATGACCTAGTTAGAACTTGAATCAGATTACATCATTCTTCTGCTCAAAACCCTCCAAGGTTCTTCATCTCTTTTGAATTGAACGCAGGTTCTTTACAATGTCCTTCAAGGCCCTATGCTACCTGCCCATCATCTCTCTGACCTCATCTCCTAACAGTCTTCTCTATGCTCATTCCATCTCAAACCGTAAACACAGAAGGCTGGTGCTTGCTTCAGAGCCTTTCTAATTTGCAGTAATTCTCCCTGATATGTTCTTCTCCTAAATAAACATATGGCCCACTCTTTCACAATCTCAAATTTTTATTTAAATGCCATTTACTTCAAGATTTTTTCCTTATCACTATAATTAAAATTGCAACCTTTCTCTTTCTTTTCCCCTTCTCGGTGTTATTTTCCTCAATAGTAATTAACATATCTAACATGCTATAATGAACAGAAATTATTTGAGCAAACTTTTATATATAGAAGAAGAAAATATGTATTTTAGAATATAAATTATAATTTCAAAACTATGTCTGACTTGAATCTAGAATTAATACACATAAGAAGAAGGTTGAACATGGCAGGTATTAAATATAAACTGGAAAGGGGGAGTTAAACTTGGATTAAGAGAAGTTGAAAGGATTTTATTTCATTTAGTAGTTACTAAGGAACAACGATACATTAGAGGACAGCGATAAAGCAGGAAATCTTCACTAATATGCTACTTTAGGAATGTGTCTATTAATATATCAATAGCTATGAAATGATATAACATCTTTCCTCCAGAAGTGATTTACAGAAAATGTTGGAAATGGACTAGTGGCAATATAGCCATTTTTATGAGCTAGCGTGAGAGAGAATTTGAGAAAGAAATTTTCTGATATTCCTCAAATCATGTCCCAGTTGAAGAAAATGACAGAATGATTTAATTCTGATGGTGACAGAGACAGAAGAGTTTTCACCTCAGAGTGTGGATGGATTATCAGGCTCACAGGAATGGAAAGCCCACCACAAACTCTGTAAGCACAGCTCCATGTCTAGCACCACCCGTCCTTGATGTGACTTGTTCTGTAGATGCCGGCAGAACCAATTTTCATTAATTACCTACCTTTTTTCCTTCATATTTACACAGAATGTCAACTTACTTATTCTTACCAAGTTACCTGTGTTATTCTGCTAAATTGTAGCTGTGACTTCTGCAAATCTCCTGAGTAGCTGGCATATATATAACCTATGTTTCACTAAAATGAAATTGAGTTGGTGGTGAGAAAATTGGGGCTGTTACAGTTAGTATTTTGCCCTAGGACTTGGACATCGTGTTACTCACACATCCAAGAAACAGGTCTTAACAAAGATTATAATGCAAGCAATCATAGGATACTGAAATTAAAGGTGCTTCAGAGATCTCTGGCATTCCATTTGAGGCTCAGAAATTTGGAATGATGTTCAAGTTTAGCGATGATTAGGGTTCTTAAAAGGTAAAACTGAAAAACAATGGTTTATTTCCATTCAAACCTTATTTTTGCCGACCCTAACTGATTTGCTCTGGAGACCTATAAAGCTTTTTCTGAAAAGACTTGATATATTTTTATAGTATCAGAATATATAGTGGGTAAAAAAGAGGTAGAATATTCAGATTTAAGGGACTGGTCTATTGTATTAGTCTGCTATTGAAATAACAAAGAACCTCAAATCTTAGTGTCTGCCACAACAGACATTTATTTTCATTATAAGTACATCTGTGGGTCAATTGGAGCAAATCTTCTTCAGGATGAGACCCAACTGGGCTTTATATGAGATATATTGATCTATTCCATGTGTCTATTCATTATCTTTGAACCAGAAGTTATGAGGTACATAGTGTACCCATTGCAATACTCCTTATTTCATTCAAATTTTTCTCCGTTTCCTCTATTATGCAATTTAAGTTAATTTTATATCTAAAATAAATAGATCTATAATGCAATTTTAGAAAATGCATGCCTATCATGTTGTCTACTGAAAGACTAGTGATTAGACACAAATTTTAGGAAATCTACAAAAAATTTATATCAGATTGAAAAAATATTTTTATTTTCTATTAAATGTTTCTTTTGTTCAATATATTTAACAAATTATAAATAATGCCTATTCTCTAGGCCCTCATTTCTTCCCATTTGATTACTTTGTTTACCTTTTTTTCTCCTGAAAAAACCTACCCCTGGTTTTGCCTACCCTCATCTCTCATCTAGTTTTGTCAGGAAGCCATTTACTATATGGTTAGGCCTTAATTGTATTAAGTTTTCACAATGAAGAACAAAACAATTTCCCACAGCTGCACTCTGCAATCCAAGACCGAGCTCTTTATGCTAATCACTCACACTTTTGTTTGTGAATAACGAATGGCTTAATCTTAACACAAATCCATCAGAACCACTGGAAAAGCATACATTTCACTGAAAATAGATCAAAACTGTCACCTGTGGAACCAATTGACAGAGAATTTATTATTCCTGTGATCATCCCTTGCTATTTGTAATGTAAATTCACCTCACTCTGAACGTGGGAGTAATTTTCTGTATGAACCACGGAGCACAATAAAAAGGTTTGTAGCTGATATTGTCCATGCTCTGCACATATACCCTTGAATTCTTTGATCATTTTTATGCACAATGCACGATAGGGCTTTCATTTTAAAAGCCAGCATCAGTACATTTTTGTCAGGCTGCTAGAAACCACTTTACCTTTGCCCACAGAGCCATATTTACCTGGAAATTTACATATTCCATTTAATTAAAAGGGGCAACTTTTAACCATTACCTGTAGGGCATAAGAGTATAAATAATTCATACCTTTTCCCTCTGAGTCGACAATTTGGAGATGGGATCTTACACTATTTCCATAACTCTTCTCTCAAATTGAGCCAGCATTAACTTTAACAGGACTTTGCTTGATAATGCAGCCTTACTTATCCCTCTCCCTTCCTGATTCTACTTTCCTATTCCCCTCTGAGAAAGGCAGCCTCAAGATCCACTTCTCAGGCATGCTCTGCCATTTTTTCTATATCATATTAGTCTGGCCCTGTAGCTTTCAGTCAATAATTTCTTTATTCCTTTAACAAGGTCTATCTTTGCCAACTGGTCTTGCTGCAACTTGACCTGGGTATTAGTTTAGTAGCAAGGGGATGCCAGATCTTGAGGAAGGAAATTATCAGTTTATAAGGCATCCACCACAATTGAATCTTCTGTATGATCCTCAAATTTATCCTATCCTTGCTATCTTATAGCAAGTCATTCTAGCAGACCAAGAGGTCCAATGTTCTTTTGGGAATCTTTTCAGATGTCCTGCTCCCAAGTCTCAGAGTCCTACTCCTTTCCCATCTGGCCTGTGACTCCAGCATAGGGGACTTTTTGAGGCTCTAAACTTAGGTCTTTTTGTAGTTCTATTACTCTAACCACCAAGCCTATGCTTAAGATTATTGATCTGCTTATAATCATTGGCTGTAATGAGGATGACTCTTCAAAGCTTAGCAAAAGTAATAGTTCATATTAAGTGACGCGGTGTTGGCAGAAATTCCCAGGCAGAGTATTGTAGAAGGGATCTAAAGGCAGCTTAAGAGAGGTGGTTAGTCAAGCTGGATCAAATATGAAAGATCCAATAACCTCAACCTCTTCCCGCAGTTGTCTTTTTTTCTGTAATTGGGATGAGAAGTTATTACCTTCACTAAGGTTATAAGGATGACTTTGATGGTAGGGACATTGACAATGTAAAGAAGCTCGGTGTGAGCTGCCCTATATAGATTAGGTAAAGAGTGCATTTATGAAACTGGGCTCTCCAGTGATAATGAATATAAGATTACAGAATAGTAGACACTAAGTGACAGCATTAAACTTTCAGAAAACAGGAACACCGAATTACTATAATACAAACACAGGACACTAACTCCTAGGTATTTCCAAGAAATAGAGCCTATACATTAAAAGAGAATATTAATATACATTAAAAGAGAATATAGGAAGGACCCTATAACACAATGGTAGGTATATAGGCAGTGGAT
>NW_006494612.1:12904874-12906392 GCF_000325575.1 Pteropus alecto | reverse complement strand
GATTCTATGGCCTTTTACCCACATTATTGTTTTAGATGTGGTAACCTTGCTAAAACAGACTAGCAGGACCTCTGAAACTTGGTATGCAAATTGAATGTTCTCTTTAATACTCATTAGGAAAAGGAATCAGAAGCAGTTTGAATTCATTGGACAAGTCTGCATATTTATAGACTTTGCTTGATATTATACTTTTATTTAACCTCATTCTTTTCCAAGTTCCAATTCTGTACTTTCCTACTGTTTTTTGTTTTTTTTTTGTTTTTTTCCCCTGAAGAACACTTTCTAATATTTCACATTCATTTGATTATTCATCTCAAAATCTGTTTTGAGGAACCCAACTTAAGACATGTTCCACTCCATTTGGGTCTTTTTATAAGTTAGCATAAAGCAATTCTGAAAAAATTGGGGCAATGATGGATAAGTGAAAAATGAAAGAAAACAAACATTACCCCACATATCATGAGGTATTTCTGCTCACACTATATGTATTCATTTTGGTCCTTTTAACAGAATACTCATGCTCTGAATCTTCTACCATAGAAAATATCTCTAAAAGTAGACCCTGGAACCAAGGAAATATCTCCTAGTGTATTGCATCTCAGAGTAGAAGGACGCTTTATTCTCTTGTATGCATGCAAACAAAAGGAAAAGAAACAACCAAATTTAAATTGGCTGTGAGTTCTTTAAGGAAGCAACAAAATTTTCTAATTTAAAAGAGAGGCGCCATTATTAATGAGTGAACTGATAATACATCCCTTGGGCACTGCAGATCTCATCAAGTTTCATTTGTCAGTGCAGATAATAGCTCTGTGAGGACTGATAATTCTAAAGTCAAAAACAAAAGATAAAATATGGAAGGGAGAAATGGTGACATGGCCCACCACCATCATTTCTTTATTTGAGCAGGCTCTCAACAGCCAGCCAAGTGTGCCTAGAGACAGCCTGAATGCCTCCAGCATGATCTTGAGCAAAGGGTACTGGCCAAGAACCCAGTAAACATAAATGAGATCTCTTTTCCTCCTTCTCATTTCTTTCTGCATTGCCTTCATACACCCCCAGAGATTACCCCCATTTTCTTTCATTTGACCTAGCAAAAGAGATTTCAAAGAAGATAAAGGGCTATGTAAATAGGCTTGCTGAGGAAAATTATTTCTTGTCTTACTTAGAGGTCTTTATAAAATGATAATTATTCTGGGCTTTTATATATATATATAAAAATATCATTTAGTTCAGAATTTTCTCCTTGCCTCTTTCAAAATACTAACATTCTGCATATTATAACTGGATTAAATGACATCATTTTTCTGGTTGGCTGGCAAATGTTAAAATAAGTTGTACTGATTACTGAAAGTTTCAGGAACAAAATGGGATTGCAGTGATTTTTTTCTTAAAAAAAAAAAAAAAAACTAAAGCAAGTTGTAAAGATTGGGCATTATCACATTGTGCCTGAAGGTGTTCTTGGTGTCTTGTAATGAGTTTGTTAGAATTCAAAGAGTATTTTTCAAAAGAGGAGGCTTC
>NW_006494612.1:12860727-12904493 GCF_000325575.1 Pteropus alecto | reverse complement strand
CTTTCTTTCTTTCTTTCTTTCTTTCTTTCTTTCTTTCTGTCCCTTTTGCTTTTATTAGCTACTTATGAACCTGCAGATCCAGTATATACCGAGCTCCACATCCTTGTTCATAGAATTTGTAGTTACATTTCTACTGAATCAGACCTCAAACTTGTATAAAAGAGTTCACTCGCTCCTGTGACTTTATGGTTTCTTTTTGGTTCAAAAGAAAAATGTGAAGACTTATCCAGGACAGCAATCACAGTAGTAAATCCACATTATAGCTAGTTCATCCTTTTTTCTTATAAAGAATCATTTTCTCACAGAAAAGAAAATACTGGTGTATTTCCAGCTTTGATGCACAAATAAATTTGGGTTACACTTCACATTTACTTGTTCAGAAATATTAAATACTGGTACTTGGGCATGTGGTTTTCTTTGACAATAGTAATTCTAGCTTCCTGAGAACTATTTATTACTATTTAATTCTACGGTAAAACTTATAAAGGAGAGGTTTCATGCTTTTCTCTATTAGTTATAAGGGTTAGAGTCAGCAGAAGAAAAGTGAAAAATAAAGAAACCTTTTATTGGTTGCCGATACAACTTCAGCTACTGCCTTTGTCTGACTAAATGTTCACTGTGTTGGAACACAAAGAAACAAAGCAACTTTAATACTTAATGAAGAGATATTAAAATATTTTTATTTCATATCATGCAATATTTACTATCAGAGTTAGTTTAGTTATAGCTTATGATAAGGAATGGTCTTATGCATGCATTACCTTATTCTTATAAACTTGTATGGAAAATAGTTACATCTATATATCAGAAATGTTTGTGGAAGGTATGCTAATCAGTCATGAAGCACAAACAAGGAAGCAAAGCATGCGATGCACACAGCAGGCCTCTCTCAGAGCAATGCCTTGCTTCGATGGAGTAGAGCATTTGCCTCCGCCACAAAATGAGTAAAAATATCCAAGCAAAAACTCATCTTTGTTTTCCTTGCAAATTGTACAATTTATCTCCAGTAACACACACATTCACCATCACCAAAGCTCAGTGGAATAATTATGAGTATTTACTGAATAGACCATGCAAAGCCATATGCTCTTGGTGGAAAAAATATGGAAGAGATACTGAAAACTGGCACAAATAATAAGACTGCAGAGTCAGCCACTTACAGTCAAACAGCATTAGAAAATCATAGATGCAATGAGAGTGTCCTCGGGCTGTAAATAGAATCTAGATTTCCATGAGGCAGAACCAGTTTGATAGGAAAGGATAGGCAGCCCAAAATTTCTGTTAAAAGTCATCGAATTAAAAAAAGTTATTAAAAGGAAGTGTTAATATAAGTTATGGCACATTATACATATCATTGTATCTCCTTTAATCTACAATGCAGAAAATTTTAAAAGAAAGCAGGAGTCTGAGCCTGCACTGAATGAAACTTACTCAATTGAATTAGTGTTGAGAAGTGCTGACATACCACTGCAAGGTAACATGTAAAAAAACAATAATCTATAAAATTTCATTGAATTTTGCAGTTTAAAAAAGTTGACTATATCAGTTCTCATTTGATTCTTTCAATGATTGTTGTTAGACCCTTATCCTCATTTTATGAATGATGAATAGATTCCAAGTGTTTACATGATTTATCTGAGGTTACAAATTAATAAGTGGCAAAACTTGGGCAGGACCCTGACTTATACCCAGATTTGGCAAATGCATGATAGCTGAGATATAAAAAGAAATGAAGACTCAGAATCACAGACCTGTATTCAGTACAAATCAAAACTCTGTGAGGAACCAACATAGAAGGAGATGATTGAGGATATTATATAACATGCAGGAGAGAAAACACAAATTGCCCAAACATAATAATGGGGTTAGTGGCCCAGAGAATCTGATATAATAAAGGGGAACATTCAGAGCCAGAATCAGTACCATTGTTAGGACTCTTATTTTCCATTTTAATTCATTAAAACATTACAATGTTTAATTGCCTTTGATCTTTCTTGATTTTAAACTAATTTCAAGTTCTTTCAGAGTTTTAAATCAAATCATTTTAAAATAAGTTAGAATTTAAGAAACAGTTTCTGAAATATTTATACTATCTTTTATTTATCACTCTAACTTCATTGCAGTTTTCACCATCTCACTTATTTATGATTATCTATCTATTATCTGTCCCTTCAACCATGATGTAAGCACCATAAAACTAATTAATTTGTATTTTTATCTTTTCAGTCACTGTTGTAACTTCACCACTGAGAGGTATTCCTGGTATGAAGTAGGAACTCATTAAATATCCTTTAATTTATTAATAAATACATAATTAGTTGAATTATGATTTCCCCCATCTCTTTCACCAGTTCCTTCTTTTCCTTCTTCAGCTCCTTTACTGTGGAGCTGCTATAATACTTAATTGTTTGGACTTTACTCTCAGGATTTTCTTATTTTTCTTTGCCAATGTTAATTCATGATTAATTCTACTGCATTTTATTTGCATTATCTTTTCCATTCTCACTGCCTACACTTAATCAATGTGCATGCCCCATGATAGCAAATTCCTTCTTTTTTCCCTGACTTAATCTTTCTAATTATTCAATGCAGCCTACAATTCATTACCATATCACTATTCCTAGAACACCATTTTAATCAACTCACTTTGTTTTTTTTTTCAGGAATGGCTATCAGCTCCTGATTTTTATCAGATGGATAACAATTGGAAAAGAGAACATGCCATGCCCTATTTCCCTGCCAACACACAATCTTTAAAACATTAGTTTACTCTCTTGATTTATCAACATAAGGGTATATCATTTTATCAGAACCAGAGAGGTATCAGGGATAGATTCAGAATAAATAGATCCCATTCTTCTCTACCCCCAAGACTCAAAAAGAAATATATTCGACTTTTGGTGACATTATTCACCTTATCAGAACTGGAAATTTCAATTATTCTGTGACCTCATGAAGTTTACATCATTTAGAGGTTATTTTAGTTCTCAAATGAAAGTAGGTGCCAGCAAGTTCAAATCCATGGACTGTCGCACATTTACTGAATAATACATTTGCCTTCAGCTTTCCTGCTTTGTGAAAATTACATTTTTCTGTAGTTCAGCTTTCAACTCTGCTATAACACTCTCAGATCATAAAGGTTCTTATACTATGTTTTGCTCAATAATTCATTTTTGCAATGTCTATTCCCTTGAAACTTGGTCCATCATATGGTATCATAGATCCATATCCAGGGGAAATGGGGCAGCATGCACTGTAAGATAAGTACACAGTGAGTACTTATCTTACTCCCTGAGTAAGAATGAGGCTGGTTCTACCATGAGTAAGGTTGGTTCTACCACTTAATAGCTGTGTGACTTCAGGAATACCTCACCACCCTCAACGTCAATTTTCTCTATCTATAAAACGGGAATGATAATGACATACATATTATAACACAGTTATATCCTTTTTAATTGAGTATTATTCATTGAAATCAGTAGTAATGACTTCTCTAATATCTTTCATATTATACATTTCTTTCCATCATTGTATGATTATTTTTCTATTGAACATCAACAATTTCAGAATATATTATGATCAAAGATCACTTTCTGGCCATAATGGAGCACTTAAAAAATAAAACCATTCAATGAACAAGTTTGAGCATAGACAATAACAAGGACATGGTCTGAACCGTGAAGATAACCATGTTCTCCTAGCTCACTTGAGAGACTTCTCTCATGAGATGATGTTTTTTTTAGCCTCACTCTGTTTCTTCCACCGCCTAGATTAAAAAATAAAGAAATAAAAAAAGGATATATATATAGAGAGAGAAAAAACCCAACCATAGAATTTTTCTTGTTAAGACTGCTCAAACTGCAGGAAAACCACATTTCATTGAACTCTCTCTCAAAACACCTAATATAAACCTAATCCCTATAACAAGTCCCTTCTAAGAAAAAAAAAAAAAAGTCCTCTTGTTTATATGCCCAGGTTCTATGTGGTATGTAGTTATTCTCATTGTAAGAAGTCAAAACCTAACTTGATTACAGGTATGGTTCCGATGATCTTTGTCTGGTGGGCAGCAACTGAAGTTTGAAAAAGAAATATTAGATATCATAGAAAAAGAGGTACTCTTAGTGCTTTTTCTTGCTTAGAAAATTACAAAGGTTTTAGGGAGCTCTGTGCCAAAGACTGGAGACAGAGACCAGTATATATATTTTTTATTATCTCACAGGTCCGATATAAGCAAACTCTGATCCCACTGAACACTAATTTTAACTTGTCAAAAGCTCAGAAGCAAAAATAAAAATTAAAAAAAAAAGGTAAAAACAATGAGTCACTGAAGTAATAATTAGTAAAAATTTATTGTGCACACACCAAAAAGACAGTTTGCAAGCCGAGAGTACTCAAACCAAAACATGGAATGAGGCTAAGAGATATGTTGTTATAAAGCAGCTTATATAGTGTGGAGGCAGTGAATATTTCTTCTTCACAGTGATTGATTACAATACTAGAATCTTCTTAAATTAAAGAGAATTGGTTATTGGTTATGAATTTGAGGCAATACGTTTCACTTACGATTTTCAGAGACAAAAACAAGAAGCGATCCAAGTTAAGTTAGCCTTCCTTGTCTTGCAAAGTGAGTTAAATTAAACTTTGCTTGTATGACTACACTGGTTTTGCCTGCTAAGAGAATTTTCATATCCGATCTCTGTGATTTTAACAAACTCGATCTCTCTACATTGCAGATTCTTAAGTAAAGAATTCTGTGAGGGGGAAATTTAGCACGAATATTTTAAAACAGTGTTATTCTAAGATAAAACAAATTAACAACAACAAAAAGAACACACTACTTTGGAACCAAGCTCTTTTTTTGATGCAAAATCACACAAGGACAATTGAGTCAATAAAAGGGGCAGAATTTTTCAGCTATACTCATTTCCTCTCACATTTAAAACCTTCAAATTGATTCCGTGTCTGCCCTATGAGCGAAGGGCCACTCATACCCTTGAATTTTGAATTCTCTTTATAATTCTAATTTTAGGGAGACCCCAAAATTAGATTAATTATCCCTTAATCATATATGTCAAAAGGAGATGAATGGTCTCAAATCCTCTAAATACAAAACCCCCACAAAACCTTCCTCAAAAAGTCAATGTTATAAAAGCCTTTGCCAGCTAGTCTCTAAGAAATATTCTGAGCTCACCATTCTCTCCTATAGCTTTCCGATCCTTTGAAACCTAACCATATGAGTCATAGTTGTGATGCTAAACCCATTTCTGATACCACCTGAAGCAAGTCAGGTAGTTATAGATTAATAACTAGAGGCAATACTTATTTATATCCTTTGATTTTAAACACTTCATCTGAATAGCCTGAGATAGAAAATCTCAGCAGAAGTATGATAGCTACCCCAAACAAGAACATATGCATAGCATCTTAAAATAGCTTTCTTGCTCCCTAAAATCTCTGACAAGATCACACAGCTGAAAACTAATTCTTATATGTCACTACTGTTTTATACTTAGATGTTACATCAACAGTCTGGAAAATATCTTACACTAACCATTTTCCATTTGAGGGAATGTATGAAAACATAAGGCTCACATCATGATTAGAAAGAAAAAACAAGGAAAATCCAATACCCAGGTGACTCTGAAAAATAAATTTCCATCATCCTAAAAGCCATTTGCCTGAAGATCCTTATGTATCAGAAATTTGACACTATTCTGTGTCCCATTTAAAAATCTTAATTTTTAAGTGATGGGCATATAGCAATAACCTACTGATTGATCAGTTAAGTAACCACATTCTTTTTCTTATGAATTTCAAATATATCTGAATGGGCAATTAATCTAAGAATTTTGGGAAAATCTAAATAAATAATTTTTAAAAATTAAAAATTAATATATATGTTTAACTTCTTTTTTCAATAACATGGAAATGCATATGTATATTGACATACTAGCCATTTTCCTCCGTCAAAAACAAACAAAAAAATCTTCCAGTTAAAAAACCCAAATTAATAAAAAGTATGTACTCATATTTTTTTAATTAACTTCCTTAATGAATAGTAACATGCTGATATAGCAGGAAAGTAAGGAAAATCTTTGGGGACCAAAAAATGGCAAGTGCCAATGCATAGCATTTAATGAAGTTTGAAGTTCACTGTTGCCTTTTATTCATCTGATGCTGGTGGCTTAGAGCAATTTTTATACTTCCAGATTACACTAAAGTTTTCCAGTGGATGTGGGCAAGAACAGCAGTTTTAAGCAAATCAGTTTCCACATTAGCTTCCATGTGTATGTTTTTCTAAAATTCATCTGCTTGAGAATGTTCCTGTGGTCAAAGTTCCCTGCCACTTCTGATTTCCTCTCCTGCCCTTTCCTGATATAATTCTTTCACTTTCCAGAAGAAAAAAAAAATTAAAAGTCATATGTTTACCTACCTGAATTTGATTGCATTACATTTCCCAAAAAGGAAAAGGCAAAAAGGATAAGATCCAAAAAAATGAAAAAGAATAAAAAGATCTAAACAAAATATCCAAAAAGGATAATCTAAAATAATCTTGTCTGACCAGTCTCTATAATCAAAGACCATCCTCAGTTACTTCTTTTGTATGATTTCAAATAAGAGAGGTAAAAATATTTCTATTTTTTCCCTGAGATATCAATTATATATTTGATTCAAAAAAACATATATCAGAAATAATTTAGCTTAAACATTTACTGAGACATATAAGAGGAACTTTCATTGAAATTTGGCAATAGATTATTAGACACTGAAAAATCCTTATGTGTTTTTAATATTTTTGTTTGGGCGCAAGTAGGCTCAGTATCACTCACTAGTCAACTAATTGCTCATCTATTTGTGCATTTATATACTTATTTGTTTTATATTAATCTAGCTGGAATATGTTGAAGATTCCACTGTAAATGACATACTTAACAACAGTCATTAATTCAGTTTTCATAAGTCCTAAATTTATTGGTGGCCCATATACTCTTGCCATTTGTTGTTAATTTCCATTGATCCTTGCTTTATTCTAGCAACAAGTCATAGTCATCTGTGAGTACATGAATTAATTTTTAAAAGACCTATCCATCTCATTAAGTAGTACATTTCCAGTAAAATTTTATTTTTTATGTTTTAATCAATCGTATACTATTAATAATTATATAGTAATTTAATACAAAGAAACTTTTTTTAACATTTAGAGTTTTATAGGAATTGAAAAATCAATTTCAATTTATAAATGTAATTTACCTGAAGAGAATTATAACAGAGAAAGCCATTAAAAAAGTGCATGTATTAAATATAGCATAATAGGATGAATTTCTGTGTAAAAAAATGTCATATAACTATCAATTGGTGAAAGAAGGCACGGGATTGACTGAAAATAATTCAAGGTACTCATGCAGGATTGCTTGGGTCATGAGCTAAGTAGGATTCTTTCTTTTCTAAAAAGGAGAGATTATATTAGAAATGAGTTTCCAATGGATCTAGTGTTTTCCTATCCCTCAGAGGGATCTACAATTTCCCATTGGTCTCAATAATTCCATGGGTGATGAACAGGTGATACTCCAGTTAATTTTTTGTAAAATGCTGTCATTCAAATCCAGACTCGCAAGTGTGTAAGTTATTCATGTGACTCTTCACTGATAAGGTTGTTCTCCCATTTTCCCCATAAGAAGAAAAATGGGAAAGAATGGGAATATAATTCATTCTACATTTCCGGCAGAGCACCCTGTCCTCTCAATGGGACAATGGGAAGAAACACCTCACAGCTTCTCTGTTGCTGACTCTGGTCTTGTTAGCTTCTCCCAAATAAAATGTATTGCTAACCCACACTACAGATTGCAGAATCTTTGCACAACAGTTGAGGCTATACATGAGACCACCTTAGCATAGAAGACAATGTAATATTTATGAATGTTACAATCTAACATTATAGTATACTTTTACAGGAATAATGGTGGGTATTAACTCACTTAAATTTTATTAAACACATTGAAAAGTGTGAAGTAACAGTTTTATTCTGAAATTTCAATATTAAAACAAGAGTGGGTATTTTGTAACCACTTAAAATTTAGATTAAAAAAATTTAGATACTGTAGATTTACAAGTTATCAATATCCCTTTGAGGGCATACAAACAAAAGTAAAATTTGATTAGCAATAATCCAGATATGTAATTTAAATTAATCATGCAAGGCAGGAGGTGTAGACATGGGAGTTTTAAACACCATACAGAAAATCAGAACCATGAAGGATGACATGTTCAGTGAAAAGATGAATCAGAAGTAAACAGGAGTCAAAAAAGAAGACTGTAAGGTAACTTGCCTGACTTAGTATTGTTGCTATGTGTAAAGAGTTTATCTTCTCTTGAATTAATAACCACAGGTTCCCTTTCATGTAGTTTTGGGACTGCAATCATGCTACCAATATAATCCCCAAATCTCCAGGCTGAGTATAATGCTGAAAGTGGTTTCAGGTGTATGGTTCTCTAGGCACTTAGCAGTAGCAAAATGAAACACTAGAGAAGCATACTTTAAAACCAGTTTCAAAGAATTTTCTCTTATAAATCTTTAAGGAAACTGGGCTTTCAATATGAAGAGGCAAAATACCAATATCAGAAGTCAACAGAAACAACTCAAAATGGAATGATTTTGTCAAAATGAAAATATTGGCATTATTAAAACCAAATATAAAATAAATGTTTAATATGATT
Source organism: Pteropus alecto (assembly GCF_000325575.1). Taxonomy (NCBI): domain Eukaryota; kingdom Metazoa; phylum Chordata; class Mammalia; order Chiroptera; family Pteropodidae; genus Pteropus; species Pteropus alecto. Next base: position 12,895,778 of record NW_006494612.1, on the reverse strand, counting down.
AAAGAAATAAGGTGAAATTTTGAAAATATTATAAAAACAAGTGACTATAAAAATAAAAATGAATATTTGAAAATTAATGAAATATCACTACTGGATAAGGGTTATATAATTATTGAAATTAAAAACACAAAAGATTAATTAAAGGAAAGATAGGTGCAGCTATATGAAGAGATTTTCCTGAATTCATCACAGAGAGACAAAGATATGGGAAATATGAAAGAGCAATTGGGAATATGAAAGCGTGAAGTTTACATCCTTATAATTGAAGTTTCATAAAGAGGTAAAAGAAGAAGCATACAAAGAGTTAAAACTCAAAAAAGTGACTGTAATGATGTTCCAAAATTGGAAAGAAATATCTATTCTAGATTCAGGAAGCCCAATATTTCTCAAGCAGGAATTTTTTAAAATAATTAAGGAGGAGAAAAAACAAAAAGACATTCTCACTTAAAGATATTACTTTGAAACTGAAGGATACCAAAGGTAGATAAAAGCTGCTAGAAAGAGAAGACAGATAATATACAAAGAAATAACAATTAGAATGCAAAATGAGACCCTAACTTATTAACAGCAAAGTTGATACCAAAAAGTAGAATAAAAGCTTCAAAGGCTGAGAAAATTTACTATTAACTAATAATTGTATAATCAACTAAACTGTATTTTAAGAATACAGTCTAAAAAACTGAGAAAGCTGACTGTGAACAGAATTGACTAAGGAAACATCTAAGGATATACTGTATGGAAAAATGGGAAAGGAAAGAGATCCTAAAAGAAAGGTTTTAGGCATAAAAGAAATAGTTAGCAAATAAAATAATATGCATGTGACAAACAATGATCATTTCTAGAGATAAAAATCTAATTACATAACACTAACATAAGGGTTTGTCGTAGGCTGGATCATCTCAAAAAAAGACACTGGACATGATTTGAGTGCAGATAATTTGTTTTAGGAGGCAATCTCATGAAATGCTGGTAGTTGAATGGGGAACTAAGAGAAGGAAGGTTATAAAGCTGATATTTGGTGTACTAATTAGTAATTCTCCTCTGGGAACCTTTGAGAGACTCAATTCTGTGCACCTAAGGTATAATGTGAATGCAGTATTTATCTAATATTTGATACTCACCCTCAAGTATTCAGCTGAGTACTGATGTATTCATATATGTGAAGAGAATCTCTGAGGCTGGAGAAAGAACTAGCCAAAATGTAGTCACAGAGTGCTGGGATTAATGCTTATTACTACCAGCCAGGTTGGGAAATCTCGATCCATTAAGTAGAATATTAATAAGGGTCTTGAATCTGTACTGGGGCTTTAGAGTCCCAGTCTGAGGACTGCCCTAACCCCACCTAACAAATCTTTAAAGCAAGACTCAGAAGGATCAAGCCTTTTCTAAGAAACTTAACAGCATCTTAGAAATAAAGCTCAAAAATATTCATAGAAATACATCACAAGAGGTAACTTTCATAATGTCCACCATGAAAACTATTAGTTATCTATTACTGCATAACAAACTGCATGATTGATGAATTCAGTACTAAAAATAGTCACTGTGTATCAGTAATCTGAGCATGGTTTAATTAGGGACTCTACTTCAGGTTTTCTTACAGGCTAAGAAAGTGTCTGCTAGGTTACAGTTATCTTAAACTCAACTAGGGAACAATTTATCTTCAAGCTCACGTGATTATTGGCAGGATTCAGTACAATATAACTGTTGAACTGGTGGCCTCAGTTGCTCACTGTCTGTTGGCCAGAAGCTGCCAGATTGCAGCTTGCTTCTTCAAAGCATGCAAGCAAAGAAGGCAATTGAGTCTGCTAGCAAGACAAACATGAGACTCTCTTGTAAATTAATCAAAGTGACTTCCTATCACTTTTGCTATATTGTTTGTCAAAAGCAAATCATTATTATGGGACTACGATAAACCAAAAAGATTTTGCACAGCAAAGGAAATGATCAGCAAAACAAAAAAGAAGCTTACTAAATGGGAGAAGATACATTTGATAAGTATAAATTTTGTAGACTAGTGTTTCTAACCAAGATAGATCCACAGAGATCATGTTTATTCTCCTGCCCGTAACAAAAAGTAAACAAAACTTATGAATCAATGGATTGTAAGACTCTAGATATTAAACAAAGTACACAAAATAAAGAAAGTAAGTCATATGATTGCTTGATTGTAAAGATATTAATTATGTAACAATTGATCTATGGATTCAGTGCAATTCCAATCAAAATCACTATGGGTTTATTTTTAAAAAATAAATTGACAAGCTGATTTTAAAATTTACTTGGAAATACAGAAGTTATAGATAGCTAACACATGTTTGAAAAGATAAACAATGTTGAAGGAGTTAAAAATATCTTATTTCAACACTTATAAAGTTATGGTATTAAATAATGTGTGGGTCACATATAAAATGAAAGATCGACAACATAGAATAGATCCCAGAAATAGATCTATATGTAAATGCCTATAGATTTTTGACAAAGGTGTGAAATTGATTCAATGGGAAGGATTATCTATTAAAATGAAGTTGGAACATTTAGAGGACTTTTGCAAAAACAAAACCTCATTCACACATATACAGAAATTGGTTCAAAATGAATCATAGACCTCAATATAAGATTAAAAACTGTAAAACTTCTAGAAGAAAATATAAGAAGAAATCTTTAAAAAATTGAGTTTCAAAAAAAGTTACTAAATATACATAGAAAGCAGATTTTTAAAAGAAAAATGCAATAGATTGTTAATCTAAACTTAAACTTTTTATTCCTCAATAAAGACCACTAAGAATAAAAAGACAAGTGCACCCTAGAAGAAAATATTTGAAAAACATATTAAACAAAGGACGTACAAAAAAAGGACATGCAAACAAAGGACATATTGACAAAAGAAATTGTGTGTATGGTACTAACAACTGAATTGTGTTACTCCAAAATTCTTATGTTGAAGCCTTAATCCTCAGTGTGGCTGTATTTGGAATAGTAAGTAATTAAGGTTAAATGAGATCATTTATCTGAAAGGATTAATGTCTTTATAAGAAGAAATAAGCAGAGAGTTTACTCTCTCTCTCTCTCTCTCTCTCTCTCTCTCTCTCTCTCTCTCTCTCTCTGCCACATGAGAACACAGTGAGAAAGTGACTGTCTGTGAGCTAAGAAGAGAGCTCTCACTGGAAACTGATTGGCTGGTGTCTTGATCTGGATTTCCTATCCTGAGAAATAACTTTCTGTTGTTTAAGCCACCCAGTCTACTGTTTCTTGCTATGGCAGTACAAGCAGACTAAGATTGGTGGAAAATAAACACATCAAGACATTCTTAACATTATTTGTCATTAGGAAATGAAAATTAAAACTGCAAGAGATACCAGTACACACACCAAAATGGCTAAAATTAAAACACTGACTACACCAATTGCAGAAAAAGTTGTGAAGTAGCTAAAACTCTCAGACACCTCTGATGGGAATATACAGCTTTGATATACAGCTCAGTATTTGTTTAAAATGTTAAACATATATCTACCATATAATCCAGTATTTATGCAACAGAAGTAAAAGCATTTGTCCTCACAAAGACTTAAACATAAATATTTATAGATCATGTTAAAATAATAAAAACTTAAAAAAACAAATGTTCATAAACTAGAGAATTGATAATTTGTGGTATATTCATACAATGGAATAATACACAACAGTTAAGAGGAATAGACTATTGACACATACAACAACATGAATGAATCTCAAAATAATTATACTAAATAAAAGAAGGCAAATAAAAATAGTACTTGTGACAAAAAAGAGTTCGAATGCACAATTCAATTAATACACAATTCTAGAAAATGCAAAACAGTGAGGATAGGGAGTCATAAAGTAGTAAGAGGAATTTTTGGGGGGTGAAGTGGTACTAATTTTAATGATGTATACATATGTTAAAATTTATCAAAATATATAATTTAAATATGTTCACGTTACTGTATTTTAACTGTAAATAAAGCTGTGAAAAATCAAATGAAAGATAACTAAAAAGGAAGTTTAAAAATCATGACAAAATCTAAATCTCACTACTCAGTAATAACCTTCAATACTATTTGGAAACAAATCTAGGCAAATACAAATTTAAAATAAATAAATTTTTAAATTTTTCAATATTCAAGCAATAATCATGTACAAAATTCTGACCTATTTGTTTAATAATTATTATCTTTCTTAACCTCACAAGTAAGCCCTATGTAGAAGTCTAATATTATTCACCAGCAGCGTGTATTAATAAGGATACGGGAGCAAAGAGAGGTTAATTAATTCTATCAACTCAGACTCTCCCTGCTATTCTGAAAGTGGAATTGGTTTTCTTAGGTTCTTGTTACTCACAGTGTGGATTTTGAAAAAAACAATGCCAACATCGCCTGGGAACTTGTTAGAAATGCAAAATATCAAGTGCCACCTCAGACTTATTGAATCATAATCTGCGTTTTAATAGAATGCCCAGTTGGTTCTTATTCACATTAAAGTTTGAGAACCTTTGACCAAAGTGCATTCCGAAGTCCTAGATGCCAGTCAAGGGCAAATGTGCCAAACAGCCTATCTAAGGATAGCTGTCTCAGGCTATGTTAACTTTTTTTCTGTAAAACTTGAAAAATCAATGATTTAATTAGTGAGTTTTTTCCACCCATAAAGACATACATGTATTAATGTGTTTCTATTCTATGGCAGTTTTATTACTGGGAAAAATTTGTCTTTAAGTATTTTAAATGTTACTCTTTATTCACCACACTCAACGTTTTATCTCTTTAGACTAATGGAGAAATACAGAGATAAAGGTAAATTAAAAATAGCAGATAGTCAAAAGTGTATTTATATCTTTATGGATTTTTGATGTTATGTTTTGTACTTAAAGTGGAACTTTTTAGTATTAACTCTAGAATTTGTAGTTTCCAAGTAAAATCAGAAATCTTCAAGGAGTTCTGGCTCAGACAAATCTTGATAGTATTCAACATCCATAACCTGTCCTTCCCCAAACCTTTCACTCATCTGTGTTGTACACTGGAATGCACAGCTTTGAATCCAAAGTAATTCATGTCTACCTGTGAAAGTATGCCATATGTTTCTTGAATTTTTTTTGCATATTATTATTATTCCTAGGTGGGACTGGTAACTAAAAATCTTATTTATGAGAGCCATTAAAATTCAGGCTTTGTAGGAAGATTGCCAAACAGGTGGCAGTTGCAACGATTACTAACCTGATTATTTTTATTAATAGAATTAGAAAGAAAAATTTTACAGGAAAAACATGGAAGTACTATAAACAAATATTAGTTTGGCACTCCAAACGTATTCCTGTCATGATTTCTATTTCTTCAAAAAGGTCAAAGATATAGGGATCAGTTTTAAGTAAATACATAGTAATTTAGGTCATGGGGGGGGAAATCTTTATATATATATCTTCTTTTTAATACTTAATGAAGTCATATTTATCTCCTAATGTAAATTTAAATGGTATAAATTTAATCTTGTTTAGAAATTTCTTCTAGCAATTTAAAATGTTTAAATTGCAAACAAATCATGTGGTCCAAATATGCCAGAGACTAAATGTGATAACTGGGAATTGCTTACTTTTCACCTGATATTGGTGGAGAAAACCATGAAAAACTTGAGAGATGGTCCCTCTGTGTATATATTTGTTATGTGGAATACCATTTTAATACATAGAATTTTCAATTCATGAGCATGACAAATTATATTGAATGTATTTTGATTGTTATAAAAATTTAGCCCAATAATTACAAATAAAACATTATCAAATCTCTGAATTTTATGAACTGTTAAACTATTAAAATAAATATATTAAAATATACACAATTTTTTTTATCAAAATGAAAATTACAGGTAAGGAATATTGAGTATCAACAATACATAAAGTTTAAATAAAATTAAGAATAAAATTAACCTCCCTATATTTTACTAGTTTAAAAGCACCAAAATCAACAGATATATACAATATATAATTCAGTATAAATTTAGTTGATTTTAATGGTATATTTGATTTTCTAAAGGTATTTGTGTGTGTCTGACTTTAGCAGAACATACCTTTAAGTATTTATTTTTCCAAAATGACTAATTTAACTGATCAAACTAACTCTAGAAATTTTGGTATGTTTCCCATTCTTAATTTCATCAACCAACTCAAATAAGAAATGTTTCCATTTTGTTTCTCCAAAATATGTTTATATTAAAGCCTTAGAATGCTTAAATGTCTTCACATGCAGTTCTGTTTAAAATTCTCAGCCCAGATAGACATAACTTCATCATAGTGAGAAAAACAGTAATGTTTAAATATTGTGTATTTTAAAGAATTACTTTGTGGAGAGAAACACAATTCTCTTGAAATGGTAGCTTATAATAGAAAGTATGGCATGTATCAGTCAATAATAATCATTGAACTTTAGGAAGTCAAACAAGGGGAAGACAGACATTAAAATAAATGAAAATATATAAATTATTTAGAATTGAGCAAACTCCACAAGTGGTATTGGAATTCGACAAATAACATGTTTAAGTCACTTGTTAAGCACTTGAATAACTAAAGTTAGGTGGATGTTGAGGCCATCTCAGAAGTATGTAATGTTTAAGCATCTTCTTAAGGTAATTCATTTTTTGAGAATATTTTGCATTGTGGAAGCAAAGAAATATCTATAATCTTTTAAATCAGTGACTGCTCACTTATTGACAGTAGTCAACTTCAAAGATTTTTTTTTCCTCTGTCATTAATTACTTTGAGAATGGCTGATGGCCATTAAAATCATCACATTTAAATCCCTAGTAAGCTTCCCTAATTATCTCTGCTCTCTCGATTGCTGCACTTTTGAAACATATTGTAGTCCCTTTACTTTTACAATCCTGTCATAAAACAATGTGTCCACATCTAAACTGCAGTAATGAAAGGGTAGATTTATTATATTTTAGTTAAGCTAGGGATTTTTATTTTAAAATTACTTGAACCTATCACATAATTTCTAAATTGCGTATACACAATTCTAGCAAATGTCATGTCATGGGATGATCTTGTATTTTTAAATTAAAATAATGCAAGTGGCAGGTTGAATGTTAAATAAGAGAACATTTCAATGGCCATAAGCAATTTGGACTTCCACTATAATTTACAGTCACACAATTGAGTAATTTGAGTTGGTTCTTTTGAACTAATGCTAAAGCTATATTATATGGTTCCAAATAATATGACAGGCTATCATTTGTTTTAATCAGTTTATAGTTATGACTGGCAAGCAGATTAGAACAAATCCAGAAACAGAAATATCTGATAAACATGGACTATTGCTAATGAACATAACTGTGCATTTTTTTAGTTTCCAGTAAACTAAAGACCAGCTAGAACAGACACAGGAGCTTGGTAGGTAAGAAGTTCATCATAAAAGCTGTCATTTTGTTATTGCATCTGGAGGCACAAGCCAATTTTTTTTCAATGACAATATCTCTATGTAATATGAAATGTTGTATAATAAAAATAATAAATTGCTCTGTTGTCTGTGTATCACCAGGTCGCTTAACAAGAAATAAAACCAGAGAAGCCTAAGTAAGAAAGAGAAACCATATCATTCTAAAGGTCAGTATAATCTCCATTCTCTTTTAAAATTGCTCATATTAAAATAAAGTTGATTTGTAATATAGTCATAAACTTCCTTTAAATAAGAGAGCAAAGTTTTGTTGAAACTACTTGTTTGAGCATATGGAATACCTTATTTAATATACAGATTTTTTATTTCTTAATTAAATTCACATTTTTCTACATAACGTATGGTATTTTCTCCTGAAGATGGTTTTAAAAAGGTCAATAAACTAAAAAATTTGTTAGCATTTTCTTTAATAACCTCTCAAAAACATTCTGTAGAGCCATTCATTTGCAGAAATAATATTAAGGCCTAAATATTGTATATTTCATATTTCACATATGAAATATATTAAATAATATGAATACATGTTATGCATATGTCATGTACATGGCCTGGAAAAAATTAAAAATTTATTTTCAGTGGTTACCGATAACACAAACAAGCATGATAAATAATAAATATAATGTCTTCATAGTATTTATAACAGTTCTAAAATAATTTATTTAAGTTGTTTAATGTCTACCTCACCATGAGATTGCAAGTTTTATGAGTACAAAAAGTGTGTCCTTTGCCATGATACTTCATTGCATGACATTGTATGACAGTATTTGTTTTTAATATGTCTTCAATAAATATCTATTGAATTAATGAATGAAAAAATAGTTACTATATATGAAGCCTCATTATGAGTAAGTTGACTATTCAGTTCCACAACTTGGTTGGTTCTCCTTTTTCGTGGACAACGTATTATAATATGGTTGTTAGTTTACGATGTGCAAAAATCATATAGAGTAAGATAATTGCTGAGAGTCCACAAGGTATATTCACACAGGCTTTAATAACAGTAAAGGATATAGTACAGCATGAGAAAGAAAGTGCAGGCAAACATAGAAAGGTTGAAAATTTTTAAGCACAGCTCCTTGGATCCTTTGCACAGGATGTACTTCCTCTTCGGAATATGAACTACCAAGATACGTGCAAGTTGCTTTGTTCTCAGGAAAGCCAAGGTAGGAGTTTCCTGAGGAGTTTTTATACATCACTTATCTGTGAAAAGAGGTAAACCAGGTGCAAAACAGCATTCAGTAATTTTTCAAAAACCAGTGTAAACAATTTGGTACAGGGTCCCTCCAGGGGACTCTCAGACTTTAAACAGATCATTATAAGTCACCAATTGCTACATTTTGTTTTATTTTGGCCAGTGGTCAGAACTGTGGCTCCAGGCATTAATGAAGATAAGAATCTAATGCCTACTTGCACCAGGCGTACACCACATCCTGAAGGATAGCTTCCCATGCTGCATGGTGTCATCTCCGAGCTGATACTTTCCGGGCAAACAAGTCTATTTCATTACTTTAATAGTCTGGCAGCTCCTGGATTATGTGATATTTAATAGGACCAATGGGTCATGGTCATAGGTGCACTCTGCACCTCATTCTCTATAAAATAAATGTTTGTTCCATTGGTCCAAGATGGTTTTACATGGTACTTCTTTTCAGTGAATCAAATACTCTGTAAGTTCTCTGTCATTTTAACATCTTTGAAATTATTTTCAGATAAATTTGACTTGAGTTTTTGCTTCTTTTCAAAGTCTGGAGTTGCATATTTAAAAAATCTTTTGGTTTTTTCTTACTGACCATTAATCTTACTTATAATACAATATACAAATCTTATTTTTTTAACTCTGAGAGAGAACTTTTTCTTATATATAGGATCTCATTATAATTTCCCTTATAGATGGACATTTCAGATTAATTTAGTGAGAAAAGCTTCTATGCCAATATATTGCCTTTCTCAATAACAATTATTTAAATATATCATTTGATTTCTTAATTGAATATTGAGAAGTAAAACGTAAATTTCAATTTGTTTTATAATCAACATTGCATGTGCCCACACTGTCTCTTTAATCTATGTCACCCATCTCTCCACATCGCTCATTTAGCACTAACCGCACTGGAATACCAAGCATGTTACTATTCCATGGGCTTTGCACTTGCTCTTGCATCTAGCTGGAACATCCCCCCCGCACTACCCCCACATATTTGTCTAACTTGGTCCTTCATTTCATTCAGGCCTCTGCTGGAGTACTCCCTTATTAGAGAAAGCCTCCCTGACAATCCTTTTGAAATAGCACATTGCTATCATTCCTCCAACCCCTTGTTCTGCTGCTTTTTTCCATTGATATTATGTTTTAAGAAGGGCCCCATGACCAACCATTCATTTGATAATTTGATGAAAAGACTCACAGGACTCAGACATAGTTATTCTCAAGGTTATAGGTTTACAGAGCAGAATCAATAAGGGAAAATGATGAATCAGACGGAATTTGGAAGAGATGAGGTGCAGACTTCTGAAGTCTTCTCCCTTAAGGGGGTCACACATAACATACTTATCCCTCTAGCAACAAACGGCAATCGTATGTATGAGGTGTTTCTGCCCAAGGGAGTAAATTGAGTTTCAAAATCCAGGCCTTATATAGAGGGCTGCTCACATAGGCACATACCGTAACCTTATATATGCAGCAGCCAGCCATGATTCTGAAAATTCCAGGCCCAAAAAGAAAGCAAATGTCTACCATATTTCATATTGTTTTCACAGACTACTAGACAAGCTGGTACAATACAGTGCAGTGCCACAGCCATTGAAAACATCTTTACCAATTAACGATGCAGGTAATTTTCCAAAGGCTAAGTTCTTAGGGCCAGCCAAGGGTCACCCACACAAGCAAGCCATGCAGATAGGAAGAGGTGAGCAACAGCAGGGCTGCTGCATTAACTCTTTCCTGCCCACCTTATCATCAATTGACTTATTGCACATGTATGAGTTTATTGGTTTAAATGTCTACTTCTCCCACCAGACTAAACTCCATGAAGACAGGGACTTTGTCTCTTTTGTTCATTTCCATATCTGTTATCCTTAGTGTAGTGCTGGTTTGGAGGAGTCATTTCAAAACATTTGTTAAATGCAAAAACTAATAAACATTCTTTGACCTCTGCCTGGTACGGTTAGAGTATGTAATGGAGAAAGACAAAAAAAGAATAAGAGTCACAGAAGAAGGACATGTTTGTTGAAAGTGACATTTTATAGGTACTTGTGCCTCATTTTGTTACAATGAATGAATGAATAAATGAATGAATGAATAAAAAGTCAACCCCAGACAGTAACTTAAACAGAGTAGGTCACATTTATGAAATGTTAGGAAATGTAAGGTGTTTATAAGAAGAAAGAGTTGTTTTCCATGTTTTCTAAAAAGGGTATTAATTTGTGTTAAATTCACACATGAACTTAAGAAAGATGGCTAGGCATGTCAGGCAGCTAAAGTACTTACTGGGGAAGGTTTTGAAATCTTTATAGAAACTATCACAAAAGAAAAAGATCACTTTTTATTCTGAGTTCTTTAACTTTGATTTTACCACATTATGGATGGACTAACTGATTCTTTTCAAGGCTTCTTTAGATCATAGGATTATTGCTAAAATACTTTCATTCCATCTTTCAGTAGCCGTATGCATGATAACTATTATTCAGAAGTGTATGAGTCATGGAAAGCATAAAATGCATATTTTCTCAGAGTTTAAGATAAAAAACAATTTAAAAATTTTGCACAGATATTTCTTTACTGTTTCAAACTCCGATGTTACTTTAAGCTTACTGAAACAAAATTATTGTCTTTGCTGGATTTGAGTTTAAGGACATGAGATGGAAGTGATGGAAGAAACTGAATGATATAAAGTAAGGATGGGATAAAAAAGGATGATATGTATCTTCCAAAGAATCACATAGTTAAAAAATAAACACTAAATTACAAATGTTAGAAGAAAATAACTTTTATAGTTATTATAGTTGAAAAATATGATGCATGATATATGGACAATTAACATGTGCTCAATAAACATTTATTAATATTGCTATGTATTTTTTTTAATTTTTAAAAGTGGTCTCAATGAAATTTTACCAAGATCTATTTAAAATAACCCATGCTTAAAGAAATAAAAATAATAAGCAGCTTTTGAAGCTTCTTAAGAGTGTCAACATTTTATCTACCTGTGTGGATTCTCCTTAAAGTTATTAAAAATGAAACAAAAACTGTAATCTTTTATAAAAGCGTGCATTAGAGGCAAAAATCTCTGAGCTGTTTTGAAGACATCTCTAATCTTCAAACACAATGAAGCAGAACAAATGAACGTTCAGCCTTTCCTTGGAATGAATAAATGATCAGTGGTAAGCAATGTTTCATAGAAAAACACCTTAGTAAGAAATCAAAGAGTACAAGTCTCCTAGAGCCCTCAAACATTTGCTTGGCACTTTTCATCCATTATACCTCCCATTTCACTCCCTTTAGACACAATTACAAAGTTTAAGCTCTTTAATGAAGTTTATACTTTTTTTCTTAAATATTAGTCCAGAGTCTAGGACCACACAAAGTGAATAAATATACATTTCTCAAAATAACAAAATAAAAACTTCCCCTCCTCTTGTCCAAAGTAGTATGTCTTATAAGGAAAGTATGAATTAAAATTGGTGGTATGTATTTTTCAGGTACAAGCTCTCTTATATGTTAATCTGAATGAAAGTGCTGATTTAGAAACACAAAAAGGTGCAATGCATGTTTTATGCTGCCATTCTCATTAAACTTTGTGTTCTATAAGACCAGTCTTGGTCAGTTTGGGGATAAAATGTAGTCAAGGCAAATAACTAGAATTCTTAGACACAATCATTGTATGTTTTACGTGCTCCTGGAGCAGAATAAGCTGTTCTAGGAAAGAATTTGGATGCAGATGACCTGGAAAACTCAAATACGCCCGATTGTGATCATTAAAAACACTATTGGGCTTCTCATAAGAATAAAGATTTGCCTCCTTGCCTGACTCTGATGAGGATAATTAAATTCTGCATACCTAAAACACCTCTCTGATTCCAGCTTGAAGAAGTCATTTCTTTTCTATGTATTGTTCTGGGATCCGAAACTAGCTATCATTCAGCCCACAGATAACTGCATTTCAGTGGTGGGCCAAGTATTATGCTTCATATGCTATGTAGTAAAATGCTTTCATATGAGAATTTGAATCATAAATCTGCATTATTCATATGACTATTTTATTTTATGGAATGATATAATTAAAATATTATGTATTTACTACATCTTGAGGAAATAAAAATCAACTAAAATAGCAACATGGTAAATTTTGTAACTGTCATCTCTATTTAATATAACTAAAATAAGTTATACTAAGGACCACATCAAATATAAATCATTTCCCTATTTTTTCTACCACTATGTTTAATTTCAGATTCTCATCCCTCCAAATCACTAGAATAGCACCCAGTTTGCAACAGCCATATTTTCTTCCCTAATTCAAACCAAGGCTGATATTAAGGGAGAAACAAAAATAGCCTTCCAGCAGTTTTCTTTCTCATTTCTACTTAAACCAGAAACTATCATTTTTAGCAAAGTTAAAGCAAGTGAGCATTGAGAAAAGTCTGCAAAATTTGTTTCTTTGTGTTTGCATAAAGCAGTTCCTGTTATCAGTGCCTTGTCTGTCATTCAGCCTCCTATTTCTATATGTCAGTATCTAGTTATGATGCTTTCCTGCCTGAAATCCTTGGTATTATTGAGAATGCAGCTTATGTCTGTGAACATTCTAGTGTTGCTCTATTAATAGACCAGGTACATCTCATTAGGATGACTGACACATGAGTAATGGAACTTTGGGGGGAATGGTGATAACTAAGAAGGCCAGCCACCCAAAAAACAAGTTCTCCTTTCTTTCCCACTTTTACCTTACCACCCAAGAGTTGTAGTGAGCAAGCCACTGACATGTCTGCCTCCTGAAAGAAGTACTGAGTATCCAGGTTTAGACTACCAAAAGTGGTATAAAGTTCGATTGTTTATATAAGTGTAATAACATGGAAGCTTTGGGATTATACTTGCTCTTCTCTTCAAGAGTGTCACCCCCATGCTATTGCGAGTCTGATAAAGTCACCATGGCATTAATTACATTACGTTCTCAATTCCACAAATGTATGTGTTGTCTAGTTTCAATTCCATTGGCTTCAAATTTCAGCTTTATCTAAATCATAGGTTAAAGGGGACATTCAAAAGCAGTTTTATTGTATTTTGAAGTTTCCAACAAGGTTAATGAAGTTCAACACTTCAGTTGAATCTGAAAATGAAGGAAAAAAATATGATTATAGTTTTGTTTTGAAATCACTGCATAGTAATCACATAATCCAAGCAAAATTATTATAATGTCTGCATCCTATAAACAAATGCACAGTAATTATCTGAAATTTCTTTCTTTTTAAAAATATCGGTATATTTTATTTACCTACTGTCCAGGAGCAAAGCAGTCTTGAATGTAAATGCCTTAGAGAATAAGATGCATTTTCTCAAAACATTTATTTAGAATAGCAAATTGTCCTCTGCTACTTTCTTCAAACTGATTTCTAGTAGGGTTTCTGTGGATATCTATTTTTCCTATACTTTTGTTTAAAATACATTTGCATTTAATATAAGTGTGATTTTTAAAAGAATTAGAAAATTCGTGTACATATAATTTGTATTGCACAATATGAGTTGTAAATAAGTAAGAGTGGGTTATACTCAAGTTTCACCAAATCTTTATGGGCAACTTTATAAACCGTAGGTTTCAGAAGGATATTCATTAAAACAATCTATCACATTCCAAACTCTTATTTATGTTGGATTTATACAGTACTATTCTCAAAAACAACAAAAAAAATCACATAGGGGGTTAACCATTTCACGCACTCTAGTTATCATCTGAGTGAGGTTCCTAAACATCATGCTGTTGTTAGTAAAGCATTAGCAGATGCTCTCCTATCACAAGTTCTGTTCTTGTTCGTCGAGATGTCAATGATGTCAACAAGATACTAGGATTTTCAGTATTAGTCTCTGGCAACTATTATAAATGAGGCAGAATTTGGAATCACAACAATAGAGATTTTTTTACAAGTTTTAGCCAAAATCAATCTATACTCTATTTTATTCTCTGGCATGAGAGAGCAGGATGATATAGGAAACCAAAGGTTTCCTTTTTAAGAAACTGTATTGAGTTTTGATTAATTTGGGGTGCCTAGTAAGTTTTAAACTTAGGTAATTTATGAGATAAATTGGTGGAACAGCTTTGCTCATGTGACCAGGTAGAAATATTATCATTTTATTTGCCTGGAAACAACTCTAATACAGTCCGAAATATTTACAAATTGTATGACATGATGTTTGGGATCAGTTTCTAAACAATACAGGATGGGAGACATGGATGGCATGTAAATAGGACAGAACTAGCCAGAGACCGATGTTCGCTGGGCACAGGAAGTTCTTTGTACTAGTCTGCCCACTTTTATGTTTGAAATACTCCTTAATAAACATCTTTGAAAAACAATCTTTTACCTTAGAGACTGCAAACTAGTGGTCTGCAGCTGGATCCAGTCAGTCAACATTTGACTCACACAGCCTTGGAGCAGTCTTAATGTGTCATATCTGCCTGACTTCACTTATTTACTTTGCCTCCCTGGTTCTTGCAACCATTTGAAATGTTTAAGTCAGGAAAAGGTTTTCACTTTCTTACTGAAAAATGCTACTACAAGAACCATTTGATTTTTTAATATGAAGAATGTGGGCTCAATGTTGCTATCTTCTGATTTTTCAAGAAAATCTAGAAATTCAGCTTATATGAAATTTCCCAGTTTGCTAATACTGCCTAGATCAAATATCAGTCACAAACATGACTAATAAATTAAAATGTTTTCCAACGTTCTTAAAGGTGTACCCAAATGAATTTGTCTATTAAATACAATGGAGAACACCAAGAAGATACTTTAGGTCCTGAAATACAAAAGAGAAAAACCTTCCCTCTTATCATCCAAGATTCACACTGTGGGCATGTAAGCGTTTATATCAGTTACTTACTCATTCAGTATTTGTGATAATTATTTATTCCTAAGCTCAAAGATTAATCTTGCTATGCTCCAATCAAAATCTAATCACTACTCTGATTACAGTGATATAATGACATACATATACACATAACATGCACACACTTTACTGCATATTAAAATATATTTTCTATTTCAAGAAATTGTAAATCAAGCACGTAAAAGTGAAAGAAGAAGAAAGAAATATAGCACTGCTGCAGTGAACAGAACTAAAAGAAGAAAAATGAGTTATGGGTGTCATTATACATCATTCATGTTTAAAAGAACTTTTTGTAACATGAATATTCAATTTACAAAGCCTTGTTATAAATCAGCCATCATCAGTGAGAGATTTATCTTGCTTGCCTGTGTGACATCATAACTCATTGCTTTATGGGGAGAAAATCACAGAGTAAATTGCTAAATTCATTAAAACCTTATATATTATTGTCTAGGAAAATACCAAGTGATTGAAAACTGCTAAACCATCTAATAGTCAATTCTTCCACATAGAAATACTTTAATGAGCCTTTATTAAAATAGGTGTTTCAGATGCAATTATAAGAGATAAAATGATGCCATCTACAATTTGTTGTAGTTCACAGCAAAAGCTTTTGGGGAGTTCAATGCAGAAAGAATATTTTATAAAATTTGGTAATTTTTTTTATCCCATCCAGGCTGAGGGGCTTTTATCATTGAGGAGGTACATAGCATACAGGGAATTTTAGCACCAACACTGAATCCCATGCTTACAACGGTCTCACATTTGGATTAAGCCTAATAACAATGAATTTTAAGTTTTGTCCTCTTGCTTTTTGGGTTCAGGGAAATCCATTAGTATCTTAACATAGGAGGAGAGTGAAAAAGCTGCAGGGTAGGTTTCTATGTATTTTTTCAAGAAATGAATGAAATGCCAACCGTGAAAACTTCATTTCTCAGTTTACATAGTACAAATGGCATTAAAGGCAGATATATATCTCCTTTTAATGTCATGTATATCCCTCAAGATATTTCTTTAAAATAACCATTCACTTCATAATAACAGCTAGTCTCTTTTTCTAGACCATTAAAAAATATTAAAAATTTACTTAGATTGTAGTATAAATGATTGTTTGATGTTTAGTTAGAATTAAATGATTAGAACACATGTGCTATGATTACTTTTGCCTCTGCCGAAATCTAGGAATTTGGAGGAAACAACTGGAAATCTATCCTCCAGGGTTAAATATAAAAATATGGCTTTGTAATATAGCAAATATTATAAGCAAGTCATTTATTCTTTGAGTAGCAAGGTCAAGGTTACCTAGGCAGGAATATACAAATCTATTAGCTACATTCTGTAAGAATAATTGGAAAGCAACTAAACTTTCAGTACGATGTAGTTTCAAAGCTGGATTTTTTTCCCTAGAAGTTCCATCTTCCTTCTTCACCAAAAATCCCTCACACTTTGAAGATGTTATTTTTATCATTAGAATTATTAAGAAATGAGCTGCTAGTAGAATCTTCTTAATAATTCCTTATGAAGTTTCTCATAGAATTTGCCTGCCTAAGTCAATGACAGGTATTTGAAACATTTTTAGCGGCTATCAGGATGACAAGTTGTATTAGCGGTTTTCAGCTTAACTAGAGACATAGCATGTTTAATTCTCTTATCACCACCATCCTCAGAAAAGAGCAGCAGGCAATTTCAGTGGGTCAAATATAAGTTTATAGACCTCATGCATTTTCTATTATTTTACCATTTTGCCCCCAAATAATGGTTATATAATTTTTTTGCCCCATCTCTCATGGAAGATAATGTTTTGAAGGAATGTTGTTTTTTAAATACAGGGATAATAGTACTATTGACAGTAACCTTGCTGGGCAGTACACGAGCATTGAGCTAGGAAGATGTTAAACCTACCACTTACCATGTTTAAAATGGACCAGGAAGTAATGCTATGTCACTGAATGAGTAGTGTTTTGTTGTGAGCATTTAGATCACCTTATATTCCCCCTTTACCAAAATATTCCATCTACTCTAATGATTTATTAATCAAAACATCCTTTAATGACCCTGACAATTTTTTTTCTCCACATTCGGCCCCTAAATTTCCCACTTTACTGCTTTATGCATTGGCTCTTCACAACTTTCCAACCCCTATCCCTGAGAACATACAGGATTTATTTCTTACAGAAAATTCTTCCCTATTCTTATTTTCAGTATGACATTTTCTTTCAAATTGATACATTCCTTCATATTCAATAAATAAAAAGTATAAGGCTCATTACAGCCATATGACATCATATCCCTAGTGTAAACACTTTATACTCCACAGACCTAAGAAAACTGAGAGCCTTGAGAATTTTTTAAATTAAAATTTATAAAAAATGCAAATTCATTTGTTGGCAGGGTTTGCCAGACAGGATAATAGGGAAAATATCTAGAAATACAACTTGCCTACAGACAAGATTTTTAAAAAGTTTCTTCTTATACTTCTTGACCATTTTTAACATTGCTTTTCATTTCTCAGATATTTCTTTTTAGGCATCTGATGGGGTGAGGTCAGCATAATCAAGACAGAATGATGCTTACTTTATAATCTCTTTTGAGTTTACTTATGGATTTCAAACTACTGAAGGGCAAGGTCAGAGGTTTCCTCATATTTGTATCTCCATCACCTAGCACAATTCTGGGTACCTGTCAAACACTAGTTAAATGTGAATCGAACTGATGGCTAGAAGCAGAAATGAATGAGTGAATTACAAAAAATAAATTGTCAGATGCTTTTAAGATTGGTGACTAATGCCAGTATTTCCAAAGATTGTGATGTTTATCAAGATATGGATAAATAATAGTTGTCCAACTATTGCCCTTTCAGTAATTTACTTTAAAAATAAATGATATTTTATGTTTTATATCAAGAATATATTTGTAATACTTACTTGAACTCCCATGTCCTGATTAACTCCTGAGATAGAGAGGACTAGAGTTTAAGTTAGTGAAGAATGTTCAACTGTGTGTCAGACAGGGCCATCTTCTGTCCTAGGTAACTCATTGCAAACATTGAGAATCTTCCTTCAGGATAAGCTCTTAGAATGAAACACACATACATCCCTATGAACAAGTGACAAACTTGACAGCAGAAGAGGAGAGAAAAGAAGATAAGGAAGTCTCCAAGTGCGGTACTAGAATTATTCCTGAGTCTCACATTTATATACCATTAGCTAAAAACCTTTCTTTTCATCTCATAAAACTAATCAGAACAGTTAGGAAAACTATTCTAAAAAATATAAAATGCTCCTGTAGGTAAGCCACATTTTAATTTCTTAATTTCAGAATGAATTTTAAGGTAGTAGTGATACACAGGTCATTTAACTGTGATTCTCTTGTTCCTGCTTTACTGTCTTTAGCTTGGTTGACTTTTACTCCTTGTTATGGTTGAATTGTGTTTGTCCCGAAAGGATAGCTGAAGTCTTAACCCCTAGTACTTCAGAATATGACTTAATTTGGAAATGAAATTTTTACAAAAGTAATTAAGTAAAAAGAAGACCATTTAGGTAGATTTATGCTAACATGACCACTGTTTTTATAAAAAGAGGTAATTTGGCCACAAATAATCACAGAGGGAAAGCAATATGAAGAGCCACAGGGAAAAGATGACCATGTGACTGGAGCATTGTATTCACAAGCCAAGAAATGCCGAGGATTGCCTGCAAAGCCTAGAAGCTAGAAGAGGCAAGAGAGGATTCTCATGGTGCTGCAGACACCTTGATTTAACACTTCTAGCCTCCATACTGTGAAACAATAAATTTCTGTGATTTTTAAGCCATTCAGTTTTTGGTACATTGTTACAACAGCCCTAGGAAACTAATTTATTCCTTCTAGTCTCACCTTAAACGCTGCTTCTTCTGGTAAATATCCCCTAATAATTTTTACCCCAAATAATAGGTCTATGTTGTGCTCTAGAGCATCATACTTATATGTGGTGTATTCGATTCAATACATATGAATTGAATGAATGAATAATGGATAATATATTATCCATTGGAGAAGCTTGGAATGCTTGTGGAAAACATTTGTGTGTTAAGCCTCATCCCCATCAATCATTTCTAAGAAGTTAAGAACTGTGTAGCACTTAAAGTAAAATGTACAGTTCCATTAAATTAAACAATAATTTTAATAGTTACTTTTTATTAGCTAAATTTTAATTAAAAATAGAAGAAATTATTTGCTATCATTTAGCATTAAGCCTAATTCCAGCTGGAGAGAATTTATTTTTGAGGGGTGGAGAGGGGAGTGTATTACAAGGTTTATTCTAAAATATGTCAGGGAAATAAATAACAAAATATGACAAAGATATTGCCTGAAAACAAAAAATGAAGATATTATTTGCATTTTATGATAGCATATAAAGAGGAATTTCTCAAAAACAACAATCTTTTTTTAAGTGTTAAGTCTTGAGGAGTCAGTTTTTAAAATCATAATCAAACAAACAAACAAACAAACAAATAAATAAATAAATAAATACATACATACATACATACATACATACATCATAATCATACAGTACTGTAGACCTACTAAGCCCTTCCAGCAAAAATAAGAAGCAGTCTTATACTATGAAACCATATCAGAACTTGCATTTACTCAAGACCATCTCTATTTTCCTTAAGAGATCTTAAAGAACAGAGCTTGAGAGATTTACTCAAGGGACAAGTCAGTGGGGATCTCAGGACATGAGTCCTTTGAATCCATTGCATTCACGTTTTCTACTTCAAGTTATTTTCTCTTCTAAGTACAATGTTTGATACACACACTAGTAATATTTAACAACCTTGTGTCCTAAACCCTCTACTACATGAGGTAAACCATTTATCCCATTAAAATATAGGAAATAAATTTATTCTTAAGAAACTAAAAAACAACCTTTAATTCCTAAAGGTTTAGACTATGTCCACTTTTCTCTGTTTCTTTCGTCACCGTAGTTTCAGATATCATTATTCTTCACTTGACGTTTTATACTAAACTTTACCTAGCCTACCTGCTCCCACTTTTGTCTCTACCATAGTGACCCTCCAACTCAATGTCATTGAGTTTTCACATAGCCACTGGTGTTCTTTCTAAAATCTGTGTTTGATCATGTGTTATCTTGCTTAAAACCTTTACTATCCTTACCATTATTTTTGGAATAATGATCAAAATCTTTAACCTGACATTCAAAGCGTGAATGATTCCTTGCCCCTCCTCATACACATTGTAAACTTACTTGGCACAATTCTCCATTGATCTAGTCACAGAGGTCTCTGGATTTCTCAAAGTGGCAAGCCCGGTCTTGCTAACTCAGAGTCTAGAGGCATTCCCTTCTATGTAAAGTGCTTTTTCTTGTCACCTAATTATATACTGTGCTTTCTTTACTTGGTTAGTTTCCATTTATTTTTGTATGGTTCTTTCTTAAATATCATTTCTCAGAAAAGCTTTTCTTGCCCCTTGAAAACATTGGTTAGGTCTCATTTTTTTTTCATAGACTTATCACCCCCAAATATAATTATATTTTTATTAATGTGATCATTTAGAATTTTCTATCACAATAAGATTGTTATCTCCTTCAGGGTAAGCACCAAGGCTGTTTCGTTCATTGATACACCCCTAGCACTGTGCAGGTGCCACACTGGATAAGTACATATTGAACCAACAAATAAAAAGGAAGACAATATGAATTAATTGGGAGTTTTTGTATTAACATTATACTCCGCCATTGCTCCTGAGACCATTGCATGAGAATTCTCAGACATCTGTGCTAAAAAAGAAATTATGAGGCCTCCCACCAGTCTATTGACTTGAACTCTCTGGGCACAAAGCCTTATATCAAAGAAGAGGTCCTGATGTGCTGCTTAGTTTGTGTAATCACTCAGCTAAGCAATGTTTCCAACAATCACAGCATGTGAAACTGTATAAGCTCCAAATTCAATCCCTTTACGGGAGAGTGAGTATAAAATTATCCAAACAATTTTCATAAATGTATGATGCATGAAGAATTACTAGGCTAGGTTTACATGATGTAAAAATGAATAAGATAGGACTGATTTATTTGAAGGAGATCACAAACTAGTAAATTAGATTTATTATCAGACAGATTACAAAACATCGAAATATATTTTCAATATATTGAGATGTAACTTTTATCCTGATTAGAAAATAGGAAGTAAAAACTTTGGGA
This sequence comes from Pteropus alecto, assembly GCF_000325575.1. Classification (NCBI taxonomy): domain Eukaryota; kingdom Metazoa; phylum Chordata; class Mammalia; order Chiroptera; family Pteropodidae; genus Pteropus; species Pteropus alecto. The sequence goes on along the minus strand of NW_006494612.1, from coordinate 12,874,024 downwards.
TGTTAAGACTCAATTTGAATTGAGTCTTAACAGATGAGTAGGGATGGAGTAAGGAGATTTCTGGAAGATAAAATAGTTTAAAGTATTGAAATCATGAGAAAGCATGGCTGCTTCAAGCTCTGGAGTCAGAATATGTAAGAGGTTAGTTTTGAGAAGGCATTATAGGTCAAACCAAAGAACTTAGATGTGAAAATTTCAATTAATATGATAATGTTTACAAAGAAAATAATGCTGCTTTTAGGACTTTGTGATGAATAAATAGATCTGTTAGCTGATTTCAGAAGCTATGTTATTTTTTCCAGCCAACTCTGAGACAAGTTACCATCTAAGTTGAAAAACACTGTTTGCCAACAAAAACATTTTTATTACTATGTATATGAAATCGAAAGCTTCAGTCTTCTAAGTTCTCTGTGTAAAATTTCATGTTGGACTTTAAATTGATATTTAAAGACATCTATACAAAAGCGTGCCTGGTATTGTTCAAAAGTTTGTTTTATTTGGATTGCTATTTAGCTATGGAAAATGCACATTTGGTATCATTGTCATAGAAATCTATTACATATGTTGACTAAAAAAGATTCTAAAAACAACAGAATGGGCAGCCTCTAATTTAATAGTTCTCAGTCCTACTTTCACCTTAAAACACCTAGAAAGCTTTTTAATTAATTGATATTAGGCACATAACGTATGTCTTTTGTGTTAATTTATTTCTTTTATGAGTTTAAGAGACTAACAGTAAATAATTTAATCTGTATTAACTGTGATAATCAGCTAACATCAAGTGAGAGAAAAAGATACCAGAAAGGAAATAGATATCAATATTTTCTGAAACCTAAGATTTCTGTAAAAGCACACTCCTTTTGTGAATTCTTAACCAGCCTCTTTCAGCTGACTAAAAGAGATGCTTAAGGCACCTCCATGATAATATTTGAATTTTTACTTCTTATCTTTAAGTCAAAAAATATTTGCGATTATTTCAAGAATTATAAATAAAATTATTTTGTACATTATATTTTGTTCTTGCCAAATTACAGTAATTGTTGGATTAACCTTCAACGTTTTTCTTCGTCTTTACATTTTTGTGCACAAATGTCAGCATTTAGTATTACAATTAAAAAATAAAGAGGGGTGTTGTCTGAATGAATTTGTTTCTTTAAGAACCATGAAATTCAAGTTTGCTGCACATTAGTGGTTCTGCCTTGATGTGATATGTGAGCAAATTATTGTGTGCTGTGTTAATATTCACTCCTAAAGAACAGTCTAGAGAAGCTATCCTATTCAACTGACCTGCATTCTAAAATTGATTATAACTTACATTTAATCCTGGGAGCTTTACCTCTCTCCAAAATTGTAAGTAATTTTCCTGTCTCTGAAAATCCTTGGGCATATTAATTAGAGCATTTAAAAACCACAGTTGTAAGGACAGACATATATTTCCTGGTTTAGAAAGAAAGCATGGAATGAGTCAGGAAGTTTTTTTAAATTCTAAGTGATAATGAGTAGCTATATATTTCTATGTATTTTAGCTCTTGATTTTTTTTCTGCCTAATAAGAATAATAACGTTTGCCTTACTTATTCACAAAGTTGCAGTAAGAATAAAAGACTCTACACATACAAGGTAATATTAAATAATATAACACCTTCAGCTCTAATTCACTTGAAATCCACTCATTCAGTAAATATATTTTGAAGAGTTACCATGTGAGTATATTGTAATAATTAAAATCTTGACTTCGAAGTCAAACTTTACTACCTCTTCCTGGTTATATGACCTTTTGAAATTAATTTTCTTTCTCCAATTCTCAATTTTTCATCAGAAAAATAAAAGGGAATAGTAATATGTACCTCAATAAGTTGTTGAGAGAACTTAATCAAACAACATGCATTAGAATTAACTTACTACTAAATACTGAATGGGAATTGAGTGATGACAGCATGCGAGGACATTAAAGACAGAGTTAGCATAACAAGCCTGATCCTTAGAATAGCCTGTTTGCAGAGCTAGCTCTTGGCTGGCTTCAGGAAACTTGGCTTTAAATATTCTATAAACAGGTCTCGTACCACCCTGCCTACACCGTCTGTATAGATACTATGATTTGTGGTGAACATCCACTTTCCTTCTGAGAATCTTAAATTTTAGTAATTGTGGCTAGGCATAGAGCCTATGTGACTAGCCTCAGTAAAATCTTGAATTCTGCATTTCAAACAGGCTTTCCTGTGCAGCAGCAGTATACATTTCACTGGTGGAGAAAGAAGTGTGTTGTGTGTGGCCCCTTCGAAGAACACATAGAAAATCTATGGCAGTATCCCTTCACACTGCCAGATGCGTCTTTTTCCCTTGCTGCTCCTCTTGTGTATCCTTTCTCAGAAATAATTTGCAGACTCTAGGTCTCCTGAGTTCTTCCAACAAATTATTAGATATGTGAGTGGACTTGCAATCCCCAACCCAAGTAATAGTTTCTTCATTTGCAGGAACATGACTAAAGTGTCGTTTGGGGAAAAGAAAAAGGGAAAGGTGGGGATTCCAAAGCCCTGATGCGTAGATATCTACGCAATCACCCATATAAAACAGACGCTGAGCTGTGATCCGTTATAAGAGGTAAAAGTTATCAACGAAGTTGAAAAATGATCATTCTAATCCTAAGAGAGTTGCCTCAATGGATGCCTTGGTTTCTTTTTGCTGTACTAGCTAAGGTGACAAAATACAAAGCAAAAAAAAAAGAAAAGAACAGAAAGAGATTAAAAATCCTCAGGGTTATACTTTGTAAGGCAGGAAGGAGAAACTTACATTTTTGGAATGCCTACCATGCCTCCACATTTACCAGAATTAAGTTAGTATTAATCTGAACCAGAATTGTGATGAATAAATGTATATTATAATCCCCACAGCAGCCAGTATGAAAATAACTCAAAAAATGTAGAGAGAAAATCAATGAAAGAATTAAATGATATATTAGATACTAACTTAATAATTATATATTTATATAATGTATCATATGTATCTCTTCTAATATGTTGTTCTTCTAAGGTTTTAAAATTATAAAAACAATATGAACAGAACTATATGAATAAAGACAACTTAAAATTTAAGTATAATGTATACGAATAATATAAAAACAAAATTTATATCACATTCAATCTAGATATAAATTTATATCTATTCATAACAGATATATATGTATTTAAAATATAAAATTTTATTCCTGTTTAAAAAATAAAATAGTAATTTTACAACTGGAAGAGACCTTAGTAACAAGCTCTTCATTTGCAAACAAGGACTGTCAGAGACTATCAGAGCATTCATAATGGTGCTAAAATCAGTTTGTCCCCTTCCACATCTTTTTTCAGAAAAATGTGTACTTCTTGTTTCATGATAAACAGATCCTTTAAAATGTGTATATATTTACTTTATTCTCAAAATATTTTTAGTAGTTTTACAAAATTAATATTTCAGCATTAAAACTCTCCTTGCCTTATGCCCTTTGCCACATGGTTAATCAAATGCAAACACCTTCGCCGCTAAATTTCTGCTTTCAAATAATTCTGAAACATTTCTTATATTGAAAATAATAAAACCTTAATGTTTCTGTTTTTAGAAAATTCATATTTTATGGATTAGACTGAAGTAACCTACCTATACTTAGAACCAAGCAAATGCTAAATACTGGCTACAACTCTTTAGTAAATACCATTAATGTAAAACTCATTAAATTATCTCCACAAACTTATAGCATTTTTTGTTTTTAAGGCATTTTGAGAACATTAATTAAAATATAAAGTGCCCTTTTGAGCTATTGCTACATGAACATTCATGACTTGAACTTCATGAGGTAGAATAATCTGGAGTTGGTGTGAGAGGAGCAGTATGTATGAAGATATACTGTGGCTCAGACTCATAATGAAACACCATTCAGAATGTGACAATTTCTTCCCTTACAAATCATGCAATTTCCAGTGCCATCCTTCAGGTGGATGACACTGCTCAGTTGGATCATCACTCATGCAGCTTTCTGCCAAAAAAGATTGGTTCTTGAGAGTTATAAAGTTTAAGAGGCTGAACAAAATGCAAAGGAAGAAAAGAGGAGAAAGAAAAAGTTTTAGAGTGTTTGTGAAGCCCTCTCTAGCCTGCTTGGATGTAGTCAGAGTGAGACCCATGTTTTTCACTGTACTTCAAGATAAAAGAGGACTCTGGTAGTCACTAGAAAATGTGTGTGTAGGAAGGCTAAAGTCTTTCTCAGCCACTCTGTGGTTGCTAAATCATTAGCTTGTCTAGTTTTATTTTTTAACAGTAAATGGAGATTGTTAAATTATATTTGTATCAAATCCATCTTTGAAATCTTTACAAATGTAAAATTTTAAAATATAACATAGATAAAGCAGATAAACCCCTGCATAGAGAAATTTATACTTTTAAATGTTTATATTAGAAAATAAATAATTTTAAATCCATAACTTAAAAATTATTAAGAAATAGGAATAAAAGTAAAAATCAGGCTAGAGAATGCAGAAAAATTAAATATAAAATATTAAAGTGAAAATCAATGAAAAGAAGTAGAAAAAGAAGAGATAATCAATGAAACCAAAACTTGATACTCTAAATGATCAATAGAATTTACAAATCTTTATATTTTAAAAGAGAGAAGACACTATTTTAAAGAGTGTTGTGTGACAGTGGGACAGAGAAAAATTAGACAAAAATAAAACCAAGAATATTTAGGTCAATACCAGGCATTCATGAGTACTTTTTTGTTCCTTCATTAAAGAAACAGTGGAGGAGTTGAGAACTGATAGCCAGTAAGAGAAAAATTCCTTGTGCATTTAGCATACACCGTTAATTTAGTTAAGAGTATGTTCTAATATATTTTAGGCATATTTTGGACATGTTAGTTGTTTTTAATAAGAAATTGAATAAAAAGGTATTGAAAATGTAATTCAGTTAGCCAATTTAATTAATATATTATTGATATTTCTATTGATATTGGTTTAACATTATTGTGTTTTAATTCTTTTACTTTCTGAGGAAAGAAACTCAAGTTGATAAGTTGTAAAGAATATTAAATCACGATCTCTTCAGATTATTCAGAAAGGGTTTCCAGGAGAACAGAATGCTAAAGTCTGTGATAAGTAATTTAAAGCAACTTAGACCATCAAGAATAGAAAAACTTAAAAAATGTTATTATAAAGCATTTGGGAACTTAAGAGCAACAGTTCTGCTTAACTTGGAAACTTCTTATTTAATGTTTTGTTTTTTCCCTCTTTTCAAAAAGAGGTTAAAATAAATCTATTAACTGGCAATAAGAGATTAGTTTCTAGGCTAAGATCTCAGTGCTCATGAAGAGCCAGGGTCCTGTCCAGAATGTGTGTAGTAGCCAAATGATGGAGAAGGAGATAAGGATAAAATTAAAGATTCACTAAGTTTTTCAAGTTCTCAACGGTTGGTATTCAAATATATTTGTTTCATTTTGCAATGTGCTCTTGTGTGAGTACAATAATGGGCAATAATGTTAAATACTGGCTGCAACTCTTTAGTAAATAACTAAACTCCCTCTGGGCACTGCTGAGAAAAAAAAGAGGTGAAGTCACAACTACACTACTTGAATTTTACACCCAGAGTTATGATTGGCTCAAAATCTAAAGTTCTTATTGGCCACAGAGAACTTACTCTCCAAATTTAAAGACGCTTCCGATTTCACTAACTGAAAGTACACTTGCTGCTAGAGAGAAGGCAAGGATAGTCCGGGGCTTGATGAAGATCGTAAGCAACTCAAAGCCAGGCTTAATATTATGTTGATTTTTTTTTAAACCCAGCACTCATTAAATATTACTTGACTGAATGAATAAATGGATGAATATATTAACAAATAAATTAAAGAGAAAGATTATACTTTAGAGAGTATGATTTTATTTCCTTCTGATTTATATTCAGATGTATTTAACAGAATTTTGAAATTTATCTTTCTCTGATTTTATATCATTAGTTTCAAGTGATCTTAATACCATTTTAAATACATATATGCATTCATATATACATACATATATACATATGTTTCTAATAAGCATACTTCATAATTTTTTTCTTCACGCATGCATTTATTCATATTTTGATTGTGCTAGATAGCCAGATGAAAATAAAAAATCTTTTCTAAATGTTCAAAAATCACCAAATTCGAGCATTTGCTTGGGTTGTTCAAGAGTATTAAAGTTTGAGACTTAACCCTTGGCCCAGATTTCTGTATTTAGTGTCTTTGACTAGGTCAACTGAACAAGTTTTCCACACGTTTTGTGGCTAGTTTCTTAAGGTGGCTGTGAGCACGTATTTGCTTTGAGCATGGTCTTTTATACTTGGTGCCTTCCAAATATCACAAATTGGCTAGTATTGATAAGGAAAAAGAAAGCCCAATCATTTAAAATATTCACTCATAGATCCATTATGTTGCTCAGTTGGGAGTTTTGTGGGCACTCTAGTTAAGGCTAGTAGATGTGAGGATTTCTTTACCAAGTTCCTTAAATAAACTTGCAATCCAGAGCCACAATTGTTAAATGTAATTTAATCAGAAATCAAAAATCAAAAAGGTTTAAGACCAAAATTAAAAAAAAAAATCTATCAACTGTGACCTCAACTGATGTGTGGCTACTAGTGTGAACAGTTGAATATTCATATATTTTGTTATACAAATAATCTGATTACAGTATATTGTCCCAGATCCCACAGGGTATATTTCATAATATATGTAAACACACCCTATATTCTAAAATACATCTAATGTAGAGCTTTAGATAAGTCATAGTAAACTATGGACCATACAATAGCTCTTATTTTGCTGGTTGATTTTCAAGGAAAGACCGATTTTGATAAACCTAGAGGCCTGACTGTAACTTTGGATTATTCTGAGATAATTATGATTGACTTTTAAAAACTTCAGATCTGATATTTTTGGATTATATAGAATACCTTGAAAAGCATGGGTAGAAACAAACAGGATGGTCATAAGAGACCCAAATAGCTTGACTGGAGATTTGTAATTTTTATTTCTCTGAAGACCCAAGGGGAAGAATCTGCAACAAAGATTAACTTTGTATGAGACTGGATGGTGCATCGGGGGTGGGAGAACTCCATTTGCTTACTAGCCTGATCCCAACTTCATGCAAGGTCATCATATCTAAGCTCAACTTTATCAAGCCCCCAGCATCTTCATGCACACTTGGTCTTCATCAGATACTTTGGTGTCTAACATTTGTTCTTTTTAATTCATACGTATTAAGCATTTCTAACACTTGCATTATAAGAAGGTAGAGAACAAAGAAAACTAAAGAACAAAGAATTTAAGTAACTTTCTTAACTCGTAGCTAGTTAAGTGGTGGAACCAAGATTTAAAACTAAGCAGTCCAGCTCTAGAATATGCACTTTTGATCATTACACTACAATAAATTATTCTATCATCTGCCTCTATCTATCTATCATCTATCTATCTATCTATCTATCTATCTATCTATCTATCTATCTATCATCTATCTATCTACCTATCTATCTATTTATCTATCATCTCTCTATCTCTATCACCTATCTATAGCTATCATCTATCTAAATTGTTATTATAATAAAAAATATAAAATGAACAATGTAGTACATTTGCCATTTTGCTGCTCAAAAAGTAATTCCAGCTCTATATCTTCCAGAAAACATTGCTTTTTCTGGCTTCTTTATAAGTGTTTGACGCTTCTGTGTAGTTCTGGGAAATCAGTTCTGTGTATCATTTTCAGGACTAATATTTCATTGCTTGTGCGAGACTCTGACACATAGAAGAAAACATTCTAGATGGCAGATATTATATTCGTTTGAATTCCTTAGTAACTACAATGCTTGTTAACAGTAAAATCTAAATACATGTTTCTGTAATGGGTATACCAAAAAAGTATTAACAAACCATGGTAATAAATATTAATCCTTCTAGAACTTTCATCAAATTAAAAGATGACAAATAATTTTATCATATGTAATTTTATATTTATTTTTTAATTTTACATGTCTCAGTACCTTGCTCATAAATGATTTCTTGATTCCATCATGATTGTTGAAGTGAAATATAAAAAGTATTATGGCAAAAGACTAAAACTACAGAATAAATAAATGATTTATTATCAAAAGACTAGCTCACCTAAAACACAAAATTTTTGTGATGTTATGATATAATACAAACCATCAACAAAGATGTATTAGCCACCTAGTAGAAGCTCTTTACTGCTGATCTAGGAATTAGTATAGATTAAAAAAATTTTTAGAAAAGTAGCCAGATAGCCATAATTTATTTCAAATCATAATTTACACATAAGTATTAGATCTAATGCATCTGAGTTTGGAAAACAGTTTCTGGAGCCAAGAAACATCACTAATAATTCAATATATCATTGTAGTTTGAAATCTTTTATAATTTATTGTTTATAAGTAATTTAAAAATGCAATATGTATTTGTTTAATTTTAAAATGTTAGCTTTACATAAATTATAGAATAGATCATTTTTCCATAATGAAGTAAAAATGATGGATCCCCCCAGCAACTGTAACTCACAAACATCTATACTTTATTATTAAGAATGAATAATTAGAAATATGTTAACATTTCTTTGTCTATTTAAACCTTTATTTCATGGGGAAATCTGAAAAACTGTTGTTGAAAAAGGACAAATTTCCTTATTACGTACAGTCTATGTAAAGTTGTGTTTTTAATCTTCTGAGGGTACCTGTCAGCTAATAGTTTTTATGGACAGAGATAAGTTATATCACTGATAAAACTCGGGACACTATACTCATCTCGATAAGACAATAAGTTTAATTTTCTAGGAGAAAACTGTTGGCAAATAAACATTGTATCTTTCCAATCTCACAGAGAAAACAATTACCATGTTTGTTGTGAAAATAAGAATACTTCTCCAATTTTCCCACAGCTCTGTTGTTATTTAGAAGCAAGAGTTTTATGTGTCACTATCATAGCCATTTCCTTAATTTTTTTTTAACATTTACTCTTACAATGAAATATATTCTACTTTTTGGAGAGAAACATATAGTAACAAGAGAAAAGTTAATGAAGCTAGAATTCACATAATTAAAAAGAAGAGAAGATAGACTTGAACTAAGTTATAAAAATGTGAATATTGAGCTATTAGTGGAAATTAGAATCACATAAATGTATTTATTATTAGATTATCATACAATGGAAAGGATATTATAAAAAAAATTTAAATGAAGTTAGAGAGAGATGAAATATGTTCCTAAATCTTCTTTTTTGGAAAGTTTTAGTTTTATTCTCTTTCTTAATGGTTATAGAAAACATCATTTCTCTAACTGCCTATTGTCTTTTGATCTAATTTCTTTTTTGTACACAAGCATTGTAGGGAAGAAAGAGCAGAAAATTGTGTTAAAAAGTAAACTGAGGCACATTAAAATTTTCAAGAGTTTATTTGAACATATATTGATTCGAATCTGGTAGTGTCAAACCAAAAGTGGTTAAGAGTGCCCCTCTGACAGGAGTTAGGGGCTAAGTTTTTATAGAGAAGACATGGAAGCAAAGCAAAGCAATTATTTGACTGGTTATAACTTGAGCAGTTGCCTTACTTGGGAACACCAGTGACTGTTTGTGATGGATTGTTCTTAAGTTTCACTGTCTGAAATTCAATTGCTTTGACTCTGGTTTAGAAGTTTTGCTTTGTTTACGTAGGCTACCAAGGTATTAGAGCCACCTCAGTCTCATGCCCTCCTTGTTTAATTACTCTAACAGTTGATACCTGAATTTTAAACAGAAGTTTTTTAGGAATGGAAACAGGAGGAAAAAAATCATTCCTTTATTCGTCGTTCTTCTCAGTTTTGAGCAATTATTAAAAATTGTTATTTGTACAAGCAATGTGTTCATTCACTTCATTTGGATTTTCACATAACTAGATTAAAAAAGTATTGTGGAACTACTTATATAACAAATATTAATAAATATAATTTTACCTGTGGAATAACCAAAACTTGTTGCTTCCTGACTGTGCTAGCCCTTTGGGAGATGGAAAGACCCACACTTTCTGGTCTAGAGGAGCTTCAGTAGTTTGGAAAGATAAAAACCCTAGTTATTATCCAACTGAAGACTAAACTAGATTACTCTCTGAATGCAATGTTGCCACGCCAACAGCACATCCTATGATCCTAAAAGTCTTATTTTCTTGGGTCATTCTGACACTATTTCAATCTAATCTTCAAACAATACATTATATTGGTTAAAATAATTGGCTTTAGATATACCCAGACCTGGATTTAAGAACTAACAATACCACTTCCTGAATATATAAACTTGGACAAGTTACTTATCATCTATAAATTTTAGCTGCCTCATCTAAAAGGTATAGATAATAATAGCACTCACCTCATTAGAGGTTTGAAGAAAGAAACAATAATAATCGAAAAAAGTTTAGCTCAGAGCCTAAAATATAGTAAATATTCAAATAACTATTAACATCTGTAGTAATAATTAATAATAAGATGACTCTTTTATTTATTGCCAGAATTGATTTCATTCCAGATGAGCTTGCCCTGTGCATGGGGTAAAATGGGTATTGAATCACCATAACTGCATGATGCTTTAGATAGCTAGGCTTAAGCTATGCAATGTTTCCTCAAGGAACAATCACTTGTCCATTTTCAGTTTTTCTTTTGTCCCAGAGATATGCTGTCACTTAGCCAATGGTAGCCAACCTATCAGATATATGATAACTGGAAATCTAATTTTTCCTACTATTTGTATCCTTTTTTTCCTAGCTTCTATAATCAGGGCTTATTAAAAACAAACAAACAAACAAACAAAAACTGAATCAGTTTGAGATACACCATGTTTATTCCACTCGTGTTATGCTCATGTTAAATTCTTCATAATGTCCTACCTAGCATTTCTGTGGCATCTAAACCATAAGACAGTTATTTTATGAAGTAACATTTAATTGGATGTTTATTTACACTAGATTTTCTTTGTATCAGTGAAACAGCACATTAGACATACAAATTTTAACACATTAGAAAAACAAAGAATCTGGAGATCTTGGCTACTCTATCTGCAATGTATTCTTCAGATCTTTCTGAAAAAAAAAAAAATTGTGTGCCAAATGATTAGCTTTCAAGTTATTGGATATAAAAATTTTAAAAGTTGGCATTCAAAATGAGCTTGCAATGGATATAAATGGGTAAATATGTAGCTAATACAAAATTCATAGATTAAATTCAGTTATTTACTTATTTGCAAAATAGTAGCAACAATTTTCTTCAATTCAAGGTACATATATCTTTTACATATTAACACATTTTCAGATTTACAAAACTTTAGAGCTGGACTTCAAGGAACTTTAGCAGCAATTTTCTTAAATCTATTCATTATGCAGTAAAATAGATAAACTCGAAACTTATGAGAGATGACAAAGGTCATACAACTAGTATGAGGCAAAACCTGAACTGTAATCTCAATCACTTGACTTTCAATTCCCTGCTTTCCCCATTATGCAATACTCAGAATGAGGGGAAAGAGATGGATGCTTTGAATGTTTCAGAAAGGCCATGATTCCAAGATTGTTTCATAGTTCTCAGTTATTAATCTCATTTATTGCCAAACTTTTCAGGGGCACTGGCATTATAGGAGGAGTATTTACACTCAAAAATGCCAACTGTAACCACAATTGTTTTTCAGGAGGAGCAGAAACAGAGAGCACTCCCTATATTATGCAGCCATTATCTAAGATTATTTAATGTAATTGCAATGTAACCAGAATATTTCGTGAGTTACCAGAAATGCCTGAGATCTAAGTAAATTAAATTATGTTAATCATGTTATTCATCATCTTTTCCTCTTGAGATATTTACCTGAAAGAGTCAAAGCTGTCAATATGAGACATTATCTAATTAGTATGTGACCACTCAGACAGACACTCTAATAGTTTGCTCTGTGTCCACTAGTTGTGAGCTGAAAATGGTCCACTTTTTATATCCATTATCTTAGAAAGTCTAAATTCAGATACTTGGGGTTTTTTTGATGCTAAGTATTTATTATTTCTTATTCTTTCTGAAGAGCTATTTTGGGTTCATATATGGCTTTATAAGGAATACAAATTGGAAATTCTCATTTGTAATTAATTTGGTAGTTAAAATATAATTTTTCACCAACCAAGTACTGTATTTTTCTAATCCACAACACAGTACTATTTTTAAAATACTATTAATTTAAAAACAAGTATTTTCTTGTTCTGTATTGTTTGTGGAGGAAGAATTTGATATTTAGAGTACCTATTTCTCAAAATTCTTCATTTCAGTCAGCGCTCTGTGTAGAATATATTCATAGATATGTACATGTATGCATACATACATACATAGTCTTGCTTTTTTCTATAATTGTTCATCTACTACTTCTTTCAAATTATATTTAAGAAATATTCCCTGACATTAATACAGGAAAGAGGATAAAAAGACTAAATGAAAACTAATTTCCATCAGAGTGGTCAAAATTAATCTAAAATGATAATAGGAAAATGAGAATTGCCTCAGTTGAACAGAATGAATAAAACAGAGGGAAATCGCAGCTCCAAAATAAATCATAGATTATTTGTAGCTCATAGAAGCCTACTCATGATTTCAATTCGTCCCACTAGTACAATTCAGGAGAGATGCTTTTCAATCTTTTTTTTCATATTTTTATTGATAGGAGACCTTGTTAAAAATGTTTATTTCTAATGTTTATCAATCTCTATTATAAGGAAGTAAGTTATTATCAACCTAACTCACATGAATTTATGATTTTTTTCTCTTTTTTATGGTTTTCAGTGAAAATCTAATCACATTCGTGTGGTAACAGATAACTAAAAAGTCTTTCCTCTAACTTGTCTAGAGTAAAGAAAAAATCCTAATTTATCTGAAATCCAATAAAAACAAGCATCCTCGTGGAATATGCTTTTTATTTGTTATAACTAAGCAAATTTTACTACAACTCATGATATTCAACTGTGTTTTTACTTCAAAGTATTGAAATGTTAAGCCTTCCAATAAAGCAATTATTTATATAAGAGCCTATTTCATGGCTAGAAATAATTGGAGAACTTTATCTGAGTTTATTTATTCACCGCTTTATTTTAAAATGTTTACTGAGAGTCTACACAGAGCACTATGGAAAATATGAAGGTTGAAAATATAAATAAGACATGTTTCTTTGTTTAATAAGCTAACATATTATTAAGAATATAATTACAGTATAAGCACAGAGAAGAAGCTGGAAGTGTACAGTAGGG
>NW_006494612.1:12839222-12860693 GCF_000325575.1 Pteropus alecto | reverse complement strand
ATAAAGTGGAAAGTTAGAAAGAATTTCAAAAAATGAAAATAAATTTTCCAAATTTAATAGGAAAAAATGTATAAGGTTAAATTTATAAACAGAAATAATTAAAGTTTGTATAGAGAACAACAGGAGACATAGGTTATAAGAAAAAGAAATTTGTTTGATTTCTATAAAAACTTTAAAGGGTCTTTATTTGTCTAAATGCGGATTTTGGGGGTTTAAAATAAAGTTTAGTAGGTGAATATTTTCAATATCAAACAGATTTTTCTTCAATTCTTGAAACATTTCAAGCATTATCTTTAAATATTTTCTTTCTCCAGTTTTCTACAGTTATTCCTCATGGAAATCTTCCTAGGTACAATTGAAGCTCCTCAATCTTTTCTTCATATCTTTCAACTTTCAATACTTGTCATCTCTTTATTTCTCTCTGATATATTTTGTGGTACACCTTTATTTCTAAATTCTAGTAATTAATTTTCTCTTCAAGAATGTCTACTAGTCTACTATTTATTTCATATATTGATTTTTTTTAAAACATTTTGTTTTTATTTCCATGATTTCCAAGAAAAAATGTTTGGGAGTGTTTTGTCTCTACTGTCTTGACTAGAACCTCTCATTGACATTTAAAATAAGTTGTAACTTTCCTCTAGAGTGCTACTACTCCCAGTCGGTCATTTCAAATACTCTCAAAGTCACCTAGTTTGTCAAGTCACTATGAATTATTGCCTTGTCTTCTGATTTGTCACCAAATATCTTCCGCATTAGTTTCCTTCATACATTGATGAGCTATGTTCTTTGTTTTAATTTATGAGAACCATAACAACATATAATAAACTGATTAAATTGATATTCAACATATCCCTATCATATTGTGGCTGACATTCTAAAAGTCATTATGCCCATGTGACTTTATTAAGTTTATGTAGAAAATTAAATTAGAAAGGTTCTTATTCTCCAAAAATATTAAATAATTATATGATAGACACTGAGGTTACACAGTTTAAAGAAAATGACATTATAAAATTTGCTTTAGTACAATCATATTCAGTGACTCATACTATTGTGCCTTTTAACCCATGCTCTTAAAAACAAGCCCTTAGAAGGTCATTGTAACCTTAAACGATGTAGATTTTCTTCAGATCATGCTGTAACTTGACAGGAGCCATAAGAAGGCCACATTGTAAATGATACATCTTGGTTACTAATGTCCTTTTCTGCTGACACTCAGACAGCTCTTTTCAAAGCTCTTAAACCAGATAATACTTTTCTACTCCCTTAAAGGATAATCTGAAAATGTTACCTAGAGTGCTATCAAAGTCCCAGAATTGTTTTTCTGTAGATATGTCATCTCTCGAAAAAAAAAAAAAACAAACTATAGAAATATATTTTTTTACTTTCTTAGGACTATAGTGTATGTATACACACACACATACATGTATACGTACAAACATATTGTAATTAAATTCTAATCTCATAACTTTTTTTTTGGTTGAGGAGTTTTTCTTTGTTTATTTGTTTTTATTTGTGTAATATAAACTAATGTAAGTACACCAGAAAATGTGGTCCTATTTTCTTCCTGAAAATTAAGATATAGTCCAAAAGAAGTGAGGGGTAGTGTTAAGCTCTCTCCATGGTCTATGGAAAGCATTTAAAAGTGCTGACATGTATTTTAATGTGTTAGGTTAATCATCTGCCCTTATTCTTTGTGTGTATTGAACTAATTATTCGTAGGGTTTTAACACTGCTAACACAAATTTTAACAAGCAAAATGGTCAGAAAGAACAATGGCTGTTTTAAATAAATATTTCAAAATTCCTTACTACAAAAAGCCCTTACTTTGTAAGTTGACAGGACAGATCTTTGAGAATTTTTTTCATAATTTCAAAAGTGAGAATGTATGTTTTTCAACACTGCAAGCTTTCATAATGTCTTTAGGCTCAAGAATGTAAAATCTTTGAGGGCAGTGATACTCTTTCATTTTTTGTATACCCAGAAGAAGGTTAGGTAGAGTAGTTGCAAAATAAATGCTGTTTGGTAAGTTAAACAAGAGAAATAATATTCCAGTTTACTCCATTATTCAAACATAATTAAAGGTGTTTCATGCTAATATATTTTAAGAAAAAGGTCAAAGAGCACGTGTCTGGATCATTTAAGAGGAAATTAAGAGAACAGCAATAAAATTAATTTCCACTGAACAGCTATAAACTGTTTTTCAGAATGAATAATAAATTCATAGAAACCTTACAGACGTTTTAAAAGGACATACCACAAAACTGCATGCCATAGGCTTATAAAAAAGAAATAACAACATTTTATAGATAAATTAGTCTATTAAAACTTTAGTTATCTTCTAGTTCTGTTTCAAGCACCTGAAAGACCTATCTTTAATTTGAACTGGCAAATAAATTGAACATTGCTGAGAGGTCAAATTACACTTTAGTGAAGTCAGAAGGTGTGATGAATAATAATAATGATTGCACTTTACATTTATATAGCAGTATATGCCAATTAATCTCTTTTTATATTCATAGCTCTAGAGCAGATTGCAAAGATTTTATAATATCAAAATTATGATCCAGCCTTATCTTCCATCTATCTACTCTATGCAACTTACATGCTTTCCATACTGAGTGTCTCTTTTTCCTGGAAATGCCAGGAATTCTCAATACTCAAATTAATGCAAGACTCAAAAATCAAACTTATGATTGTAGACAGTATCATCTCTGTAACTAAATAAAATTTATCAGTATAATTGATGATCATCAGATCGAAATAGATGTATTTGTATTGATTTTTATAATGATGAAAAACCAAAACAAGGATCATTTAAAATTTCACATCAAATATATTCCCCAATGTAGCCCAAAGGTATATATTATAATATAAAGACAATAACTGTATATAAAGATAACATATAAATATATATAACATAAAGATAATAAAGAAAATAACTAGAAATATAACAGCAATTATGCCAATGCCTCTTTGCTTCTGCCCACTGTCAATATTCAAGCAATGTCTACATAATTTCTGTTCTGGATGTTGTGTTAAAAATCACAGAGAGGAAAAGAATGTGAGTTGAAAAAACGATAGTTATTCAGAACAGCCCTCTCTGATTTTAAGAATTTATGATTCCAATAATTTTACTTTGTTATAGGTAGAAAAGTATTCCATATTCTTCACCATGGATAACATTCATGATCACAAATAAATGTTTATTTTACATGTTTATTTTCATTAGAAATTTATTTAAGGCACTCGGTTACAAGTTTACTACACAATTCTAAGCCTTTATGAAATTATTTTTGATATTTTCATCACTAATAACTACATTGTCTCTTTTAATGTATATTTATTAAAATATTTTCTTCAGCAATTTCCAGGATATTCGATGATCTGAAACAATGCTCTTTAAGACAATTTTGGTTAAAACAGAAAGAAGTCTATCAAAGAGAGTAAAAGGAGGATCCTCTGTGACAGAATATCAAAGGCTATTACAAATGTTATTGAATTGGATGCCATGCTTTTTGAGCTATGGAATAACGCACTCAATTCATGTGAATTGTAAGCTAAAAGTGGAGACTTCTGAGAAATTACTCACTGGCGGCAAATGCACAGGCTTTCTCGGTGCCCTGGGGCTCTGTAGGGAATGTTCAGTCATTTGTAGGTACTTGGGTACAGAAGTTTGAGAAGCACTCACTGACACACTGGGCTCCTTGAGGTACAAACTATGTCTCATTCCTCTCTGTATCCTCATGCTGAATTCAGGGCCACCCACAAATTGCAATCCAGCGATGCTTTGGTCCACCCTTCCATCGTCCCATCCACACATCCATCCTTGTCGAGGAACAAGCCAAAATGGCAGCCTTGAACTGGTGGAAAGAGCTCAGTTTCAGGAGACTTCAGACACCTGTGGTTCTGATTTCTGACTCTGTCGCTTATTAGCTGTGTGATCACCTCTCTGAGCATCAGTTTTCTCAATTTTAAATGAGAATAAAATGACCACCACGACCAGTCCAGGCTGAAAGTTGAAGGAGTGGGTGATGTCTGCTCTAGTCCAGATGTCTGCTTTGAGATTAAGAAGGCAGAAAGGAGGTTAGGCCTCAGGAAGGAGCTCTTGGGTCTCTGGGATAAGAAGGGACCATGTTGAATGTAGCTCTGGAACCCCCTCCATCCACACTCCGGGAAGGCACTGTGGGTGACTTGGGTGGAGCGATGGAAGGATCAGATGTGGCTCATACACCTCGGGTCTCCAAGCACATGTGCTGGCTTTCTCATGTCTGCCTGTGAGCCCCATGGAGGCCCAGCTCACAGCAAGGGTCATTTGGCAGCGGGAGCTAAAGTACAAGCAGGCTGGTACCAAACTCTGTGACCCTGGGCAAGTGCCTTCTCCATAGCCTCTTTGCCATACTCTTAGTTTTGCAGAGTAACAACACATTCACTGCCTCTTGCTTCCCAACAGAAGCTATGTGTCCTCCCTGGACCAGAGCTAAGCAGAACTTCTTGGAAGATGTTTTCAAAAGCATCTGCTTGGAATGGCCTATCTTCCCTAAAAGATCTAGGGGCAACACAACCTTTTTTTCTGAAAACCACCATATATATATATATGGTGGTGGCTGTGGATAATGGTAGCCGCCTAATGAATTCCTTCATGTATCCTTCAAAACAAAACTTGACTACTAACACCATTAATATGATACAAAAAAACCACATCCTTGGCATAAGTAGAAGCCAAAGCACACCTACAACTGCAAATCAAATGTAAGCATTAAAATAAGGAAACATTGAAACCCAGTAAGTTCCCTTTCATGATATTGCACAAACTTTTACCTTTGGCATTTCAGAGACTCTTCTTCCCACCAGAGATACCAGGGACATTGGGGTCACCAGTAGGATCATACCACAGCAATCAGTCAGAGATTGTGTCCCTGGAGACCTGAGCATCTTCTCCTCTAAAGGGAGACACCAAGGCAGATGGGTGGCATAGACACTGACAGCCTCTTCATTATTTGAATCTGAGTCTCCACTCCACCAAAGTCGGAGATACTCAGACTTTGCCTGAAAAACGCCTCCTGCCCCCTCAGGCAATGCCAGCAGAGACCAATAAGCACTATAGTATTGCACCATACAAATAAACCACCAGGCTAAAATAACACTTCTTCCAGTGTATGCAAATTAAATAATTGGAACCACAATCTCTAAAGTCGTCCAGAACCATGAGATAAACCTAACCAGAGTGACTTCTCACTAAAATAAAAGACGTAACAATGACTCAGAGGCTCTTAACATAAAAGACGAAATGTTCAGGATACAATTAAAAATCACTTGTCATATCAAAATCAAGAAAATCACAACTTAAATAAGAAAACAGTTTACTAACACCAATACCAAGATGAATCGGATGTTAGAATTATCTGACAAGGATTTTAAAACAGGTGCCATATACAGTTTCAACAATAAATTATAAATTCTTATTAAATAAATGAAAAAATTAAAAATAATCTTAGCAAGAAGTAGAAGTTATTTAAAAATGGAAATTATAGAACAGAAAAACAGAAATAAAAATTTTTAAAAACCTGTTGATAGTAGAGCAAAGATGACAGGACAAATCAGTGAACTTGAGAACAGATCAAAGGGATATACACAATCTGAACAACAGAGAGAAAATAGACTAAAAAAAGGGAACAGACCTCAAGGACCTGTAGAATAATAAAACTTTGACATTCCTATTTTCAAATGAAAAAGAAAAAAATGGCCTGAAAGTGTATAGCTGACAATTTCCCAAATTTGGAACACACCTGTTTTCAAATTTTCATATACTTGCTGGCCATTGGGATGTCTTTTTTGGAAAAATGTTGGTTCAGGTGCTTTGCTCATTTTTTAATACAATTTTTTTTTTTTTTTTTTGCTATTGAGTTGTATGAGATCCTTATACATTTTGGATGTCAAGCCCTTATCAAATAGAAGATTTGAAGATATTTTCTCCCAATTGCAATATACAGATTCAACACAATCATCAAAATTACAATGGCATGTTTTAACAGAAGCAGAAAAAACAATTCTACAATTGATATGAAATCGTAAAAGACCCTGAATAGACAAAGCAATTTGAAAAAGAAGAACAAAGTTGAAGACAACACACTTCATGATTTCAAATTATATTATGTTACCTTTATGGCCCCTGTGTGCATTTGAATTAGTAATCTCTGCACTTTATCATGAGGCTAAAATTATTTCTTAGGCCTCTGACAACTGACAACCTCTGTGAACACTTAGCAACTTGGACCTTGATCCCTTTTACTTCAGTTTTTGGCACACTGTGTTTACCACTGCTATGGTTTCCAGCACAGTTCCTGTTCTGTCACGACTCTGACCTCCTGTTCTAGGTCATCCAGACTCTAAAAAGAACTTTTTGCTTTGGAACTGCTTTGCTTGAGATGCTGTTTCCCTTTCCTCTCAAAGACCCTGGGAGAGAGGCTGAGAATGCCACCACCAGGGCAGATTAAGGAGGTAAATAGTCTCATCTCTTGTGGCTCTAAATGTTTTTCTACAAATTAAAAGGAAATCTCCATCTCTGGGAGGAGAAAATTAGAGGGGTTTTCTATAGTCGTGCAAGTAAAACTGTTCTTGAAAAACACTGGAAGCCCTACCACCTCCCTCATCCATGAAACTATTATTTTTCCCCACCCCTGAAAGGCTTGAGGTAAAGTAATTGGTTGCTTAAACAAAGTGAGTTACACTTTTGGCCTATAAATCTGAAATGATCAGTTTTTTAAGTTATCTTTCATTTTGTACAAAGTGGGTGCATTTAATAAGTTCATCAATATGAAGTTTACTTAACGAGTTCAGCATTATTAAAACAACTAAGTAATAGATTCTAAGATTAAGTTAATAGAGTATCAATGTATGTTGGTAAAATGGAAATCTATTCACTTTTGCCAGAAACACTCATGAAAATGTGTTCGAAAGATATTTCAGGGTTTGGGTGAAGTTAATTAGCATCTAAGTACCACTTAAGGAAATACTTCCTTACAAGAGGCTACTTCTGTGTGACAGCTCTAAGAAATTTGTAACACAGAAAGATTCAGATGGTGCCTGTCTTTTAGCTTATTGAATCCAAAAGAACTGGACTTTACTCCTTTTCCAAAAATGACGGGTTGCCACTTAGAAAACACTTTATTTTTTAAATTCCTCTGATAAAGACTTTTTTTTTCTTAGGTATTTTTAAGTAAAGCATGCAAATGCTAATAATTTATCTCATAAATGATAAACTGTATACTCTGTAATATATAAAATACAGGGGGAGATAGGAGGATTTACTGGTCATGTACTTATGTCTTTATGAGTTTATTGTTCGGTCCTTCTTTGGTTTATAGATATATGAATGTGTGTATGTGTGCATGTGAGTGTGCGTGTGCATATGTGTGTGTGTGTGAAGACTTTATTTGACCATATTGCTGTTACTGACTGAAGGAAATGTGAATCTTTAAGGGAAGAATTTTGTATCTCATAGTACCTAGCATGCTGGGTACATAAAGGATCTTTAATAAGACTTAGGGGAAGGTTTTGCTTTCTCAATGAGGCTATTTTAAAATAACACTTTGCATGAGCCTGAGTGGTTGTGTGGGGGTTTGTGGTATAGAAAGCCTTTCCACAGCGTTAGCTGAAAGAACATCAATATCTTGATGAGGCAATATCTTCTAATACCAACTGCTTTGGAGCCAAGGAAACTTGTTTTCTAATCTCTTCCTTTATTCTAACAGCTCTGTGGCCTTAAAGGGTTCAGGAACTTATGTGTTTTGTTCTTGTTTTTGTTTTTTATCATTTGTTACTTCTGTTATTTAAAGACAATGAAACTTGCAAGATGGTATGATAATTAAAGACAATGCTTCCTTGTTTGGTGGCTACAGTCGTGCCTAGCATATACTAGCAGTTATTTTTTGGCAATTTATTGATGTATAATGTATATACAATAAAGTTTACTCTTTTAAAGTATACAATCAGTGGATTTTAGTATGTATACAGAGTTGTGCATTCATCACCATAATCTAATTTTAGAAAGATTCACATCACCCCAAAAAGTAACTTTATACTCATTAGCCGTAACTCTCCTTTCTCCCACCCCTCACTCAAGTCTTAGGCAACCATTAACCTACTTTCTTTCAATATAAATCCACCTATTCTGAACATTTCATATAAATAGAATCCTGAAATATGTAATTTTTGTGACTGGCTTCTTTAATTTAACATGTTTCTGAGGTTTACTCACCTGACATACATGGATAGTTGCATATGAAAATGAGGCACATGATATCGAGGGAAAAAAGCAAATGCAATCCAATAAAACATAATTAGTGAGAAAAAAATAGTAATAAAACATCTTCTGAAATTACTGCATAAATCAGAATTGGCTTCTCTTCTTCCTGGAAATAATTCAGTAGCAAAAAGGAGATTAATGGAAAAAATGCCACACACTCATATTTCAGCAAAAAATATATATAGAGGACAAATATAAAACCAAAACTCCAAAAGGTATTTAAAAGATTCTAGTACAGAAAAACCTCAGCAGTAACTGTAGAAAATTTCAGCAGTAAGAGGACCCAATGGCAGTAGTGCTCGGAATGCACCAGCAAAATTCCATTGCCTAAAGTTATCCTTAGGCACAATTTCAAGTGCAAATCCAAACCCCATACTTGCAACAATTAAAATAAAATGATTTTGTTCAAAGAAGAGTTCCTGAATTCACAAAGTATTACACTGACAAAGCTACATGAAATAAGAAAGCTAACCTAGTAATAAAGAATAAAAGCTATGAGTTTTAAAATCACCTAGTTGGGCACAAAGCTATAGCCTTTCCCCTGCCATCTTTAGCAACACAAGAAATGTGCAGATAATTGATCCAGGAAAACCAACACATTCAATGATAAATAAAAGTTAATTAACACAATTATATACAGATACTTAGAATTACATAATAAATTGTAGTCTTTCTATTTATTAAAATCTCTCCTAAGAACACTAGTTCTGAGACACATAGTAATTTTGACCAAAGAGGAACAGCTGAGGCTGAACTTTCCCATACCTTATAACTCAGAAATTTCACTTTTAAGAATATACCCAACAGAAACGTGAACAAATGTTTACCAAATTTCATTTATAACAATCATTTTCACCAGTTTCCACTAGTTCAATTACGCTGTTTTCCTGGTGTTCAGAGGATAACATCTTATAAAGAAAAAATGCCAAATAATTTTAAAGTAGATTAAGAACCTCTTTGGCAAATTCCAAAGACATAAAGTTTCAAGAATCGTGGTTAGTTTCTCATTTCCTAAGGCTAATAATTTTTAAGAAAGTGCTCAATATCTATTTGGTTATTTGTCTTCACTGATTGTAGTTGTGTTATCCTAATTTGTACACAATAACTATTGGCCAAATTTAATTTAATTAAACTATGCTTTTTAAAAAATAAAGCAAATTTTTTTCTCTTTCCTCTCTTTTATTTCCCTCATTCTTTACAATTATAATTTTCAGAAAACTTTTATAACTTACCTACCAGTTATATTTTTAAAATTTTGCATACCAGTTGAGGAAAAAATATGTTTTAAGTCATTTTATACAAAAGCAATTAAATATTATGGTTGATTTTTCTATTTGGTATCCTGAGAATATAGTTCAATAGAGTTTTGGAAAATTTTCATTACTCTTTCTGGCAACTATTCTGGTAACCTTTGTATTAGCTGACTTAATTTCCTCAGTCTTTTCATTGAGTTTATGACTTTGGCTGCTGTGACGAAATGCAAAAGGAATAGGCAAGGGCTCAAAAACAGATTTTATACAGGTTAAAAAAAGTCCAGCATTCATTACAACTTCCAGTAATGTACTGTACTCTATCAGGCATGCTAATTCAGAAATCCTTACCCTAGTGCCAGACAGTTAAAATGAATATATTATCATGAATATTCATGATTTTATTGAGAATGAAAAATTGTACGATGTTCAACTTTTAATAGTTGCTTTCCAAAACTTGTACTTGCATAACCTTCTTTCCTTAGGTTTTATTATTTGAAGGGCAAAATTAAAATGGTCTATCATTTTTAAAACTTTTATATAATGTTTAGCAGAATGTAGGTAATTTGATATTTCCATTGGTTCTATAACTTACAAAAGATAGTTTTCTCTCATTTAACCCTTCAGGATGATGTCAAAACATACTTTTATATAGAGAGACAATAAGTGTTTTACAATTTTGTAAATAAATAAATTAACTCATTTTGCTTCATTTTTAGTATATGCTTTAGGGTAGAGCTGTTGTGGCAAAGTAAAACTAAATCACTGCTCTTTGACAGTTTGGAGGAGGTAGAAGAGATCTCATTTTTTTTCTCCTATTAAATACTTTTTTAGGCTAATGATTGTTAATGATTCAAAGTAATATCTTTGAATAATAGGCAGGTCAACATGAAGGGGCTTTTAATAATTACACTATTTACTTGCTTCCATTTCACTCATTCTTATTATTTGAAGATAATTGTTTTTTCACTTTGTATGCCACATAGAATCCATTTGCCTCATATGTCAATAAATAAACAAACAAAAAAATGGGTCTTGTGTCACATGGCATTCTTATTAAATGTCATTTAACTTAAAAACAAACATTATTTCTTAATGTATGTGCAGTTAGCTTTCCAAAGAAATCTACAAAAAAAATAACCCATTCATAATATTCCTCTGTTAAATAGACATTAGCTAGTGATTAAGCAGCTTTTGATGGGGCATGACTAAAGCTGCTTTTAACAATTTTAAATGTTTTCAAAAATGGAAGACAGAAAAAGAATTACCCTATTTGGGTAGCTTATCATTTCACTTATTAGCTCAAAATACTCTATATGTGAATTAAATTATTAGTAGAGTGGGCAAAGACAAACTCATGTCTAGACTTATTGACTAACATTTTTAAAGGTAAATTTTAGATATTCAGAACTATAATAGCATAGAGAAAACCATACTAAATTAAGTCAATGCATTTAAAATAAAATAGCAGTTGGTAATGCATTCTGTACTAAGTTATTGGTTTAGCAATTTGGAATTTTCAAAAGAAAAATTAAATGGGCGTAATTAAATTTGGGTATTAAATATGGATTTCTGCATTAAAACTTATAAAACTTAACAACAAATCTCTTATCTTGGAACTATATTCAGTTATTGAAAATTTTAATTAAAAAAAACTGGGTTTCATATAAATATTTAGCACATCATTTTCTTTTAGATCTTCCTTAATCTTTTCTTCCCAATTCAAGATATGCCACTCTGTTTAAATCAGTTTAAGTCTACTTCCATGGTCATTAATTAACTAAATATAAAGCCTATAATGTATGACTCAGAGCGATTTTCATTTTACTGTCTGTCTAGGAAAAAGGTTTAGTATCTTTTGTTTTGAGATTTATTGGGTGATTAGAGGACATTTGGAAGTTAATAAGAAACTATTTCTTAATAGGAGCTACTTTTTGACACTAAGTACAACAAAACATTAAAACTTATGAGACTAGCAAAATAACAAACTTATTTATAAAAAGACACTTTTGGTAGCATCTAAAACTTTAAATCTGATTTAAACACCCTGTTTTTTTTTGCTGGCTGAGCACCAGCACATTTCTTGAAGGCATCTAACTACAGCTTTTCTTCATTGCTAGGTATGTTTACATAAAACTGGCAATCAGCTGGCTTTTCCAGTTATTTATCTTAGTTTAGTAAAATATCTAAAGAAATGATCAGTTTCTTATTTTCTTGATTTTTTTTTTTAAACTCAAACATTTCAGGGTCTTTAGCAAGAACTCCAAACATATAAAGTTTAGAGATTCAAACTATAGAATTTTCTTATGTAAATGAACCCATTGCAGTTTTTTCTGTGTTAAGCTCTATATTTGGTAATATTCAATAGTAGAAAATCAGAATTATGACCTAATGTAATAGAAAAATCCTATTGATATTAAGTCATCTCTAGTTATGTAGGTTGTATGTGGTACTAATTTTTTTGGTTCTGGCAGCAGCAACTTCAAAATATAAAGCAATATTTATCACACAGAAGAAAAAAAGGATGAATTTAGTGCTTTTCTGTATGCTGTTTCCTAAAAAAAGAAAAAAAAAAGGCTATACTACACATTAATTTTTTTCTGGGTTTTCTACTTTTATTTTCACTGTGGTGAGAATAAAAACCATTCTTTTCATCCACACTCTATAGGCTTATTTTATTTTTCTGTTTCTATGGATACTTATTTTGCTTCTACAAGTATGTCCTTATTCATATGTTTTCAACTACTTTAGCTTCCCTTGGGGATTCAACTGTTGATTATATCTCCAAAAAGGAACTATAGTCATTAAGTCACTATTAATGGCAACAATATGATATTGATTCTCTGTTTTGATCCCTGATTTTTTTTTTTTTTTAAATTTTCTCATCTACTTACAAGTAGACGATTATAAGCCAATGGCTCAGTGTAGGAAGAGATTTTAAATGAATACCTGGACCTTGGTTTCTCATCTGTTTAGGGATTTTACTGTTTGCTTCTCTGATATCTTTGATTGTGTCAGGCTGCTACATCATGTTCATGAATAGTAAGCACTTCAGAGGCCTGGAGGAACTGTCAGACCAACTTTTATCAAGAGAGACTTCATTGCTAAGAGTAATCTTCCCACCCCTCACTCCTCTTTTCCAGTGTAGAGATGAGCTGGAGCAGAGAAGGAAGATGCAGGGATAGGCTCAAAGATGATGTGTAGAGATGTATAGCGTAGCAATGAATAAAGCAGAGAATGAAAACACATAGGCTACATATTCTTAACCTGGTAACCATGATTTGTTGAGCAATGAAGAGTGCCAAATAGATGTTAAGTAAATATAGTAATTTTTTCTTAGATTATTTTCCTCCTCATTCATCAACACACTAGCTGTAAAACACCACTGAATTAGACATATCTCTACCCACAGATATATAATTATTTGTTATCTTCTAAAATAATGTTTGTATTGAACACTTTACATATGTATTACATATGTCTACAGTGCAATCGAACTGTCCGTGGAATCCTTTATGATGCTTCCTTATGTATTGCCACTCTCCCTATTGCTAGAACTCAACCTAGCACCAGATAATGAAGAGGATAAAAGCATCATGTCTGATGAATGAGTGAATTTATCTCGATAATTAAGTGAAATATAAAAACACTTTGTGATTCTATTCTATTTTATTTTGCTTATTTTATATTATGCAGTTTCAATGTAAGCATAATAATACGAGATCTTTAAAGACACTAATAAGAAGAGACATATGCATCCTTATGTTCATTGAAGCATTATTTACAATAGTTAAGATATAAAAGCAACCTAAGTGTACGTTGCCATTTGTGACAATATGGATGGACATAGAGGGTATTATGCTAAGTGAAATAAGTCAGATAGAGAAAGACAAACACCATAAGATTTCACTTATATGTGAAAAATAAGAAAAAACAAGAAAAAAAATCGTAGGTATAAAGAACAAATAATGGTTACCAGATGAGAGAGGTATTAGGGGGGTGAGTGAAAAAAAGGAAGGGCATAAGATGTACAACTGACTGTTATAAAAGCAATCATGGAGATATAGAGTATAGTATAAGGAATATAGTCAATAATATTATAATAACTATATATGGTGTCGGATGGGTATGGGACTTATTGGAGTGATCACTTTGTAAGTTATATAAATTTCTAATCACTACATTTTACACCTGAAACTAATATTGTATAGCAACTATAATAAAATTTTTTAAAAAATTTAAAACTTCATTAATTGCTTGATACAACTGAAAATGAATTTTTATTTTAACTTTATCTTACATTAGGCTTAGTTAAGATGGTGACCTCTGACACATTTGACACACAAAATACATATACACTAATGTTCAAAAAAGATAACAAAAATGTAATAATTTAGTAAATTTAATCTTGAAGACAATTACTAATAACAATAATATATATCGTTTTTTAAAACTTTTTTCTTAATTGCTGCCAAATGGTTTAATATTGTCTTTGTGGTTAGTGAAAAGCACTCTATTTAAGCAACACTTGACAACAAGAATGAAAATAGCTTTACTATATAAGAGATTTGAGCTTGCTGATATCTCTGGCATTTAAAGGAATTTTAAATCTACTAGCATCTCTATAGTTAGATTTTTATTCTATCTACAAGGTAACATTATAGTTCTTAACTTTAGAGGCCATTCGAAGTTAAATTTGGTGCTGACCACAACTATAGTCATAAAATAAATAAGTTTATCCATAGCCTTGTAGAGATGCTTGCGTGTAAAATTCAATGATATAGTTCAAGATGTGTCTAGCTTTTCTTCCTAAGAATTCATTTCACATATGATTTCATTTAAAATTGCATCACTGTGATTCCGCCCCTAAATTTTTGTCAAATGTTTGGATCATTACAATAGATTTAGTGTCCAATAAAATAAAATCTAGTATTTTTTTATTCTTATAAATCTTAATTACAGTTGTGTTATTGTTAGTGTGAAGAAAAACAAGCCAATTTATTATGATAAATAGACTATATATGGGCAATATATTTTGATTCATACAATTAAAATGCTATATATAAATATTACAGAGACTTAAAGTTTTTACAAGAGATAAATTCAACTTTTTAAAGGTGATGAAGCAAGAGAACTTTAAATTGTTTATAATTTAGGTTTTGGAGCAATTATAGAATGTTAAGTTTGAATAACTAATGAGTCTCTGTACATTTCCCCTAAATGCAACAGTTGTTGACATTTTTAGATATTATACTTTTTTGTTTCATATCTTTATTTATTTACTTAGTTACATGCAAATTTTATCCATCTTGGTATGCCTATAGAACTTAGCTAACTACATAAATATGTAGAGTAAATGTTTGACAGATGAAGATTAATTGTATTATTGTAACTCAGCTTTAAGATTAGGAAAGAGGCACAGAGATGGTAAGTAACTAGCATATAGTTATCATATCTCCTACTTAATGCACCAAGTTTCAAACCAAAGCAGTCTGACATCAGATCATATTTTCCTTAATTTTTAATATTTTTTATTTTTCAATTATAGTTGGTATGTAATTAATGCCTCTCACATTAAACACACACACATATATAATATACAAAATATTGCAATGTAGAAATAATCCAGGAGGGTCAATAAGTAAAAGTTTCTTATGGTGACAGCATGTCTTATGATGTCTTTTCAAAAAACTATCTATGAGGAATACAATGATATTTTCTTTTCAGCTGTGCTACATGTAACATTCCAAACCATAAAGTGTACTTTAATAAGGAAATAGATCCTGGCAATTATGTCCTACTCATTTAGAAAAAAAGATTTGTAAAGAATAAAGAATAAACTAACTCAATACCTGAAACCTCTAGGATTTTATAGATTTAAAAAATATTTTTATATAGAAGTAAACATTTTTCTAAATGTTGAAATATTGGTCAACTTTCAAAATTAGTTCTTCTACCGACTTGATGTTATAACACCCAAAAAGTTTCACAGTGACATTTATAATTATGATTTGTAGGAGAGCATAGATTTCCTTAAACTAAGCTCTAATAATTTCTAAAACCTCAATATTTATTACAATTATTTTATTTATTTGCCCATTGTGTATAAATAGCTTTGTTAGTTACAGTATATATACTGTTTTTCATTAATCTCCCTCTCATGATTGACTGCCATGATATTTTTCATCAAATTTCTCAAGAATATGAATGGAAGGATGTCAGAGGAAGAGTGAGTATAAACATTATGAATATTTTTTTTCATTCTTGGGATAATTCAGCATTGAGAAAACAATAACTTTGTTTCAGAAAGAATCCAGTAGAGAGCCTTGTATATTATTTCAACCACTTTTTATGTATTAGCATAGAAAGAATACATTTATTTGTTTTCTTTCATCATTTTTTGTTTGCATATTTCTTTATTGATCAAGATGACATTCTTTCACTAACCATATTCTCTGATGAATTAAATATTGGCCAGAGAAAAGAGACTTAGTACTGGTGGCAGAGAGCTCTTTTGAAGACAGTATTGTCTGAAAGATGGTAATAGTTATAAAGCTCAATATGGAGGCCTTGTTTTTTATTTCAGGTGGACAGACACATGAGAGGTTGCTGCTGCACACAGCAAGACAAACACATAAATTTGTGCTATATGAAAAGGAAAAAAAAGTAACAAAAACATTTAACTGCACCTTTTTGAATTAACTTAATATGCTTATCATATGGAAATACCTCATGTAGTTCACATGAACTTTATATATGACTGTGAAACTGTCAGAATTTATTTAAAGAAAAATGTGTGTTAGCATCATACAACATGTTTAGAATAATTATCGCCAAGTGCTAATTATACACAATACTGAAGCTTTTAAAAATATATTTTTAAAAACATCACCAAACCTGCTCTCTATAGTCATCAAGTATATTTCTGCAAAGGAGAATAAAATTTGTTTAGTTTTATAAAGGGTAATTTTAATATATTAGAAACATATGGAAAAGTATATCTATCTTTTTGACTACTTAATTTTTAACATTATTCAAAATTTAGTCCTATCATAATATATATTTCTTAGTTGTTAAAAATTAGATGTTTTTCTTAGATATAAACTTGGACAATTTGCTAGTAAAAAGCCAGTATATAGTAGTAAGTATGTGCTTTCCACTAGAAGTTATTCAAATGTTAAAATCTAACAGAGTGTGTTAGAGGAAAGCATTTACATGGTTCTCTTTCAAGTATTATTTTTCACATTAATTTACAAATCACTTATTCTAAAGTTTGATTATATACATACTATGTTGTAGGGAGCTAAAGCTCCCCAAATTCAAAAGAGTGCATGGATTATCTCGGGAGGCCTGCTTGCATAAAAAAGAAAAGGCTGGTTCTGTGGAATTCCAGGAAGAAGAAGATTAAGTATAGACAAAGGGAGTGTCGAAGGGAGTGTCAAAGGAAGTGTCGATTGTACCTTGATCTTCAGGATGTTACTTTTATTATGTTATTTTGGGATACACAAAGGAACAGATTATGTATAAAGAGAAGCATAAGAAATAAACTCAGAGAGACAGTTGTGAGTTCTGTTCTCCCTCCTGCACCCTGTCTGTCTTCTCTTTTTTTCAGTCCCCGCTCCCTCATTCAGGTACCCGGTTTGACTTGGTCGGCTGGCTTCCGACACTATGTTATTATAATTTGACTCTATTTTTTAATGATGGAGTTTCAAAGTTAGATTCTAGTGCAGACAGGTATAAAGTCTTTCCAAGATATTCAATGAAATGAATAAAAGGAATCAAAAATAGAAATACATAAACCTCATCGATGTTAAAGCTAGAGAATAGATGCATAGCATCATTTTATAAAGAGAAACCTCATCAGTGTTAAAGCTAGCAAATAGACATAGCTTCATTTTATAAACTGAGAGTAACTCCAATATCTAGTGAAATTAAAATGGGAAAGAAGAAATGGTGAATCAATAATCTTTCTACTCAAAGGAGAGTGTACTATGATATAAAGTAATTGTATGCATTTCTAAAACACTCATTAGTACCTTTTTGTCAGTAGGAATAAAGTCGGAAGACTTGTCAAAACATAGGGATGTGGAAATTACTGCATATGTAATCCACTCTCAAATTGTGAATCAGCATTGGCATCGAGAATAACAAAGAAACTATAAAATTGTATTTAGCCATATTTTCTTCTCCTGACTTGTAGAACTGAAAGGTGAAGAAGCGGAAAGAGGAGAGTCAAAGAGTAAATTATGACCCTACTTTACAGTCATAAGCAGCTATCAAGCACAAATGGATATGCGGAAAAAATATATTCTGATCCAAAAAATGAGAACACGTGGTGAGGTATTTCATCCCAATCCAATTTCTCACTTAAATAGCTAGTTCATTCAAAACTAGGGTCAAAAACAAAGGAAAAAAATACTCAAATGAGATATGAGTCTTTGGGAGAGAGTAGAACACAGCAGCAGAGAAATCCAGGGGAAGTGATTTTAGTATGTAAAAAAATCAAATTAAAAAAGTAATTATGCTGAAAGCAATATCCTGTACACAATAATATGTTTCCTTCCTCTAAGAGTACTGAATGACAGAAATGACCACTTAAACCTTTAATAGCAGAAAAAAAAAAAAAAAAAGATTAATTCTAAAGAATAAGAAAATAGGACAATAGGACCTGGATATATTTTTCCATATCCAAGCATCATGAAAAATATACAGGGAACAAAATACACATGTAAACACAAGCGAACATGAATTATGTAGAAATTAAAAGTGGGGTATAAGTCCTGGAATCTCCTATTCGGCAAATTGCTGAAGTCATTCCTCGCTATTTTTCTTACCTTATTAACATAATGAAAATGGGAGAATAAATAATTAGTGCACATAAAGAAAGATCATTCAAAATTACCCAATCCTTACAAAAAAACAAAGAACAATTAAAGGGAAATGAACAGAGCCTCAGGGCTTTATTGAACACTATCAAGTAGTACAATAAAGGAGAAATGAGAGATGGTCAGAATATATACTTGATGAAATAATGACTACAAACTTCTTGTATTTGATGGACAACATTAATTTTAAGAACCAAAAGTCTTTATTCTTATTAATTTCATTTAATTAAAATTCTAAAACATGCTAACTAATCATAATGTCCAAAAGCATAATCAGGAATGGATGGCAAAGAGCCATGAAGATTCACTGGAGAGAGAGAAAGAATCGTTCTCAATTGTGGTGATGATTTCACAAGCATATATTTCTCTGAAATTTTACTGAATTATATATTTTAAATGTGCACAACCTATTGTATGTAAGTTACACTTCAATAAATTATTGAATATAAAATTGAATAACTTCCAAGAGCATGAACAGTTTATCCACAATAGAATTATTTAACAGGCAAATAAAATGTAAGATTTCCAATTTTACAATAATTTAAGAAATTGGATTATATGAAACAATCACATATTTTTTAAACTAGAAGACTGTCAAAATTAAAAAAAATAATAATTGATCATGGAGTCTGATGAATAGATGCTACAATATAGTATTATTTATATTTAAATGTGCATAGTATTCTTCACTTTTAAGTTAAAAAAATATGCAAAGATATATACAAAGTTATTCGCTAGGTTCTTTGTAATAGAAAAAAAGAAAAACCTAAATACACACTAATAAACATTGACTAAACAGTATGGTTTAAAAAAATGGAACAGTGAAAACATGGGTATGGATTTTACACTGCTTACGTTTGTTCCTCCGTTGGAAGGTGTGTAACATTAGCAAATTACATAAACTTTCTGTTTCCTCCTCTGTAAAATGTGAATGACATTAAATCCTACTTATAGAATAGCTACACAAATGCTCGATATTAAGATTCTAGTCTCTTCTTCCTCCTCCTCTTTCTGCTCCTCCCCCTCCTCCTTCTCCTCATCGTCATCATCATCATCATCATTTTTACATGTTATGGCTTGCCCTCGATGAGTTCAAATATATTTAGACATGTAAGCAATTTGTCGAACATTAAAGTACCATAAAGAAGTATGAAAATAGAGATATATTCACATATATAAAAGACATGTTATCCTCAATAGAAATATCAAGTTAAAATATCTGGATAAATAATGTGCAATTTTTGCAAAAGTTTCCTCTATAAGCATAATACATAATATAAAATATATACAATTTTACATAATCATTAGAAGAGAAAAATTTGGAGTGTATACTACTAGTAGCATTGGTTGCCCTTAAGAATTTTATTTCAGGAAATATTTAAAATTTTTCTTTCTCATAATTTCTAATGTTGTCTAAATGAAGGTATAGTGTTATTTGTAAGAAGAAAAATATTTTAAATATTATATGAATAAATTTCTGCATAACTGGCTGGAGTTTGGAGGGCAAAAAAGTAATTAATATATGGGAAAAGAAAAAACATTTTGAAGCAATTTTAGTGGTTTTAATCTGCAGTAATTTTATGTTTCTCCAATTTAGGCTGCTCTGCATTTGTACACTGATTAAAACTAATGATAAACACTGAATGAAAAGCAGATAATCTAGAAAAAAGACAATATTTGGGTTAAAACATCTGAGTTAAGAAAACTAATCATAGCTGCTATAGCTCCATTATTAGTAACCTTGTTAAGACGTGGGCTGCCCCATTCATACCAGTGTTTAAGCAATGATACATATTGATTCAGTTTACTCTCTTACAGAAAATTTTCATCAGTCTAAAAAGTGTTTATATACCTCTACAAACCTCAGTCTCACAATTTATGACTAACATTTATTGAGCAGAGTTGTTCTAAGAGGGTGTATATCCATCACATTTGCACTATTTACTGAATTGCTACCACTTTGAATGCCAGGCATCAAAGATACAATGAGGAAACATAGGACACAATGTCTTCCATAAAAGAATTTATCATCTATTTACAGTACTAACATGTGAAAAGTAATTTAGATAAAATAAATTAAGAGGAAAAAAAAGAGATTTATGCACATTGCCATTAGATAACTCTGGGAGAAAACAGACATATGCCAATAAAGGTAGAAGGGAATGATTTAAAAATTTTTACAAAAAGATGGCTTTTGATTTGTCTTTTGAAGAATGATAAGTCTGAACAAAAAATTTCTCAGTAGGAGAAAGAAAACCTATACAAAATATGGATACAAGAAAGATCATTATATTTTTAGGACTTGCAAAGTATTAATATATGCAAATAATTTTGAAGTTGTATAAGCCAGGCCTAACAGTAAGTTGTTTTCTAAGAGCTCTTTTGTTACATATTTGCATAAATATTGATCCTGTAAATGATTTGTTCTAAATTTTTTTTTTAAATGATAGTTGGAGTCAATATATAATGGAAAATTTTAAATGGCCATTTGAAGACTTGCACAAGGAAGAAATTAAACTTGAAACAAGAACATATTTAGTTTTGCTGCCTGATTTAATCTTGATTTCCAGGTGCTATCATGACTTCACTGGCAAATGAAGGGACAAATAAACTTGATTAATGGACTAATCGTTTAACTTGATTTTCTTTTTTTGTGGTTTCTATTTAATTGCTTTTCTACATGGTCACAGGTACATTAAGCTTTTTGTTTGTTTTCTTTTTTACTACTATTTATAAGGAGTTGAATTTAAAAAAATACCATAGTTTTCCATTAAAATTCTGGTATACACTTATGGATTTGAGGTTCACAACTTTGTTAAACAACCTTATTGAGACTATCCTGAAGCAATAGATTGCCTGGTCAAGAATATTAAGTAAGTTCAGCTATAAATATATCAATGAAGTAAGACAGCATTCAAGTATTGCTTGAATGTAGAATTCCTCATCAATAAAGTAATTTATTAGTAAATGACAGCTCTTGCCTGTCTCCTTGATTTCTGACATTCATTCTGACAGCATTTAGAAT
>NW_006494612.1:12795855-12839191 GCF_000325575.1 Pteropus alecto | reverse complement strand
ATTTAAATAAGACACTTTAAATATGGAAACTGTATTCACAACCATGAATGAGGAGATTTAAAGAACCCCAGAGGTTATCTAGTCAAATCTTCTTATTTTATAGATGAGGAAAGTAAAGTTCAAGACTTTAAGTGATTTCAGCTGGGTAAATCACATGGAACTTCCAGCCCAGTGCTGCTTCAATCGTATCAATCTGCTTATGTATTTGGTTATAAAATATCTTCCATAATTTGAAATAGTACCATATGAAAATACACATTCTAATTTGAAATATAATGTCAGCACACAGAAGTACTACAATAATATTCTTGGTGTCCATGACATTAAAGCACCTAATAAGAATAAACCAATTTTTATCCATCAGTCATCATTGCCTTTGGATAAGATCAAAGACAGTTCCACTATATAGTACTCCAAAATTCTTCTTTATCTTAGCATAAGTTATTATATAGCACTTCTTTGAGTTAGACAGTTACTAGTATGATTCCTATTTCTTGATAAGAGGTTAAATAATTTGCCCAATATTTCACAAATTGGAAATAGTAGACTCAGCATTTAGAAGAAAATTAGTGCTCTTAACCACTACTTTTTGCAAGTCTCTGAAAATCTTTCCTGAGCTCTGAAACATAGAGCTCGATCTACACACTGAGGTGGCTGCTTGAGCCAACCCTATTCCCTTCTTTTCTCCAATATCTCTTTGTTCCAGACTTTTAGATCAAGTGATTCCTCTATGATGGCTATAATAAACAAAACAAAACAAAAACTAATGCTGGTGAGGATATGGAGAAGTTGGCACCCTCACACATTGCAGGTGGGAATGGAAAGAGGTACAGCAGTTTGGATAGCAGTTTGGAAGTTTTACAAAATATTAAACAGAGAATTACCACATGACTCCAAAATTCCTCTCTTGGGAAATTCCTCTTCTAGGAATTTCTTCCTAAGAGAAGTAAAAATATATGTCATTAGTAAAACCGTACAAATGTTCATAGTAGCATTATTCATAATAGCCAAAAAGTAGAGAGAGCACAAATGCCTATTAACTGATGAATGGATAAGCAAAATGTGGTATAACTATACTGTGATGATTAATTTTACATCAACTTGGCTGGGCTCTGGTGCTCAATTGTTTTTTCAAACACTATTCTACATGTGGCAATGAAGGTATTTTGTTGATACAATTAACATTTACAATCATGTTGAAAGTAAAAAGATGGGAAAATACTTGTTATGCGAACATTAATTTTTTAAAAAGGCGAAGTGGCTATTTTAGTAGATGAAGTAGATGTCAGAGGAAAGAAAAGTACTAAAGAGAACTATTTTATAATCTTAAAATAAGAAAGATCCTAAATGTATATGCACCAAATAATAGAATCTCAAATACATAAAGCAAAAACTGATAGAGCTAAAAGAAAAATTAACAAATCCACAACTATAGTTTTGAATTTCAGAACCTGCCTCTCAGCACTTGATAGAACTAGTAGACAGAAAATAATAATATAGAAAACATGAATAACAATTGATCAACATAATAAAATGGACATATATAGAACGCATTACCTAACAATAACAGAATATACATTTTTATAAGGACCCATGGAACATTTGCCAAATAGACAATATCATGAGCCATAAAAAAGCCCAACAAATTTAAAATAATTCAAATAATATAGTAGGTCCTACGATCATAAAAGAATCAAACTAGAAGCCAATTACCAGAGAGACAATAAAAATAAACCTCTAGACACATGGCAATCAAACAAGATACTTCTAAATAAACATATGCATATATAAACATATACATATATACACATATTTGTGAAACTAAAAATACAATGTATCAAATTTCGTGACATTCAGATAATTCATTGAGAGGGAGATATCTGCATTCAATGTTATAAATTTCTAATTTAAAATGAAGAAATGTTCAAATCAATAATTCCTACCTTAAGAGACTAGAAAAAAATGAAAGACAACCAAAAAGAGCAGAAAACAACAAAATTGAAAATTAAAAAAAAATAGAAGATCAATGAAAAAGTAGGTTTTATTTACAAATATCAATAAAATTAATAAATCTCAAGCAATGTTGACAAAAATAAAAGAAGACACAATCGGTACTATCTGGAATGAGAGGCATCTCTATAGATTCTTCATGCATTAAAAAGATAATAAGAAAATAATATGAAAAAAATCATATTATTAAAGTTGAATTAAGAACTAATGGAAAAATACTTTAAAAACCATGAAGCATCCAAATTCATCCAATATTAAATAAATAATATTAATAGTTTTGTAACCATGAGAAAAATTGAACTTGTAATTAAAAGTTTCAGAAATAATATCTTGAAGCTGAGATAATTTCACTGGAGAAACGTACCATCTAAAGAATTAATAGCAATTTTACACATTTTGTCCAGAAATAGAAAAGAACACTTTGCAACTCATTTGATGAGTGTAATTAATGCAAAGGTAGTACAAAACAAAACAAAACAAAATATTGCAGATACCTCTCATCAATTTAGATGCAAAATTTTTCAATAATGAATTAGCAATCCATATCTGACAATGTATAAAAATATCATGCCTCATGACAAGGTGGAATTTATTCCAGATATGCAATGAAAGGCTGTTTCAACATTTGAAAAATTATTAATTTAATCCATCATATCAACAAACTAAGAAAAAAAATCATGTGAATAGATCAATTGATGCAGAAAAATGCATTTAACAAAACCCAACACTTATTACCAAGTTAGAAATAATGGAAACTGAAGAAATAGGAATAGAGTAAAATTATCTCTATTTGATAAAGACCATCTGGAAAAATTGACAACTAACATCATACTTAACCATGTTAATGAAACATGTTAATGAAACACTGCATTATCTCCCCTAAGATACAGAACAAACATCCTGCAAAGTCTAGCCACTGCAATAAGGCTAGAAAAATAAATTGAGACAATGTGGCATTGGTGGAGACACAGATTAGTGGAACAGAACACAAAAGCCAGAAAGAGACTAATACGAGTATATTAAATTGATTTTTTAAAAAGATGCAAAATCAATTCATTAGAAGGGAAAAAAAGTGTTTTCAACAAATAATGCTGAAAAAAATTAGATATCCAAAGGAGAAGTAGAATAATTTTGACCTAAACCTCACACCTTTTCTATAAAACTTCTAAAATGAATTACAGATCTAAATGTAAGAGTTCAAACTATAAATCTTGAAAGGTAAGAGAGGAAAATCTCTGGGATTCATTTGTTAGGCAAAGAGTTCTTAGATTTGACACTGAAAGGAAATAAAAGGAAAGAAATTATAAATTGACTATCGTTAATAAAAAAAACCTTTGTCACTGCAAAAGTCATCTGAAGAGAATGAAAAGACAATAAACTGGGAGTATTGGCAAACTGCATATCCAACAAAGACTGTTATAAAGAACATATAAATAATTACTAAAACTGAACAGTAAAAATATGAAATCTAAGTAGAATAAGGGCAAAGACATTAATAGACATTTTACCAGAGAAGATATACAGATGGTAAATAAGCATATAAAAGATGATCAGCATCATTAGTTATGAGAGAAATGCAAATAAAAATTATAATGATATATCACTACAGACCTACCTAGCTAAAATTTAAAAAAATAGGAGAAACATCAAAATCTGGAAAGAAGGTAGAGAAACTGGATCATTCACACATTGAAGGCGGGAATGTAAAATGGTAGTCACAGTAGAAAAACTGATGATTTATTTTAAAACTAAACATGCAAGGTGAAAGAATTAAGAATTACAAATTGACGGTTAAAATAGTCATGGGGATATAGTCATAGGAAATATAGTCAATAGGAAATGTAGTGAACAATATTGTAATAACTCTGTACAGTGCCAGGTGGATACTAGACTTATTGCAGGGATCACTTCATAAATTACATAATGTCTGACCACTATGCTGTCACCTGAAACTAATATAATATTAAATGTCAGCTGTAATTGAGAAAAAAAAAAAGCTAAACATGCAACAATTATATGACCTATATGGCCCGGTAATTGTACCCTTGGGACATTTATTCCAGAGTAATGAAATCTTATGTTTATCCACAAGCTTCTAGGTAAATTTTTGTAAAAGCTTTCTTAATAATAGCCCAAACTGGAAAGAACCCAGATGTCTTCAGTAGGAGAATGGGAAACAAAATGTGTTACATACACGCCATGGAATACTATTCTGCAATAAAATCAAAGAAACTAAATGCACACAACTTTGTAGATCTCTGGAAAATTATGCTGAGTAAAGAGACTATCTAAAAGGTTACATATGATATTATTTGTCATATAACATTTCTGAAATGGAGAACAGATTAATGGTTACCAGAGTCGAGATTTTGGGATGGGAGAGAGAAAGGAGGGATTCTGCTGTGATTATTCAAGGACAACAGGAGGGATCCATGTGTGATGGAACCGTCAAGATTCCTGACTGTGTTAGTAAATAGAAAAACCTACACATATAATGAAATTTCTTGTAACTAAATGAGAATATCCATAATGGAGTAAAGTAAAAGTGAGGACATCTGAATAAAATCAGTGGATTGGATAAATGCCACTATTCTCCTTGTTGGATTATACTATAGTTTTGTAAAATGATGCCTTCAGTGAGAATAAAATGTACAAGGATATTTCCATATCATTTCTTACAAGTAATTGTCAATCTACAATTATTTCGATAAACATTTAGTTTTAAAAAAGGAATAAACTTTAAAATGTGGATAAACCTTAAAAACTCTATGTTTATTGGAAGAAGTCACTTACAAAAAAGATGTAGGAGACATGTATTTGCCTAGTGCAAGGGGAGGGAAGGAAAGGAAAGTGATAATGGTTGTGGTTTCTGAGATTATTAAAATGTTCTAAAGTTAGATTACAGAGAATGTCTTAAAAACCATTGAACCGTATGTTTTAAATGAGTGAATTTTATAATATGTTAATTATATCTCAATAAAATATAAAAAAAAATGAATCAGAGAAAATTATGGCATTTAATTCCCATCAATACTTTTTTCTTCTCCCAGTATTGTAAAGGTTTTTCAAAAATAGCAGATATTTTTGCCCCCATTCTAACTGACTTTTCACATTAAGCAGGTGTTTTAACAATCCGACTTTACCGAGTGAACAGACTGAACTGAATAAACCTCTTGAAGTGAATTATGAAGCCACCTGCTCAATGTATGAGAAACTGACATGGCTTACATATTAACATACATCAATTCACACCTCTTCAACTGGGCCATGTTTCCACCAATCTCTGATAGAGGGAATGTTGAGGTTGTAATGTTTATTCCTGATAACTTTCTCCTCATATAAAGTCTCTTTGATCTGCATTTTTGTCTGACCCTATTTGTTTCATATTTCCAGAAATTTCCCAATTTAAGAGTTTTCATGAAATCAGTGGATTGAGATGTCCTAGGACATTTCTCTTGAGCACTCCATCTGTTATAAGTTATGGAAGAACAGTAGAAACATTTAAAGAAGATTGAAAAGGGCCGTTACTAAGTTAAAGAAAATACAAATACATTTGTTATCTTTGAATCAAATTAAGATTATTTTTACAGGAAGAAGGGTGATAATTCTGTCAAATGCTGATGATAGGTAGGATAAAATGAAGGTTAGTATAGACATGACCTTCATTTAGGGATCATGGTTGAAATTGTGATCACTACTATTACAGTCTGATGCTATTGCCCTGATTCCTATTAAGGCACCTGTAGTTTACTTACCACCAGTTCTTTTGCATTGCCAATGCAAATGATAACACAGTGAAAAAGGCAAATATAAAATAATACCTAGAACTATTTAAAAAAAATTTTTTTTACTTCAACAATCATCTGAAAAATCTAGATAACTCTGAAGGGTCACAATTTAGAAAACCACTCCATTAATTATATGAGATTCTATTTAAATAATTGGATAATTTAAATAATTGGATAAATATAAAGCAAATATTTTCTAAGAGCAAATACAGTTGACTTTCAAAACATTAGACTGCTTTTTATAGCAGTGAAAAAAAAACTGTAATAAATTCATGTCCCTAAACTATATTATCAGAACAAGTTTATTTTTTAATGTAAAATTAATTTTTAATGTAAAAATTATTTTTTCAGGTAATCATGTGAATTATTATTTCATTACCAATAAAATAATATGCAGTAATAATTTACAACTTAAAATTTATATATTGAATTCTTTGAAACAGTATAAAACAAGCCTGAAGATATTGAGCAATGACAACTTGATGTAATTTGAGTTTCAGCTCGATGTTTCAGCTTTTCAGAATTTAATGTTATAAAAAAGAAATATAAAATTAAAAATAATGTCAATGATTTAGTCTAACTTTAATGTTATTTTACATTAAATGATGGACATTTATTAAGTGCTTGCATAATAACACACAGATAAATCTGGTGGGTTTATGTATATTTAAGATAATTCTAATAAACTAAATATTGAAATGTTTGAAGTTTTGAAAACGATAATTAGATTTCTTGCCGTGCTCCCAAACTGACTATTTCAAGCAAAGGTAGCTTCTCTTTAGAAGCAAAATTAAATAAGCTCCAGTTAGAAAAAGAGCTGTCCCTTAGTGGAAACATGAAGCAAGTAGATAGCTAAAAGATGCTTTCAGATAGAGATGAAAGTCATAAAGTGTGTGAATTAAAAGAACAGATTAATTTATCTTTGTCTTTTTACACCTGGGTGGAATGCTAAGAGCCATCTGTTAAAACTGCATTCAATGTAATAAAGGGCATTTTGTCTATCTGTGAATAAATTAAATGGACCTGTATGGGATTTTAATGGAAGTATGTACAGTTGAGATTTCCAAACAATCAAGCTTGACATTTCCTTCAACAGGCTTTTGGTGGGCCTCCTTAGAGGGCAGTTCTCAAGGAGAATTCTCTTTTTCTCTTTTTTTTCCCCCTCATAATATGGCTATTCAACAATTTAAAAAATATATTTAACACATTTTGAATAAATAGGAAATTAGAAAAAGAGTTCCAATGGCTGCCATCATGAAAGCTTTGCCTTGAGATGCATAAATAAATGAAGTAAAAAAATATGATCTTATTTAGAATACTAAGAATGGATTTTTACAAAATTGATGGTAAACTGACACATAATTTGAGTAAATAAAATAAATTATTCAAAACAGAATGATGCTATACCAATTTTTGACTCTTCTCTTTTTACCTTTCCTTTTAAAGAATAAGGCATCAAA
The DNA here is from genome assembly GCF_000325575.1 of Pteropus alecto. Classification (NCBI taxonomy): domain Eukaryota; kingdom Metazoa; phylum Chordata; class Mammalia; order Chiroptera; family Pteropodidae; genus Pteropus; species Pteropus alecto. Next base: position 12,831,933 of record NW_006494612.1, on the reverse strand, counting down.
CAGTGGGTAAAAAAAAAAAGAGAGAGAGAGAGACAGAATCAATTTTTTTTTCAAAGATTTTAGTCTCTTTTTTCTCTTTTTAAAAAAATTAAGAATGATGAAAACAGAATGAAAAACATCAAAATAAATAACATAGAACAGTCTATGGGAAGGAGAAATAAAATTTATAAATACTATGTCCTTGGAAATAGTAATATAATGTCTTAAAAGTTAGAGTTTATGAAAATCATGTTTGAAAGATTGATGTTAAAATGTTCAATTTTTATATTTATATAGATTTGAACCCCTCTAAAGAGCAAGTCCTACAACAATATAATTTATAGTAAAGAAAACCACACAAAGTAGAAAGTTTAATATTCAGAATAGTGCTATATTTCGAAGTGACTTTTTTTAATTAATAAGAAGATATAAAATTAAGACATCTCTTATCTCCCTAAGATACCTTCAAACCTTAAAAACTACATATGTGATGAGTGGGATTTCCTGAACAGTATAGTAAGAACTTCCAGTCTTCTGTAAATTCAACAAGAACACCTGCAAACATTGTAAAAATTCAACTATTTTCAGAACTCTAGAAAATAACCAAAAATTAATAATAGTCTGAGGAGTATTTATTCAAGAAAAATGGCTCAATCCTGGTAAGAACAGTAAGTGTCGTGGCATTTTACTTTGCCTAATTTCCATTCTCTCCACTTTAATGGTAGTCTTGTAAAATGGCAGCTTTGCAACTATGAAGATGTGAAAAAAAATACCAAATTGTATGTGGCAGTGGGTAGCAAGTAGGATTTAGAGGTTTAGAGTTTTTCAAAAAGCACCTTCCCCAGCAAATTTTCATTATTTTTTCTGCTTAATAGCTCCTTGGAAAAGCTATATTCTCATGCCATCTTTATTTGACCTGGTTCAGAATTTGCTCAGTGAGAAAAGCCCTATTTCTAAGAATTTTGTCAAAATCATTCAAGGGCAATTGTTTAACCTTGGAACTGCCCGAGACAACAACATCAGCTGAGGCAAATAAAAAAACTGGTCAACACAAGCAAGGAAGGAATATCTTACAAAGATCTGAGAATGAGATGTCCATAGGAGCTTATAAAGCTTCACAATGGCCCTATTTGTATGTGCATATATGAGAGATATTTTTGGCTTGATTGTCAGACTCCAAAAGGAATTGTGAATGTTAATTTTTAACATAGAGACAAGCACAAACAATACTGATTCTTTTTATTGGTTGATTCTATTACAATTGTCAAAAAAAAAAAAAAAGATACCAAATTAGAGTTGCTACAAAAAGGACAATTCTGATAACATCAGAGTGAATTTTATGTTAAATGATATTAACATGGAAAATTATCCCTCCCTTGGAGTGAGTGAACCAGCTGTTTACTACCACCCATATCAGACTGAAAAAAATAATTCAACTTGTAAATCTATGCCACCAGAGGTAAGAATTGCTTCAGAGCTCTCCCCAATGTTCATAGCAACAACTTACAAGGTAAATTTTCTTCCAACTCTACAAAACTATATTTATTGAAACAAGATTCCAATTATAAATATTTGAATGAGATATACAGATAATTTGTTTAAAAATATAATTTCCTTTGGGAAAACAAATGTAATGCATTATCAGGTTAATCTTGTCCTCTAACAGATGACCGTAAATTTATATAATATGGAAACGTATCTGATACAGAGTCTCTATGGAAACTCTTGAAGTACCAAGTGCTCAGTTGCTCAATAAATGCTAATTGATAAAGATGATAATGATATGTTAACTCATTTTCCAAAAAGCTTTCTTACTCTCTGTTGGTTTCCACATCCATCTACTTTAAACATTGAAAGGAAAGAAAAAAATTAATACTCACAAGAAGTATAAAATTTTCCACACTTTGTTAAGTTCAAGAATTCTCTTCTTATGTATTGTGATTTCATGTGTATGCACGCCTCCCACCCCACCACACACACACTGTTCACTACAGTTAATTAGTTTATAATAATTAACTTTGGAAACTTCTCCCCTCTCCTGATTGTAACAGACACTTTAGAGTTTACTCAACTTAGGGAAAAACGGGGAAGGTGCTGATCTTCTGTTTATTACCTTTGTCACAATTATTCCTTTTTATGCAAAACTATTTAGAGCTTGCCTTGCCTGGTCCATAGGATACTATTTCTTTGGTTGGCAGTAGTGATATAAAGGAAGCCACATAAACATTATGGACAGTACTAGAGGCAGATACTGTATCTTCAGCCACATTTACTTTATCTTCAGAGTTATTGCCTCTCTGTCCAATGTTTGCAGGATATTTTCCTTTACTTCTCCTTGTCTCATCAAGGAACTCAAAGTATGGCAAAGTATTCCTATATTAGGTGGCAATATGAGAAGGAGGAACCAGGACATCTTTATGCCAACTTCCTGCTAGATATCCATTACCAGATGGGAATATTTGTTTAATCTGATGTCTTCTGTGTTTTGGATATCTGGGGTAAAAGGAAAGGCAAGTATTGTCTTTATTTAATCATTTACATGATGTAAATCTTTACTCTGGCTTTCTTATCTTCTCACTTTCCCCAGAGTGCATGCCTTACATACATACACACATGTAAGCAGGCTATTAAGATATTAAGATATTTTTGGCTATTAAGATATTTAAATTTTAATAAATATTTTTTTCTTAAGACCATGCATGAAAGTTTTTGCAAACAGAACCGTTAGTATTAATGTGAATTATCTAAAGGATTTCTTCAAGTTTCTCATATGCCAGGTACTTTATTAATCATGTCATAATATATACGTCAACATTAAATGCCACAACATCCTTTCTCTTTGAAAACCTTTCGATTATGGTCTTTGCTTACAGAACATTTTCATTGCTCATTATTCAGTTTTCTCTCTAAAATAAAAAATTCTGTGATATTATGTGATAAAATTATACGGTAATTTTCACATATCTTTGCTGCACCAAGAAATATAGATGAATCCTCTACAAATTTTCTTCATTTTTGCCTCCATTACCTTTTCTCATAAAGCCTAGAAATGTCCATTTACCTATTTTGCCTCAAATTCTAAAGCTCTATCCCCAATTTGATGCATATTCAGATTGCAAAAATTGTCCTAAGAGCATTCATGTGCCAAAAAACTGCTGTCATAGAAGCCTGTGTTTATTCATAAATTTACTCTGAAACAACGTAGTCTGTATTTTAACCACTAATGTACACTATAGTTGGTTTTTGTACACTTAGAGAAGCAGATGTATTTCCTCAGGCAACAGCTTATTTTTTTCTGAATTTGTTCAGTTTGGTGTAACAGTTCTGACATGTTTTGTTTAGATACATGCTCTAAAAGGTTAATGTTCAGTAGCAAGTTCTTCAGTGTTGTTTGCATATACTTAGATAATTATTTCAAGGCCATGACTTATTTATATCATACTTTGAATAGTGCAGTTGTCTAAATGTATTACTATACTATTTTGCCTGTGTAGCAGTTGGAGCAAAAAGAAAAACAAAAAAATACTACATGAAGTAGATATTTGAAAAAGTTACAGATTACATCATTCTAAAAGCTTCCAAGTATATTATTTTTACTGCAGGCAGAGGAAGGAAGCATAAATGAAATGTACTTTCAAGGACATTACTTCATGATTTGTCAACAGCAGCTAGAATACAGTTCTTTTGATAATAGAATACAGAGTTTTGATGTATCTATAAGACAAAGAAAAACAATATAACTTTTAGGCAGACTTTAAAGCTATACATTCAAGGAAAGCCCAATTGAACTAAACACTCATTGTGCATCATTTAAAATCACTCTCACATTCTCACTTAAATCTTGCATAATCATAAATTAGTCTGAAAAAATTTGCCTTGCGCCAAGTGAGAACTAGAAATTGAAAAAGGTATAAATGATTTTAGGGACCTAAAAGAAATGATGAGTATTAATTGGAATCAAATTCAAAACCCCAAAACATTTGTCAAAAAGTCAGAGTTGGCAAGCGAATTCTAAAAAGAAAAGGCAATACGCTATAGTTCTCAAAAGACTTGTTAGCCAGTGGAGCCAAATCTGATGTCGATGTGTGATAATTTTAGTAATGTAAATGAAATGGACCACCAAGATCATCATACATGTGCATAATAATTATCAAAATGGAAGATAAATAATCTCAGTAGTTGAACTTGGAGGAAGCAAAACATTTCTTAAAAAGCTCTAATATATTTATAAATTCAGAGTAATGTTACTCACATAAGCATAAGAACATACACACACACACACACACACACACACACACACACACACACATGAAACATTCAGGGAGAAAAAAAACCGTTGAAAAATATTAAAAATACTGCTGATGTTGGTAATTCCTTCATGTGTGAAATGTGAAAATAAGCAAATAAGTTGATAGAAAGAAAAATAGGTAGACAGACAGAAGATAGATGATAGATAGAAAGATAGATAGATAGATGACAGATAGATGATAGACTAGATAGATAGGTAGATAGATAGATAGATAGATAGATAGATAGATAGATAGATAGATGATAGATAGATTGATTTTCTCTAATTTTTGTATCTTTGAAGTGCTAATGTAGACCAAAATCCCTGAGAGTCTATTAACCAAGGAAAAAATCAAGTCATTGTTTACACAAGAACTGTGTTTCTTAAAGCATGATATGTGGGGTACTTGTTTCAGAAACGATGAGGATGTTTAATAAATGAACACAATTTCCCAGACTCAGAAATCATCCACTACCTCAGAGTTTCTGTAGTTAAGCTAAGACAGATGCATTGTAATAAGCTTTCCTAGATGATCTCAAGGTTACTACAGCTGCTACTATATTAAAAACATTCGGAAGATTCAAAAAAATTTATATAACTTTCAGGTTTTTTAATACTTTTCTTAATTTGTTACTGTAAAGAAAAAGCTTTATTATTTTATATCTCCACAGTTCACTTAATCTCTATGAAAATATTTGTCTTATTCGGATTATTTGCTGACCTTCCTTCATCACCGAATTCTAAAATTCAAGAAGCTGGTTTAATTAGAAGTTAGCATAGCATATGGCTCATGGTGGATTCATTAAATCTTTTTTGAATGGAGTTTAGAGGTTTACATAGTGTCCACAAGCCACATGTAGTTATTTAGCACTTGAAATGTAGTTAGTCTGAATTTCTAAGACTTATTTTAAAAAGATGAAATATCTCACTAATATGTTTTACAACAATTACATTTTGAATGAGTTGTTTACGGATAGCAACAATAAAAACGAGACACTATTTTTATGTGCTAATTCTTCTGTTAGTGATTGTTTCCTATTTTCTCAAAACCACTTTTTAATGGTGTATTAGAGCCTATTCTAAAGTTGTAGATTATATGTTTCTGGTTCCTAATCAGAAGAACCTCTCATTAAGCATTAAGTGCTTTGAGTTTTAAGGAACAGATTTCCAAAAGACACGTGAAATGATTAGAAAATGAGGAGTATCTAAGAGTTTACTTTTTTATTCACCCTTTCTTGTCTCAAAAGTATGAACAAATGAGGAATCTATTAATGTTTTAATTAATTCCTATTTATAACCAAGGAAATGATGACAAAGTTCCTGCCTAATAATTTTTTGTTCATTTTCAGAATTAGGTAAAATGAGCAAGTATTGGGCCAACATTCTCACATTAAAACATCATTATTTTTAAATTATTTCAAGTAAAAAGAAGGAGACATTGTTCGCTCAGGGGAAGAACATACTAGAAAAAATGTATATGATATTGATTTATTTTATTAAATCCATTTATTTTTACTTTTAATATAAGCATAGGTACTGATTTTTATTTTTCCAATAAAATGTTTCTTAAATTGTAGGTGGAAAACACAGAAGTATTTTTTCAACTGTAATGATATAATATTGATTGATCACTCTGTTTTTCCTCCCATTAAGTTTTCCATTCTATTTAATTCATTTTAGTATTGTATAATTTCAGTCAGCAAACATCAAATACATGTTGACTTAACAATAATTTAAATCAAGTATGCATGAATATACATGATTCCTGAATGTCCACTATTCAGATTAGTATCAATAGATTTTCACTATGGCATTAATTGTCATCATCTATCAGAATAGGAAAAGTGGGTCTGATGACAGTATGTTCTATTAACATCAGACACTAACACTGAATTTCATTCAGTTATATTCTTGATAACAGGAATATATCTCTAGGTAACTAAATAAAATTTACTTTTTTCTGTGTAGCCGTTGCACCATTTTCCAGCTTAATACTAAAAAATAATTTTATAATTTATTCTATCTCCTTCCTCAGTGTTTATTTTTAATCAACAAGTGTGATGGACAATTAATTCCTTCCTTATCTTCACTCTGCAGGATGTTTCATCACTGCCCTTTTCACTGCTTTAGTATTTTTGGAAGAAAGATTATTTTAATTATAATCAAAACAATGGGGAAAAATTAAAAGTGTCATTATTATAACTAGACCAGCATTTAGAGAAAATATGGTTGAAGAAACAGTGATGATGTGTGTGATCCATATATAACCACAGTCATTTTAGACTGTGCATTAAACAGGGATATGATTCAAAGTATATCTCAAGTCTTCATAACTTTCCAGATTTTATTTTTAAAACTAATGCATGATGTTTGATGTGATTCACTTTACAGTAAATATTAACAATTATATGAAAACCAAAAAGAAAGTAGATACCGACAAGTTAACTAAAGAAAAGTTGTTAAAAATGGAAGGAATTAAAAGAATATCCTAACATGCTATTACTCAGATAACAATAAAAATAAACCAATTTTTATTTTAAAACTAATGTCTAATTTGTGATTATGTTTCAATAAAAACAAACCAGATTATGATATCATATTATTCTCTTATGAGAGGGCTAAAGATTCTAATAGGCCTACATTAATTAAAATATTGAGAATGCCAAAAATTTCCTAGAAAAGAAGATAGTCAATGCTGCTTTTATCCCTGAGAAAGAAGCATGAGGAGAAAGGATTTGCAATAAATATTGGCTTTAAAAAAGTCATATTTTAAATAAACTTTAACATACATGTGTAAACTAGTGTAACATGAAATTTACCAGGTTCTCTAGTCACAGGGAATGTGTACCCATCATCTATTTTTACTCAAAGATCATTGCTGCTTAGGAATAGTATACTAAGGTCTGGGATCAAAATGGGAACTGAGAGACTATCCACAGCATTGTGCAAAACCTAATGTAAAATGGGAGCAGGGCCAGAGAGTGGAAAAAAATTTCTCCCACAGATTCCTGGACTTTACTGAGAACAAGCCAATGGTTGTTGACTGCTGATTTTTGAAGGGCACAAGAGGAGACCTAAGAGAAATCACTTTGAAGCTCTCTGAATCTTCACTGAGTATAATACAGAAGCCTTTCAAATGTTGGCAATAAGGCAACAAAATAGAAAGAGTCAATGCCAGGACTGAAATTAGAGTTTGCAAAAACTCCACAACAACCCCAAATAACTGGCAGCCAGGCTATAAAGCTGAGCAAAATATTCCATGTTTCAAAAAGCTAGCTGCTAGGCTGAAGAGGAAAAAACATGTACAGAGTATTTCTGGTACTCAGCATCAAGCCATGCCAAACATAAAAGACAGATCTCGCCTTAAAACTTTGAACCAAGTGAGAAACTGGGACTGACCTCAACTTCAACTTAGCACAGATTCAGTTCATTTCAAATTAGAGAAGCAGAGTTGTTCCCTGTTCTGAGTGTAAATATTATTTATCTCCATTTATACTGTTTTCTAACACGCATTATCAGGCATTTGAAGAAGTAAGATAAGATGACTCGTCAAGAAAAGAAAAGTTTAATAAAAGCAGACTAAGAGAGAAAATGTAGGGATTATCAAAAATAACTTTAAAATAACTACGATAAATATGATAAATGTTAAACGATCAGTATAAAGAATAGAAAACATTCATAAATAATGAGTAATATTAGTATAAAAATAAAATTATATGAAATTGAGTCAATTGAAAATGCTGGAAAAAATCTGATATGAGAGGCACCAAATTTAATTTAAAATGCTAAAATTTGATTAGAAACAGAACAGAGAAATAATTATTAACATGAATGTAGGCCAGTAGAAATTATCACAAGTTAAAGAAAGAAAAAAATAGTTAAAAATGGATCCATAGAAAAATGCCATACAATCTAATATACTATTAGAAAGATAAAGGAAGTAGAAGAGAAGAAATACTTCATAGACCGTGACTGAGAATTTTACAAAACTAGTAATAGACATCAACCCAAAGTATGAAAATATTAATGTAGTCAAGCTGGATATATATAAAAAAAGAAAGAACAAAAATAGAAATACACTTAAGTACATCAGATGAGAACTGCTGAAAATGAAAAATAAAGTAGCTTAAAAATAGCCGGAGAATAAAAAACACATTCTAAACAGTGGGTAAAAGATGCAAATGACAGCTGTCCCATCACAGTGAAGGACAGGAGATAATGGAACACTATCTTTAAAGTGCTATAAGAGTAAAACTGATCCAAGAGTTGCTTTAACAGCAAAAATCACTGTCAAAAATGAAGCACACATTAGAGAAAAATTTATAGATTTAAATACTTCTATCATAAAAGAAAAGTGTAAAATCAATGAATTAAGCTTTCATCTTAAGATAGTAGATAACAAAGAGCAAATAAAACTTAGTTAGGTAGGAAAAATTAATGAATAAAAATAACAGTGAAATCAATGAAATGTACAAATAACGGAGAAAAACATGGCAATAAGTAGGTCCATGAAAAGGTTAATAAAATTCTCCTAGCAATTGTAGTCAAGAATAAAAATCACAGAAAAAAACAACAGCTATCAAAAAGAAAGAGAAGAAATTCTTACAAAGAAGACACACATTAAATAAGTATTAAAATAGTAGAAAAACTTTATAACAAAAATTTATTGATTTTGATGAAATTAACATATCTAGATAAGCATACTTATTAAGACTGACACAAAAAGAAAGAGGTAATTTTAAAAGCCTATTAGGTAATTTAGATAGTATTGTTAGAAAATTATAAGGAGTATAAAATTTTCATTCTCAAAGAAAATTCCAGCCATATGACCTCACTGGTAAATTCAATAAAAAATTTAAGGAATAAATAGAATCATTTTTATGTAAGTTGTTTTATAAGACTGACATAAGTCTGACACTAAAATTGATAAAACATTATATGAAAAATTACAGATTAATATATCACAAATATAGATGGAAAAATACTTTATAAAATATTTAAAAATTGAGTCATACAATATGTAAACAAGGTAATATTTTACAACTAAACTGAATTAACATTGAAGAATCAGTCAGTACAATTTGACATGTTAACTGAATAATGAAGAAAATCATACGATTATCTAAATCATTGTAGATAAAAAAAATTTGAAAAAAACCTCTCACACTCTCAGTAAATTATGAATAAAAAGAAAATCCTACAATCTGACAAAAGAGCATCTATAAAAAACCTACAGGTAACGTCACACTTAATAATGTAACATCCAATGTATCAACCCTAAGACTGGAAATAAGCATAGATGTTTTTTTCCCCAAATGCCAACTAATTCATTTACAATTAACTAAGATTATTTACATTTAGATATTTAATTCTGGTGACTAAATAGAGTCTCTGCTATATATCTGAGTATGTGTAAGATAAACCTTCATAGCTCAAGTATAATGAGCTTAATTTTCTTACATAATTTTTTTTTCTGGCCAAATGCACAATTTTCTTTCTCTTCTGTATAAGAGAACCAAATATTTTTCCACATTCTAAAATATAGATAAACAATATCAGTTTACCACTTATTAATATAGAAGTCATAAACCTAATTTAGAACAAACTGAAGACTAATAGAAAGTATTGGTTCACATGTATTTCAAAGCTAAAATTCTCCATGCAGTATCTCATTTTCATTTTTCTAACTTCTAAGTCCCAGACCACAACACAGGTTACATTTATTTCCTTAAACAATTCTATAAGTGCAGCTTAGTTCAACATGTCAAATCAACATAATGCTCAATCAAAGCCTTATAATTTCTCTACATAATATTTATACATTACATATACCAGAATAATTAGAGGTTTTTTAATTCCTATAGTATGTTATTTACCTAGAGGCTGCCATTGTGTGCCTGGGAGCATCATTCAACAAGATAAAATAAACTATTTCTGCTTCCAACAGTACAACACATTAAAAAGAGTAGCCACATCAGAGGTAGCTAAATCATAAACCAATGGTGTCTGAGATCATCTGTTCCTTTGATGTCTGACTGGAGATTTATATTTGAAACCACTGCTTTCTTCCATTGTGCACATTGTCTTCTCAAATCTGGCATATCTCTCTTAATTACAAGGGATTTTAATGGTACCTTACTTTTAGTATCTCTAGCTTACGATCATCTTTTTATTTAAAGTAAGTTACATACACTATGTATTGTCCATGTGTTTCTTTCAAATTTTAACACTAAAAGAAAAAAATATAACTATCAAGCCTTTCCTTTTGAACTTTCATAAACGAAAGTTCTAGAAATAAAATTCTGTACTCTTTATATGCTTGTGTATAGTTATTAGAAATTTTCTGAAGAAATTTCATTGCATTTAGAAAAGAAACACTCAAAATGCTATCTATTAATTTGTCAAAAAATAAATATAATAAAATTCACAAATGTAGTGAATACCAAATGCATATGAAAATCCTGAAATGTTAATATTTTTAATAATATTTAAATATCTGCAAAAAAAAATGTTAAAACTGTTCTAACCCTAAAGAACATATGAAAAATATTTCTAAGATTGTTAAATAAAAGCAACCTATTAGATAAATTCAGTTTATAAGAATATTTAAAATTGTAGTAATTTAGAAAGAAATATTTGTTTACTTTAATATGAATACAAAAACATTTGAGAGAATCTACCTGTTTAAGAAGAAACTTTAATTTTATCATTATCATTTCAGATTATAATTTTATATTTAATTGATAATAATTAATTTCTTTCTCTTCCACTAGGTAATAAGCTAGGTAATGAATGCTAAATGCATGAAAGAAATTTTTCTCTAAAGAATATATTTTTGAGGCCTAGAGACAGTTGAATGTGTGAATCCTGTCATAGAAATATCTACAACCAAGTCCTAAATGCCAACATTTAGAGATCTAGCAGAGAGAATCAGGCAAGGAAGAACAAAAATATAGAAAAGAACCAGTAGAGTGGTTTAGGTCAAAGCAACCATATCAAGTAGATTCTGAAAGCTCATCTAGCCAATTTTGTATACAATAACAGAAAAAATAGAAATTTAATACTATTCATTTACCTAAGTTGTAAATAACACTACAAAAACTTGAAAGATTTAATATATATTTGAAACTGTAGAATAATTTTACTCCCAGAATGTGGCTCATGATTATTTTGCATAAAGATGGCTTTTAATTATTTTTCATATTACTTCATCCAATAAAGTTTTTCTTAATAGAATGCTCTTGCTTTTGACTTTCTTGTAACTCTAAACCTAGAATCAGCAGTTCTTTCATTTTAACAGTCATTCATATTCAAAATGCTCCTGAATATTCAAATGACACAGGATCTTTCTGCTTACACTAAAGAATTTCTAAAATGGTAAAGACTGATCTTTCTCTTGTCATCCTTCTTTGAATGTCACTTGGTTTATGTTAATGTTTACATAAAACCTATCAGTTCTATAATAAGTTGCAGAGCATGTTTATCACCCATCAATTATATCAGGTTTTATGACTAAATATATACAACTAAATATACCTTTCATAATGCTGAGAAAAATGTGTTAGCAGAGAAAACTCATTTGATGGGTTTTGGTTCTGCATTACGATTCATGATTGATTTTAAAAATATTTTACTTTTTTCATTCAAAACTCATCTATTATTTTCAGCTATGTCATATTTTCAACTTCAGGTTGTAGAAGTAATGTTTTCATGATGGAAATTAATGTCTCCTCATAGCCCAGTATGGAATCAAAGACTTCGTATTTATATTTTTTCCTTAAATGTTTTGAGTAAGGCTTTCCTCAATAAAAATGTACTTGCCTCCTTTCCTGATTCTATATATATCAGATCTGGTTTTAGAGTATATTTGCCGAGAAGTTGTTATGAACTAAATCGTATCCCTTCTGCAAAATTCATATGTGAAACACTAACCTCCAATGTGGCTATACTTGGAGACAGGGCCTTTAAAGAAATAATTACTGTTAAATAAAATTATATGGGATTGACTCGAATCCTAAAGGACTGGTGCTCTCATAAGGAAAGAGAAAACAACTTTCCCTCTTCCTCTCCCTCTCCCTCTCCCTCTCCCTATCCCTCTTCCTCTCCCTATCCCTCTCCCTCTCCCGCATGCACAGAGGAGCCATGTAAGACACAGTGAGAGGGTAACAATCTGCAAGCCATAAAGAAAAGCCTTGCCCAAAACTGAATCTGCTGGCACTTTGATCTGGGACTTCTAGCCTGCACACATGTGAGAAAATAAATTTTCTTGTTTAAGCTACCCAGTCTGTGGTATTTGTTATGGCAGCCCAAGAAGACTGATACAGGAAAATACATGGTCACCAGATGACCGGGGTCAAGTCTGTCTAAGTTTATGAGATGCAGATGCTGTATTTGTTTCAATATTTTTTCACCAAGTTTTCTTTAATTTTTTAAATCAAACTTTAAAACTACTGAAAAAATAATTTTATTAAAAAGTGATTGCTATTTTATGACTTTTTGTGTTTTATTTTATGCTGACCTCTTACATTTATTCATTTTTGTTTTATATTTTTCAGACATTTTGTGGTTTAATCATGAATAAATGAGTGATGTTCTTTTAAGTGAAAATGATGTAGTCAAAATTGTTTTATCCAATTTTATAATTTACTTTAGGAAATGATTCTGAATGATAATTTTAGTGATTTCAAAGAATTGTGTTTTAGGAGAAATATTTGCAATCATTGAGACTATTTTAAAAAGTTATTATTTTTGTCTCTGAAAATAAATCTAAATGAGAATTTCCATATATGTTTGAGTAATAATAACATGATAGAAAAATGATAAAATTTATGACTTGAAGATGTCAGTATTGATAAATTGAACAACACATTGAAATCAGAGAAAGGAAAATATAAAGTATTTCAAATAGGGACCAGTGCAACAGGACAAGAGAAAGATATAAATAATTATTAACCCAATTACAAGAAATTCACTAGGTAGTATTGCCACTTCAGTCAGGGGCCACCAATGGTTGGGAATCTTCATGTCTAAAGAATCAAATGAGTAATTCTTATTCAACGATATTCCTTTTAATTATAAGGATCCAACCACTTACTTGTTAGTCACTAAATATTCTTTTGACATCTATTAAGTTGTAGACATTTCACTGGATATTGGAGATGTCAACTTCAAAATATAACTAAGACTCAGTCTTACACTGAAGTAACCCATAGACTAATAGAAAAGATAAATAATTATAATGCAGTATAATAGAAGCAGGCAAAGTAATTAAAGCGACAGAGTAACAAGTCATAAAAAAAAAAAAAGAGTAGGAGAAGATTCCTGAAGGGAATAGACACCTTAAGGAGCTTGGAGATCGATTATGAAATTTAGAAGAAGTAATTAAAATAGTATTCATATTGAATAAACCAAGGTATCCAATGAACTGCAAATATTGCTGTATCATTAGTTATCTGTGGAAGGAGAATCATATGAAGAACCTTCATACACAAGCAGGGACCAGAACATGAAGGTCATTGTGTGCCAATACAAGTATAGTAGTGGGGAACCATCGAATGATTAGGTCACTACTATGTCAAGATTTGTGTTTTGTACAGATCATTTAGATAATACTCTGGAAGGAAGGACAGATCTATGGGCAGAGTGATAAATTAGGAAGCTATTGTAGTAATGCAGTTGCAGATTGAGAAAGGCAGCAATTTAGCTAACAGTGTTGAATCAGGAGCAAAGGTCACGTTGAGAGATATTTAGATGGTCAGATTAACGGGATATTGAGACTAACTGGCAACAGGTTAAAGAGCATGACAGAAAGCAGTCAATACTAACTTCAAGATATCTGTTATCTGATGCTGGTAACCAAGAGTAAAATGGTGCATTTCACTGGCTTGGAGAATGCACAGAAACAGATTTGGGTGATGGATTTAAGATTAATTCAAATTTAAATTTGTGCCTTCTCCTCTTCCTTCCCTCCTTTCCTCCTTTTTTCACTTCTCTCTCTCTCTCTCTCTCTCTCTCTCACACACACACACACACACACACACACATACTTTCTTTGTATCTTTTGAGAAGCTTGAGTTACAGAGAAGTGGATATATCCAGTTAACTTTGGGTAAGTTATCTTGATTAAAACAATAAAATTCTGCCTTGAGAATCAATAAGAAATGAGATCAGTGGTGGATTCCATTTTATGAATGGGCATGAGGAGAGTGGTTGTGAGGTCCATGATTCTAAATAGAGGAACACCATGAGTAGAAAACCAAAACAGAAGTCTAGTCTTATGGACATAACCAAGATAAAGCTGTAGTTAAGGGTGATAAAGGTGTAGAGACACTATTATTTGAAGCAACAGAAATGCCTGGAATTATGTTAATGAATACAACAGTTCCCAGTCTTATACACTAAGAGGAAAACAGTAGAAACACAACTATTATTCTTAGGCTAATAGAATTGATAGGAGAGTAGGCAGTTTGTTCTCAATGTATTACTTCTGAAACATTATCCTTTTATGCTTTTCTCTGCACTCTGAGGATATTTTGCTTTACTGTATTACTTGGGATTCCTTTCTCCTTGGCCTCTAGTCGAGTTCAGATAATGCAAAGTACTAGCAGGAGATTGGTAGCTTGGAGAAAAGGTTGGAAGAATTATCTTTGATTATCACCCACCAGTCTGTGGTTGAATTGTCACATCAATTTTCCACTTGTAACCATAGCTCTTTGTGGCCCTCTTCTCTCCAATTTAAAATCTTCCCACGTTCTATTTCTCACATTTTCTTCTCTGTTTAAGCCTATGAATAATAAATAATTTACATTGTTGCTAGTTTCTGGATGCATAAACTTCCTTTGTTATGCATCCTATCCACACTTTTGTATGTGATCTCTTTATTAAACTCTCCTTAATTCTCGCCTCGAGTAACGCCATCCTTCTGGGACCTAGACTGAAAGAGTAATTAGTACTGTGAGTGGGTCCAGGAAAAGAACTCTCAATATAGGATTCTGGAATTTGGTAAGTCAAATATCTCATTAATTTGTGGACAGCCTCCTAGCTGGAGAGAAAAAAAAAACAAAAAACGAAAGAGTAATAATCCATGGTATGCAGTGCTACTATGATTACTTAAGTTATTAACAATAGAGGTACAGGGTAAAACAGAGATGCAGAATTGAGCAATGTTAGGAAAAGTGGTTGTAGCACTTAGACATATGGCATCAATAGTGACTAAAATGTTTATTGGGTCATCTGGAAGCTTTAGCTGTCCTAGAAAGCATACATATATAGTAAAGTACAAATGTAATGACTTAAATTAATAAATTCAACAAGCCTGATTAAATGACTTAAATTAATAAATTCAACAAGCCTGATTAAAAATTAAAAGATTAGAAAGCCTCTTGGACAAGAGTAAAGTAATAAAGTAATCCCTTATTTGATATAGCTAAAGGGCAGACATGGCTGAATTTGAACTTAGAATGTGAATACAATGCCTGTAGGGTAGAAGTACCAAATAAATATACAGCTCTGCCAAGTATCTCATGTTAAAGAAAGGGCAATGAGAGGGAAAGATTGGAACCTATTCCCAGAAAATCGAACTTTCAAATAGATACAGGTAAATTTGATAATGTTGGAACCCCTAACATGTCAGGAACTTTATTGAGAGTTGAAACAATAGTTCCCTACTTCCCTTCCCTCAAGTATCTGAAGCATTTTTTCAGGAACAAAACTTCTTAAGGATTTTATGTGGGTCATTGTCCCATAGGGGCTGCTTATTTTCTTTCGGTTGGTTTTATCACTCTTCATTGCCTCCAAACTCATAAGGAGAGCTAAAACCCTGTATGGTTCTATATAAGAATTTATCTGGGAGCAGATAGATTATACATCAAAAATTTGCAGGATTTACCAGCTTTTTCTGGCAGGAATCTGAGGAGCATGGATGTGAATGGAATCTAAGGATGAAAAGCAAAGAAGAACTGAGTATAAGATGATTATTAATATAAATATATTCCCCTAGGACACAGAAGTTATTATATTGGATTAGTTGAATAGTTATAAAAGTCTTTAGGACTCTTCAAAAGATTGATGAAGAAGTTGAAATTCAACACAAAGGAAAGAGCTTTCTCATGCTTAACTTAATGAGCTTATAATCAACTCCAAATAAAGCTTGTGATCATAGTTAAATCTCTATACCATTATGTACGGAACATGTACACACTTATTATCCAAGTAAATCTCAAAGGATCATCAAGCTTTCCAAATTTCATTCTAATATTTTAATATATGTCAACATCAATCAGTTATCTACATTAAATGTTCTAATTGGATTAACGTCATGATAAATTGAAAGGGGAAAAAAGTGATGTGGTCTTTAAGTATAATTCCTCAGGCACAAATGTGTCAAATTTCCTCTGTAATTATAAATATAACTTTCAATAGTTATTGCCTAATTCAGGTATAACTCCCTTTTCTAGACTTGAGGTGATGTTTAATTAATCAAAGAGCAGGAAAATACAGGATAATAGGAACCCATTGTGTAGGCAGAAATTTATTATTCTGCTGCTTCACTATCTACTAATTTTAAAAAATGTAAAACAATTTAAGACAAAACAAAACATTTAAAACATTCAGTATTATCACAGAGACTTTGACCTTTATTTATGGGATGAACAGTTTTCCATTTGTGCGGAGCTGGACTTCTTATGTTTTATGGAGTTAGATATAAACATTTCAGCTCTACAGAGGAGTCTGGGATTTTTTTATATCTTTTCTAGGGCAGATACAATTAGTATTGATGATAGACACAGCAACTCAATTTACCTGATTTAAGGCGAAGACAATGGATACATTTTTTTCATGCATTATTAGCAATATTAAGCCCACTGGAAAAAATCTGAACTGAGTTTTGTCAATTGGAGCTTTGCAATCATAACATTTTCATTTTATTACACTAATGTGTAAAATCTGAACATGCGAATATGAATTTGTATTGCAACTTCTATGAACAGAATAATTAACACTAAAATCTTATTTTCAAATTTTCTCCCTACAAATAAAACTGACAATAAATTATATGACAATAAGTTGGAGTCCTTTAAAAATACTCTATATGAAATTTAAATTTAAAAAAATTCTGTCTGAATCAAAGCACAGGTTTATTAATTCAAACAAAAGAAAAACATCACCCATACATAAATGAATGCTCTCTGAATGCTAAAGAGGATTCTATACCCTAAGATAAATAATAAAGGAAGTTGTTAAAGTTACAAATAGAATTAACATAAATTTTTAAAAATCAATTAAAGCTTATTTATATACATCAAGAATATTTTGTATTATATGACTATTTTTGTTGAAAATAGTAAATGTTTTCTCTCTTGGCAATTAGTACTATAAATTCCCTCTACATTTCTGAATTTCATGTTATTTTACATCTCAATAACAATTAAGTTATTTTCCCTTCTGAGTTTTGTAAACATTACTCCATTTTTAGCAAGTCAATATCGCTCAGTGCAAGCCTTGCCAAGTTGATTTTCCCAAGTCTTCAACCAGTATTCTTGTAGGATTTCTCTCTAACCTTGAATTTGAGTCACTTCAGAATATCTTGGTGTTGACTGTTATTTGTCAGTTTTCCTTGGGCAAAATCAATTATTTTTATCTTTTATGAGTCCCTGAAAAAAATGAATCCTTTCTTTTTATCTACAATTCACTCTCTTAAAACACTATTCTATGGCATCTTCTCTAGTGATGAAATCATAAATAAAAAATAGTGAGGAAGTAGGAGTTCACAATGGAGGAGAGAGAAACAAGAGGCTTTGAAGGTATTGGTAAAATTCTATTTTTTGGTGTATTATTATTTAAATACATATCATACATGATTCTCATCTATGATATAGTCACAATAAAGAATGCAAAAAAATATTTTAAATAATGTGTTTATTTATTGTCTTCAGTATGTTTCATGGTAAAATGTAAACCTTGAGTTATTTCTTTTTTCTATATGTATTTGAGAGTTAAAAGACTAGGGTTTCTAGTGTACCAGCTCTGACCTTTACTGTGTGACGAAGATAAATCACTTTTATCTCTGAGTTTTATGTTTTCTTTAAATATAATTAAAAATTAAGATATATAACATTAAAAATCCCGTATAGCTCTTACATCCTTGACTTCAGATGTAAGCTGCTGACGGCCAGTGTTGCTGTGTCATAACTAGGGTGTAGCATTTTTAACTGACTGCATCAGTGATAAAATAGTTTTTATTCTCTAAAAGCAATTAATGCAATATATAGATAATGTGTTATAAAATTGTACATTTGAAACCTATGTAATTTTATAAACCAATGTCATCTTAATACATTTAACAAATTTTAAAATATAGCAGAAATCGCAGGCAAAAATTTCAAAGCATTTTGATTTTCTGCAAAAAAAATTACTTTAGTGCAATATATTATTAAATGAAAGGGAGTAAGAAGTGGCAAGAAGTATTCAGAGACATCCTTGGATACAGAAACAATGGCAATGTACAATTTCGTATGATTGGATTTAAGTAGCATAAATAGATACATCCTTCATTTTAAGTTACAATTTACTCAAATATACAAATAATAGGACTTTCCTAACATAATATATTACTATTATTATCATGATGAGCAATTTTCTATTTTTTTAAGATTCTATGATTGTTTAGAACAATATAATTCTGTATTTGATCTCTATATTTTATTCAGTCATTATTTTGCAATGTCGATGCTGTTTACACTAATTTATGCAGGACATCTAATGTCCATTATTCCTATTAATAAACTTCTCTCTGATTGAGTCATCTCAAGTTTTCCTCTTCATGGATTATATATGTCATTCTTCAAACTTTTACCATACCTCTTATTGATTTGCTATTTTAGTTTGCTTATTACTACTTTTTAAAGTTCTCATAGCAATGTTTCTCTCAAAGATTTTATTTTTTTGTTGTCATTGTGTTATTTTATTTCATCATTGATCTCCTATTTCATGGTATATGGAGTATATGTACAAATTATGTGCAAATTAGCATTCAAAATTGTATTACTTTAACTGTTGTTAGATTTCTTCCAAAATAATTAGTATAATTTTAGATATCCACTCCCAAAATATTACTCCTATTTATCTTTTTAATTTTTTTATCTAAGTAAAAAATTACCAAACACCCTTGTATTATTCAGATTTATATTCCCAATCCTTAAGAAAGTACCTGGACAAAGTGAGCTCTCAGCACTGTATCTGAAGCATAACAGAAAAAAAAAGAGCAGAGAAATCTGTCTATATGAGAGGAGTCCAACTTGTAAAGTCTCATGGTGTCTTTTTAACTACAGGCTGGAAATCACAATAAAAGACCTTCAAAGCCATTTGACTCCTGATTCCAGTGGAAACAATGGAATCCCAGAGAAGGGTAAATGTGAGTGTTAAACCTCAGGCACGAGGGGGTAGGAATAATTGGCATAATATGCTACATTAATGTAGGCGATCAGATTGCTTTTTTTCTGCTAAAGTCTGTGAAGATGGCTTAACTCATCATAGGATCCCAGGGAAGTAAAGAGATGGACAGTCTATTAAGGACTACATGAATCATGTATGGAAGAATTCTAGGTCTACTGGGCATAAAGCTGACTTGAATAGCCACAAGAGGGAATAATATTTGCACACTCAGTTTCCAGATGCATGCCAGTAAACATCTAGAACCTCCTTTCTGAAAGACCTATATCAGGAAAAAAATGAGACATATTTTGGAAGGGGCAAAAAAAATTGGTATACCTTCAGTGGAATGCTAAGCATTATCTAGATCTAGAGGTACCTCTGAGACTTATCTGATATTATAGAGACCTGAATCTTTGATTATTTTCCAGATTTATAGAGGAAGGAGACTTTTATAGGGAGCTGCAAATAATTCTGTTCAAAAATAATGCAAATTTTATTTAAATTGTATGGAAATTTTCATAAGTTTTAGTTACAAGATATGCAATGTCTGCTATTATAAATATTGACTCTCTAAAATAAAATTTAAATCAGTCTTTTAAATGTATTCCATGTAATATTAATACCATACTGAATTGATACCTAGCACCATTCTTCTAAAATAAAATATTTAAATTAAAAATATATATATAATGCAAATGTATCTTTCCCCTGTGAAGATGCAGTCTATGTTCACCTCATGGAAGAGGCCAGTTTTGTGTTCAGCTGCAAATTCATTTCAGCATTTTTGATTACCTATATAGGTATTCTTTGAGTTCTCCTTTGACCTGGTATTTTCATCTTACTGGTTCCCTCCAAATGACTGATGATCTTTCTAGGATAGAGACATTATTTGCTTGGTGAGAGACAATAAAGAACATTTGTTAATTCTTTGTCTGTTTTAAACTCAAATCAATGAACAATTTTATATCTTTTGAGAATGAAAAAGGCTCTTTGAAGTCTGAATTGAATGTCCGTGTTTCTATTTGTACTCTTGACTTGTTGCTGAAATTTTAAAATTGAAGCTTCAAGCAATGTATGTGTTTAGATGTCTAGGTGTCTGTGATTCAGAAAGGTATTTACCTCTCAGTTGATGATGAAATATTTCCCCATCCCCAGAGAGTACTAATAAATTGGATGATAATGTCTCTTAAATTTAAGATCTATTCTGATTGGTTTATAAAAGTAATTAAGCCTGGTTTATATAATATTTTTCTAAACTCCTCAGGAAATAAGGAAATTGAATTTCTAATACTTTAAATGCTATAGACTAAAAAAATCCTCTCAGCAAGTACAAGCTCTGGAAAACATTTTAAATAACTTAAGTGCACATAACTAAGGTAAAGCTTTGGTGAATGAGACTAGAGTGCATTCAAGTGCTTAGACAGTTTGCTAAAAGGCTTATATAGCAGATAGTTCTCAGTTATCCATGCCTCGACTTTCTCTGTGAAATAGATATAGTTACTTTGGGTAAAAGTTTACAACTAATGTGAGTAGCTGAGACTATATTAGCAGCAATAGTGACAATAATAAAACTCGTGTGTGTGTGTTAAGACTTTACTTTTTCAGAGTAGTTTTAGGTTCATAGCAAAATTGAGGAAAAGGTACTGAGATTTCCCATATACGACCTGCTTCCACACATGAATGGCCTCCCCATTATCAGCATCTCTCTAATCAGTGGTACATTTGTTAAATTGATGAATCCACATGGCGATATCTTAATTATCTATGGTCCAAAGTTTATATTAAAATTCACTCTTGGTCCTGTACATTCAATGGGTTTAAACAAATGCGTAATGACATGTATCCATCATGATGATACCATAAAGAGTATTTTCATTGCCCTAAAAATCCTCTGTGCTCCACTCATGCATCTCAACCCCACACCAATCCCTGGAAAACCACTGATATTTTTACTGTCTCTATAGTTTACTTTTTCCAGAATGTCAAATAGTTACAATCATACAGTATGTAGCTCTTTCTGACTGATTTCTTTTATTTAATAATATGCATTTAAGGTCCCTTCGTGTCGTTTCATGGCTTGGTTGCTCATTTCTTTTTAGCACTGAATTATATTCTACTGCCTAGATGTACCACAGTTTATTTATTCAATCATCTACTGAAGGACATCTTGGTTGTTCTGAAATTTTAGCAGTTATGAATAAAGCTGCTATAAACATCCACATGCAGGTTTTTATGTGGACATAAATTTTCAACTCTTTTGGAGTAAATACCAAGTAACATAATTGTTTAATCCTGTGGTAAGACTATGTCAGTTTTTTAAGAAGCTTACAAAGTGTCTTCGAAATGTCTGTACCATTTTGCATTCCTACCGGCAATGAGTGAGAGTCCCTGTTGGCTCCACATTCTCACCACCATTTGGTTTTGTTAGTGTTCTGGATATTCACCATTCTTACAGGTGTTTAGTGGCATCTCATTGTTTTAATTTGCACTTCCCTGGTGATATATGATGTGGAACATCTTTTCATATGCCAATTTTCCATAAGCATATCTCATTTGTTGAGATGTCTGTTAAGATCTCTGACATAGCTTTTTATTCAGGTTGTTTATTTTCCTATCATCGAGTTTTAAGGGTTCTTTGCATATTTCGCATTGTGTGTGGCTTGGTTGTCTGCCTGGGTCAGGTTATAGGCTGGACTTTGAGGTTGCCCTGGGGTTGCTGATCAGGCTCCCTAAAGAGTCAGTGCTCTGCTCAGCAGTTGGGCGCAGCTGCTGACTTGCTGACTTGCTTCACTGTATGATTGGAGCTTTAAACCAAGCTCAACGGTTAGTAGGGCCTTTTGCCGGAGACCCTAACTGTGTAGATCTGCCCATTGAGCTCCCTGGATGCATAAGGCCACCAGCTCTGCTCTACAAATGGGCAGAGCTGCTAGCTGATATCTCTGCATGGGTACTGCCACCAGTGCCCATGGCAGGAATATGTTTCTCTGCATGGGCACTGTCACCAGTGCCTATGGCAGGAATATGGTTCACCAAGATCTCAGTCCTGATTGCTATGAGCCCCCTTCCATCTTCTCCAGTGGTTTAATACCACTTCTTTCCTCAGAGATTCCATGATGTAAAACCTAAGTGGGCCTCCTGGGACACATCCCTTAACACTGGGTAAGTTGGAAGCCCATCTTACCCAGTTTTTCTTTTTCCTGCTGGAGAAACTATGGGCAGAAAGGGACCATATTGGTGTGGCTCTGTGCCGGCCTTGGAAAGCAGTGATACGGTTAAAGTGTAAAGGCTCCTCTTACCCTTCAAATGCAGTTTTTCTTGGTTCTGGTAATCTTATGTTCTGAAATTTTCTCGAAGGCATCTTGTCTATGAATAATTAGTTGGTCTTTCTGTTAGTGGAATTGAAATCAGGAAAAAATCCATCCTGCCATCTTGCTGATGTCACTCCCCACAGTTCTATCTTAATCAAGTGTTTAATCAGGATTGAACTCTAAATTTAGAAAAAATATAAAATTAAATATTTAGGATATCTTTACAGTTAAAATAATCTTTGAGATTTCTCAGAGGACCAATGAAAAAATCATGAAGATTAATTAATTACTGTGAAAATAATAGGAAGGCAAAGTAGATTAATGAAACCTCTGTCTTCTCAGATTATTTTCTTTGAAGCTACTTTTATGCCATTTAAAATAAAAATACATTTATTTATTCAACATATATTTACTTAACATCTAGTATGTTCTAGAAATTTTCTAGGATCAGAACACATAGCAATAAATAAAACAGAACACATTTTTTAACTAGTAGAGTTTTCATATTGTGGGAAGAATATAAAAAAACATAAAGTGGAAGTAAGAGAAACAATCTACAGTATGCTAAAAATATAAGAAAAGATCTACCAAGAAACTGAGATTTAAACAGGCTTAAAGGAAATGAGGAAGTCATAGAGTTAGCTGAGGGAAGAAGCTTCAGGCAGAGAAAAGAACTGCTGTAAAGTCTATGAGGTAAAATGATGCTTGGTGAATTATAAGAATCAGGAGCTTGGTGTGGTAGGAGTCAACAGTGTGGTCATGGTCCAGTAGTGAGAAATGACGGTTTGGGGATATAATTTGAAGAGAGTGTTCGTAGAATTTTTTTTCTGATAAATTAGATGCAGAGTGTGAGAAAGAACCCGAGAACCTGGAAAAACAAAATTGCCACTTACTGAGATGTAAACTAATATAGAAGAAACAGGTTCTTTTCTGAAATAGGTATTAGGAGCTCAGTTTTAGATATATTAATTTTGTGATGTCTATTCAAGTGTAGAGAGAGGAGGAATAAGCAGTTGAATATATGAGTCTGGTGGTCAGAGAAAGTGCCAGGGTTTATGATATAAAATGTGTAATTTCTCAGTTCAGAATATAGATATTAATTCACAGAAGGCAGTCTCTTTTCTTAATCTTTATTAAAAGTGCCTTGAAATTTGTTCTAATATCCATATTACTTCTGTAGTTGATATTAGCACCCCTAAGTAAATCTTTATTTTGAAATTAACTTATTGATATGCTAAACTTACACATTACTTTTGAGTTATTAAAGAAATGTTCAGGTTAAATTCCATCTTTATATAAAGGGAGATATATTAATGGGGGAGGATGGAGAAAAAGGGGAGAAAATAATCGTAGGAAGATAGCAACTATACCTGAAGTTAGCAATGTCTTTTGCTTAAAATTGTTAAGATTCATTTATTCAGCACTTAATGAGCACAAAAATTCTTAATTAAAAGAAAAAAATATTGTGAGTTGCTATTAAATGATACAAAAGCTTTTCTACCTCACAATTATATTCACAGCTTTAATTATGGTTAAATTTACAACACCATTTATCTCCCAATGAACACATTCACTTGATTCTATAACCGCATGAGAGGTCATTATAACTGTTCATCTTTCTGGATAGATTCCAAATTATAGCTGGAGATAGAAATAGGATCAAGAGAAAATAAAAATAACTTGATTTGATGTTAAGAAAATAAAAATGACATGATTATGTCTTTGTGCATAAATAATTAGTATTTAAAATATTATTTAATAGTTTTATCTATTCATTTCCCAGTAAATCTTTTTATCTGTTACTTTAATAAATCTAGAGAAGATTATGGTCATAATAAATAAATTAATAGTGTTGACATCCTTTCCAGGGGTTAACAAATGTTGCTAGCGGCATTACTATCTTAAATAAGCTGTTTGTTATTACCACACTGAATGGCAAAATTTAAATTTTAACACTAAAAGAAAAAATATAACTATCAAGCCTTTCCTTTTGAACTTTTATAAACAAAACAAAACAAAAGTTCTAGAAATAAAATTCTGTACTCTTTATATGCTTGTGTACAGTTATTAGTCAAAAAATAAATATAATAAATTCACAAATGTAGTGAATACCAAATGCATATGAAAATCCTGAAATGTTAATATTTTTAATAATATTTAAATATCTGCATAAAAATGTTAAACCTGTTCTAACCCTAAAGAACATATGAAAAATATTTCTGCTAAGATTGTTAAATAAAAGCAACCTATTAGATAAATTCAGTTTATAAGAATATTTAAAATTGTAGTAATTTAAAAAGAAATATTTGTTTACTTTAATATGAATACAAAAACATTTGAGAGAATCTACCTGTTTAAGAAGAAACTTTAATTTTACCATTATTATTTCAGATTATAATTTTATATTTAATTGATAATAATTTCTTTGTCTTCCACTAGGTAATAAGCTAGGTAATGAAAGGTAAAGGCATGAAAGAAACTTTTCTCTAAAGAATATATTTTTGAGGCCTAGAGACAGTTGAATGTGTAAATCCTGCCATAGAAATATCTCTGTCTTCTTAAGATAAAACATTTATTTTGGAAGAGGCTGGAGAAAAGTACACTAGTACTTTAAAATACACTTTCAGATTATAAGCACTATATATGAAACTGGCCTCCATGAGGGCGAGACAAGCAGAAATGAGGACAGACAGGCTATCCCGAGGGGAAAGATGCTGATTGTGAGGGTGGGGTTGACAGAGTAAAGACGGAAGGAAAATCTTCCAATTTAATGTCTCATTTGAGCCCTGTAATAAAAATAATCTAACAAAGACAGCATCATGCTGATTGGATTATTTAATTCAGTCTTCTAATGACATAAAAGTGGTTGGTCACCAGTTGAAAGATCTTAAAGATTAACTTAAAAAATAACATTATTTGAAAAAAAAAAGTATTTTTATGGATATAGATAGTTATTTAAAATTTATATTAAAATTCTCTTCTTATGGCTTTATTTCTGGCAGTACTAATTGCATCAAATGTTTAACACCTGTTTAATAATGCACATATTTGGTTCTATCATGTTCTAAAGTGTGATTTTATTCCTTGGTTGTCAATTATTATAAATTAATGTCATGCTTAAATAAAACCTAAAGAAAAAAATCTGAAGTACGAGTTCAAACATGACATTACTTCTCAACAATAAATACATATAATCAAAGTTAATCACATATAGTGATAGAGTCATATGTTCAAGAAGACTTAATTTATATTAATTTATATTTCAATCAAATAGTAATTTTAAAGTTCACGAACATAATTATTTCCTTTGGTTCTGTTTCCCTACCCTTACTACCTCTTTATCACTGACATGGTGGCTTTTCTCTGAGTATTTCAGTTATACATGCAGCCACCAGCACGATCATTGATAGATTTCTGTAAAAGTTCATGGGCACTTTATTCACAGTTTGACTGCTTTTTTTTGGTAATAAGCACTGATGCATTGTGCTGCTTATCTGCCGGCTTACCTGAATTCAAATACCCTGGTATAGAACTCAAAGCACAGGCTCTGCAAATGCAAATCACCTAGAAAACGCAAATTGTTTGTTTAAAAACTTGGGTGTTTGGTTAAGGATGCTAAATCATCTTTCATCCAAAGATATTTTGCTTAATTACAAACTTGAAATGCACATATAAAATAATTCTATTCCCAAATCACTCAGCTCCAACATACACTTCTTTGGCATCCTCTTAATTAAATCTAGCTTCTGAACATCAATTATAAACTCTATGGAGATAGACTGATTGAAGAAATTTAAAATATGTGCATACATGCAGACCACTTAATGTGAAAGTTATTTCTACAGAAAAGAAATCTCAACATCTAAGTAACTGTCACACAAAAAAAATCATACAAATTTGTATTGTATAAGGCATAGACTTAAAGTGATAAATGAACTGACATGATTATATATATAATCATATCCAAGAGACAACTAGCTTCGAGCTGAATTTATTATAAGAAATTACTTTCAAGCATCCTCTAAATAAAATATATTAATAATTTAAATGCTTTTATTAATTTCTATATATTTAAATTTATGTATCTTAAGCATACTCATCTATTGTGTTGAGAAAATAAATGAGATAATAATAATATCATTGTTAAATCTGACCTAGTTTAAAACTTTTATTAAACATAAAGTCAATATTTCACTTAATTTGAAGAAATAAAATATAATGTACTATGTTTGCCAGCAGTGCCACTACTAGCCCCTATGGTGCTTTCATACAAGTTATCAAGAAAAGATCTTTCCTCAGAATACTTTATTTCCATATGTTAGAAATTTGTCAAAATAACTAATGTTGTAAAAAGAAATCATTTTATTGTTTTTGTTAGAAAATGGTTACTCTATACACAAATTGACTGTCTATGATGCCAGGGGTGCCTCTCCAGATGACTCAATCATTTTAGACAGTTTTGGTTAGTTTCCTTCTGAAATTCACTCTATTTTACTTATTTAAAAAAATTTTTTTTTGCTTTAAGTATTTCGTTCATATATATTTAAATTTCTTGTCATTAACAATCTCATTTATTATTATGTATTATTAATTTCTTAAGAAAATTTCTAACATGCTTTTAATGCCATAACATTTTTTTCTACAATCAATTTTTATTTTTATACATTTTGTCATATAGTAAGTAGTAATTTTCTTGGTTACTATTTTTTTCCTAATAGTTGCTAATTTGGTTTTGATTTCTTCATTAACTTGAATTATTTAGAAGGATTTTGATTAATTTGTTTTCCCCATCCTTTTTTTTTTTTGTATTGGCTCTTTTGTTTATGCCTATCTTTTTTTATTCTACAAAAATGTCATACTTTTGACAACAAATGATACACACAGAAACATTAAAGTCGATACGAATAGAAAATTCATACCAGGGTAAACAAAACAAAATGGACCAAAAAAATCCCTTATAATTCTGAAGTTCAACAAAATTGTGATAATTAAGTTTAAATTTATCTTAAGTTTTCTGGCAGCCATGACAAAAAGGAAAATACTGTCAATCATACATTGAAAAATATCAGATAGGAAAGAAAACGAAGGGTAAATTATAATGAAAATAAACATTTCCTTGATAATAATCTAAAATAAAATCCCTATTTGGATCTGTATAGTAGAGTTTAGTTTAAAAAATATATTCTTAGTAATATATGTATAACAAATATGGCAGAAAAAGGCATGTAGTACTTTTCAAAATATTCATTTTAAGCTATTTATATATGTAGTGGTTGTATATTCTACCCCATGGATATTTCCAATTCTCATTCTTCTAGACACAGGTGATGACAGCACTTCTTTACTCACTGTGGTTGTCCAGCAATGTGAACAGTTTAGTTAATGATTAAGTGTGTAAAAATTATCCATTCCTTAATTGCCTGTGTGGGTTCTCTATAGCACTCTTGTCCTGTCATGCTATAATAATAATGTTCGAGATGGTAACTATTGCTCACCTTGTTTTCCAGGGTGAGAATAATTTAAAGCAGGACCTCTGAAGACTCATAATGGTCTAAAGTATGAACAAAAAATAAAACGTGTGTAGTTTAAAATCTCCGAGATTGAGGAGTTATTACTTATCATGACCTAGCTTGACGTAGTGGGTTTCAAAACTGAATTCATTCAAAGTATTTTAAAGTTGTACTAAAATGTTTAGACCAAATTGTATTTTGCATAGTATCCCTTCATCCAAAGATATATTTGATAGTAATATCACTTCACTTTTGACGGGAGGTGAATAGCAGACAGCTCTAATTTGCTCTCTTAAATAAAGGATAGAAGTATAGGGTTATTTTAAAATTAGGGGTAGATCAAATGTTCTGAAACCCAGAATGAGTCTATCAGAGTTGCAGCTCCATTATAAAAATTAAAAAGTTTAATAAGTCTTCTTAAAAGAATGTACAACTTCTCTTGTACACAGACATTATTGCAAAAAAAGCTATATTTTTTCTCAAAAAGCTTTGGATTCTCCCCTCTCAAAGAAATATGAAGTATCAGCTGATTCTTTAAAATTTTTTCTACAATATTTACTACCCAATTTTAAAAGGAAAAAATTAGATCCATAATTTTTTGATGAAATTTGTTATGAAGTTTAAATTATAATCACTCTAAACTAAGAAATATTGCCCTCACATCTCTTATGTCCTTTTTCAATTCCCTCTTTTTATTTCCCTTTCTTCTCACGTTCTCTATCTTTTCACTATCTAACTTGTAATAACAATGTAGGCAGGTCAGCCCACACAGAAGTTCCTTGATACTTAACTCTTTTCCAAATATTTCTTCTTTTCTTTTACTATCCTATAAATTATAGATCTGAACTCTTTGTCACACTCGAAAACTCAAACAAACTCATTGTAAATATAAGACAGTGAACATTCCTTCCATGGTTGCATGTCTCCTTAAATATAGGAACAATCCTTAAGAATTCACAAGAAGTGTGTGGCATAAAACGTATTTCGAAAGGTGATGTTCTCAGTACACTTCAAAGCACACTATATGTGTCAAAGCTCATTCCACTTAGTAGTTAGAAATGGTGACTACAGTCAAAAAAAACAGTATAAAGAAAATTGGCTCCATTTCTTTACTAGAAGGGCATTTATTTTTTACATTAATGTATATTAGTAATAGTAGGATGAGTAATAGTTGTATTATATGACCTTAATACAATGTCAGAACCCCCCAAATCCTAAGTACTTGGGTTTTTATGAAGATTACATAAAGCAAAATCTTAAAATTATGAAAAACACTTTTTCAACTATAAACCCATTAAAACTAACAATAGTTTCTAGAAGATATAGAAGATAAGTTAGTAGACATTTGACTAAAATGTCAGTATAAACCAAATACACACAGACACATGTACTACATATAAATGCTATCTTTAAATGATCAACTTTGTCATATCTATAGTCAAAACAATATTCTCAGGGAATATTACTTTGATCATCAGTTTTCGATGCTCATAATCTGTGTCACTATGTAGACAAACATTTATATATTAAATATGTTTCTGATCAAAAAAGTTTTGCTAATAGTTCTGTCCATTGATATTTGTGCTACTCCAACTCCTACATTTGTGCTCAGGTTAAAAATAAAAAGCAAAAAAATATGTAAAGATTTAGGAGACAAAAATTTTGAATCTCAAAAATGAGATACAAAGAGATCACTGAGGTTTGAGTAGGTGGGGAATTGAGAGAAATAATGATAGTTTAAATGTGAAGCTGTAGTAGGGAACTGAAAATCGGAAGTTTCTGAAGAAGCGGACATATTGCAACGAGGTAAATTCAGATAGGAAACTTAGGAACACTCATCAATGAAAAGAAATTATCCCAGATTCTCTTGCTAGCCATTTTTTCCCAACATACTCTTTTTTTTTTTTTTTTTAAATACCTACAACACCTGGTATTCCTGGGTGATCTCCCATCCAAGTACTAACCAAGCCCAACCCTCCTTAGTTTCCAAGATCAGAAGAGATTGTGCACGTGCACGTTATGGTATGGCCATAGACCTAACATACTCTTCATACGTGGAACCTATTTTAGAGATTGAAAGGATCTGTTAGACCTTTTCATTAGTCATTAGTCAATATCTCTAATTCAATCTTCTGAATTGCTTTGGGCCACCAAGCCAATTAAAGTGTAAAGCCAAGAGCAGAACACAAATATCCTAACACTATGTCAATCTCCTTTTACTCCTGCCTCAGAAAAACATAAACAAAACAAAATTTTTAAATAATATAAATGATAGGATTTATTGGTGATCAAACAACTGTTCAACACATTCTTAATAAGAAACATATTTTAAATTATCAACCACTCCTATTCCTAATTGCACACTATTGTCTTGTTATGAAATTTATCACGTCATGTTAGGCATACCTAGCATGCCTAAATTTGGATTAATCAATCAATGAATCTGTTCTGTTACAGTCCACTCAGCTTTCTAGAAAATTTATCGTCAACTTACATATTCTATTGCTGCAGATGTATTCTGAGTTAGCGTTTTCAGTCTGATACTATTTTGTTCAAATTTATGAGTGAATTGAGATTGCTAGACTACATAGCTAATTAAATTCAACAACCTAATTTTTAAGAATATGAAATATTATTTTATATTAAGTATGTCAATTAGGATCAATAATACATACTTCTACTCTTAAATTAGTAATACCTCTTTTAAATTTTGGTTGAAATGCAGTGACTTCTAATTTGCTCACTTATTTTTAGTAATAAATTATTATAAAGCCATAAAAGTTTTCAAATAGTCAGAGCTAACCTACTTTAATCACTAATGCTTATTTCTATTTTAGCCATTTTTAATAGAGTTTTTTTAGAATTCTTTCTACATGAAATTGCCTCCTTAAATAAAATAGTAAACATATCTTAAATGTTTCCTAAGGCATACATAATGATTTACACTATAGACCTTCAGAGATGAAAGAAATTTAGTCTAGTTCAGTCCTCGTGTTTTGTAAAAGAATGAACTGAGGCTCAGTAAGAGAATCACCTTCACAAAGTACTTGAAAACCTAGGGCTCTAACCTAAGTTCAGGGGCTCCTTTTACCTACCTCATTCCTTTCTGCACTTTACAGTTTTGGAGGTGAATGCAAGCTTTTGTCCATCTATACACAGTGTAGTGTTGAGTTCTTTAAAAGATCGTTGCCTTTATGGTTATATTTTATGCCAATATCATTTCCTATGTTTGACTGCATTTAAAACATTGTACCCTAGAAGCCTCCTTTTGAAGCTAATCTTAGGCTAGGAATGACAAACTAGATAAGCAACCATTTATAATTGAGTATATCCTAAGGATTAGAAAAATAGGGTTTAAATCTCTTCGACAATAAGAGTCTCCTCTACAATAAAATATATGTTTTCTTATCTACTTACTTCAGGCATATTAGCAGATTCAAATTTTAGATTATGTTTCTCAATTCTGACATGGTCATTTTTAGCGACGTGGTGAAGTTTTTTCAAGACGTTTTAAGTCAAGTGTTAGAATAGATTTTCTGAAATTCCTAATGCCTTTCTAAATTCAAATTCAAATTTATTCTGAAAATTATTAGTACTAAGTTAAAATATATTAATATGTTCAAAGGACAGAGCCTTAGAGACATACATTTTGAAAGTAATCTTTAAAACAAAACATAAACACAAAGACATTCATCCTATGTTTCTTTATGTTTTGAACGATTCCAGACTAAGGCTAATTATATTGAATTGTACAAAAGTCAAGGGCCATATTTCAGCTCACCAAGAGGTTAATAATTCCTGGTGTCCTTTTTTATGGTCTTTAAGGACAGAGCCTTAGAGACATACATTTTGAAAGTAATCTTTAAAACAAAACATAAACACAAAGACATTCATCCTATGTTTCTTTATGTTTTGAACGATTCCAGACTAAGGCTAATTATATTGAATTGTACAAAAGTCAAGGGCCATATTTCAGCTCACCAAGAGGTTAATAATTCCTGGTGTCCTTTTTTATGGTCTTTATATAATCTGTACCATTCAAACCTATATCATTTCGCAAAGACTTTGAAACTAATTGACTCCTCTTTAGCTTTCAGGAAAGAAAGAACATATTTCCATTTCCTGTGCATCACGGAAGGCTCACAAGTCCCAGTGACTCTATTCTTCATGTTTTGCTCCAGGCTTGCTTTCCAGAGAGGACCAGTGAGTTTTCCTCTTCGGAAAGCAAATGTCATTGGGTTGTTTTGTCTTAGGGTTCTTTGAAAGTCAAATACCTGCCATAGGAACTGTTTCTACAGTAATTGCCTATTTTCTGCTTGAGAGGTTATGATCAAATTGTGTTTGGTAGGAATTTTTGGTGGTGATTCTTTGTACTCTGATGTTTGAGGATATTTGCTAAAATATGTTAATTTTTTTTTCTGCTGTAATTAACATTTACAATTTTTAGCATCCACTAAAATGAATTATCCAAGGCCGAGGGTTTAGAAATTGATACATTTAACTTAAAGGAAGAATAAGCATAAAAGATTTTGATGTGGAAATTGGGAAGGCTGTGGATAAAATATTTTTTAAAAAGAAAAAAAGAAACAATAAGCTTTAAAATAAGCTTCAAGATGCAAAGATTTTGCTAAAGTGTAAATAATGTCTACTAGAATCTTGCAAACCATTTACAAAGGTCTAATATAAGTTGGTATAACAACCACGATTGAGCACTTCAATAAATAAAGTAACTTAGATAAAAACCTTCTTTCAATTTCTGCTTCTCAAATATCATCTAAAATAAAACTAACTTGCTTAAACTATTCTCATGAACTCTCATAGATGATACATGAATGGCAATATCCATGACCACCTTCAGTATTCTCAGAGAGTAAACATTAAATAAAATAATGAGTAACATTCTTTATGAAAGTAATACAATAATAATAGTACTGAATCTTGCATGTAATTAACAGATCTAATGTGATACACATTGCCCAACAGTAACTTTACAAATTTAAAATGCCCCATGTATCAGAATTGTGTGACAACAAAAATGTTTACATCTTTTTCAAAAACTGCAATCACTAGTTCTCTTCATTACATCTGATCTTCACATTTTTCTAGGATGTACTAAATTAAATATAGAAGTAGTACTATTTCAAAACATCAGCGTCATTTAACTTTTGACTCAATATGCTCCATGCCAGAAATGACTGGTCCTACTTTATTTATCTTTCTAAAAGAGAAATATATGTGGAGTATATGTACAAATGTGAATATAAATCTATTCCAGAAAGTCCTTTTCAATCTAATTAATCTAAAATAAAAAATTGCTAGAGTATTAGTGGAACTGTTATTTAAATATTATAATTTATGGGTCATTCCCAAAGGTAGCACATAAAAAGATGATGATAGTAATGTTGAATTTCAAAATAACTTGAAATTTTAAAATATCTCTCATTTATTTATACTGTACAAAAATAATTACAATTTTGTATTTTGTATTTTTATGTACCATGTGGCTTATAAAATTGTGTTGTGTACCCAGATAATAGTTTTGTTCAGCTCATATAAAAAAGAGAAATGAGAGAAACCTCAAATTAATGTCATGATTTTAGAAAGCCATAAATTCTGTTTCTAAATTTAGGCTTAACTTCTGACTTTCTTCATTGTATTCCTAAACTTGTATTACATTTCAGAAATGTGCCCACCACATTGTAGCAAAATACTGAGATTTGAGTTAGAAATATTTCCATTATAGCCAAAAACACCCAGTAGAAACTGAATTATAGCATTATTATAGTCTCTTCCAGTTTTCTCAAACCAATTAAATAAATTCCACAAAACACAATTTACCACATTACACATAACTTCCAGGTAAAGAATAAGAATATATATTCAGGAGCATAAACATTTTCAGATAAAAAGAGATCCTTTAGTTAATGACCATAGTATATAAAAATGGGAAATGTCAAGTCTGGAAAAGTTTTAAAAACTCCTCTTAATTAATTTACAACCATAGAAAGCCCATTTTAAAGCAAACACCACATGGAACAATTTTTCTTTCACTCATTCATTCAAAATCATTAATAAAGAAATTGTATCATGTCAAGAATTGTGTTTCGCAAATGATAAATCATTCTTACCTTCAACTGGTTTTCATTTAATTGGGTATTGGAAAGGGGCGGGGGAAACATTCAAATACAAGGTAATGATCTCTATGGTAGAACTATAAGAGATGGCATCAGAATACATAAAGGATTCCCCATATTTGAATTTTGAAGGCAGGACAACCTTAGAGGAAACTTCATGAAAGAGGTGATGATTCAGATCTGAAAGAGAGATGAGAGGCATTCAATTGGAGAGAGGAAGTGTATGTAACCACTGGAGAGGAGGCTTATCTAGCGTACTTTGTGGGACTTGGAATAGTTCCCATGTCTGATGCTGTGGCAAAGAAGAAACTAGTAGTGAGTTGAGGCTGATGGGGAACCAGTCACTAATTAGAGATGAGTTGAGAAATTTGATAAGTCATTTGTCCCTTTTATTACAGATAATATGAAAAAACTAAAGTATTTTAAACAGGGAGTGACATATATTTTTTAGACATATTTACTTTAGCAGTAATGTAAACATAGGTTAAAGGAAGTAAATACTAGAGATAGAGGACTAATTAAGAGACTGTTTTTATACTCTCAGTGAGAACTGAAAATGATATTTCCTAAAGTTGTGAAGGAGATAAAAAGAATTTAAGCAAATTAAAGAGGTATAAATAGATTAAATTAATATAACTTGGTAACTGATTACATGAGTAAAAGGGAGAACTGAATGAAGGCTTCTAATTTTATGATTTTGAAAGTTAGGTGGAAAGCTGGATCATTTACTGATATAAGGAATATATAATTAAAACAATTTTAAAGTAGAAAAGAAGAGGATTAATAGATAAAAAGTTTAGTTTTATATACATTGAATTTAAGGTACTTTGGATTATCTGGTTGGCAATATGTAGTTTTGAAATTTTAGGTTTGAGATTATTGTCTTGAGTTCCATCACCATATAAATGGATTAAAACTGTGGAATACTTTTGATGATATTAAATGAGAAGAGGATCGAAAGTGAAACTCTGTGAAACATTAATTAGCATGTTCAGAGAAAGAAGAAAAGGATACAGATTACTGAAAAATGGGAGGGGAAAACTGATGATATCAAGATAGGCATCTTCAAACAATTTCAAACTATTAAAATAAGGTCAAATGAGTTAGAGTCTTGAAACTTTCCATTGGATTTAGAAAAATGACCACAGCGAGAACAGTTTTAAAGGTATTATTAATAAGATAATAGACCACTCAGTTACAGAGTAAATAAGAGATAAACAGAATCAATTCAGTGGTTAATTTTGAATTCCTACTATGCATAATGCCCTATACAAAATGTTTGAAGTAAAATTATGAAGACAACAAACATGGTATTTATTCCATAGATGATCTATTAGGACAATCTCACTTTTAATGTACTCTGATAAATCTTGCGATCGAAGAGAATTGTAAGGAGGTTTACTTTTTTATGAAGGTTGACCTTTTAG
>NW_006494612.1:12757843-12795622 GCF_000325575.1 Pteropus alecto | reverse complement strand
GGAAATTAAAGCAGCACTAGAAATTAATACTCTGTCAGCTGAGATTAGAGGACAAGATGGAAAAGCTCAGACCTAATATGAAAGTGTGTGACAGAAGGTTTGAGAGCGATCAGGTAGGAAGAAAATTCCTTAACTAGTACTAATTACTAACCACTACTTTAGTAATAACTACTAGTATTAAGTGTAAACAATTCAATAATCTAGATCTTTATTACAAGTGGAACTGTAAACAGGTAAACTCCTTAAGGGCAAGGGCTATAATTTTAATTTTACATTAGCTATACTTAATCCTATTCTTAGCACCTATGATAATTAGTAGCTCAATACATTCTCTGTCCATATCATTAATTACAAATAAAACCAAGGATCAGAACAAAATCCAAACGATTAGCCATCTTTTAGAAAAAAAGTAAAAAGAAATTATTTCTAAATAATATTTTAAGAATATTAGGATACTTTAAATATTATCAATGGCAATTAAAAGATAATTAGTTTAATGAATTGAATGTGACTTTAGAGATTGTCTGGTCCAAAAAAGCTCAAAATTAATCAATGCCAGATTGGTTCAATCTGCATCAGCCTCTAGGCCTGCCACATTTTGACCTGAAGGATGGGGCTTACTTTGGTAACAATTTAATTCCCATAATGACTAGATAGCTTGGCTCTATTCCCATGGCCTTAGGACTGTTCTAGGAGAGTCAACAAGATTTAGTGCAAATTCTTCACTACTCTTAGAACATGTAATATGAGACCCACTTAATAACAATTGTGGTGTTAACCTTATTTTCACACAGAATTAAAATCTAAACAATCCTGGCTCCCCAGTCCTGGGAATTAAGGAATAATTATGGAAAAATTAAAGAATCTAGCAGAGGAAAATTACTTTTAGAATGAATAAAGATATCATTTCACAGCCTAAGGAAATAGTCACCCATCCAGTCTTACTGGCATGATAGTCTAAAAGAGTTCACCCGTAAATGAGTGGTCCATTCTGTACAATGCTTGGAGTATTTTGAATTTTGGAAATAGAATGATAGATGAGATATTATAAAGGAAAAATACTTCCTTAAATTTATTGCCATTTACATCAGGAAATCAAAGAAAGAAAAGAGGAAAATGTATACAAGTCAAAAAAATGGAAAAAATATTAGAAAGGCAATCATGTCAACTAGTCATTTAAAAATCCGTTAAAATCAGAGATCATCAGATATGTCAGTTCTTGGGAAACTAAACTTCTCTGTTAATTTTCTTTGAAATATGATAATTTTATAGCTGAAATCATCTGCATATACAAAATTTGTCTAAGGCTTAGGGTATTTTATTTCTGTGAAGTTTTTTTTTTACTTATCAAAATTATTATAATGCTATAGACTTCTACAAAATTAAAAATGTAAAAAAAGAAAACATACTGAAAATTCCTGATCTTCATAAAATTTTAGTGAAGAGAATATAAAAGGAACATGAAAATATAAGGTTATAAACAAGTAAAACTGTCAACATTTTTGTTTGCATTAAAAAATACCCTCCGATAACTACTGGATTCATCTTCCCACTATAATGTACTTTTTCCCATAAGAAGAATTCAATTATAGAAAGTAATAGGAAAAAAAAATCCATTTGTACCATTGCTGAGATTTTGCAAATGGAAAATGTATATTTATATATAAGTATAAATATAAATAGGCAAAATTTTCTTTAAAGATATACTTAGAGCAGAAAACCTGACCCTCAGAAAAATGGAAAGCAAGAAGGACTGAGACCTCTTCTCTGATTATAAATTGAAAATTTCAATACTATAAAAAGCTCTCAGCTGCTGAACTCGGAGAGAACACTAGAAATCATTTTCATCTTGCTTGTTAATTGTGTCTCTGATGAGAGTTGGCAGCACAAAAAATCAACTATCTCCTGCCAATTTGATTTCCCAGGGTGTGTATTGCATGTGTGTGCATTTGTTTGTATCCATACATGGATGCAAAATACATACACATAGAACTGTCCAAGCCAATGAACTCTTTATGGTAAGTGGAGGCTTTGCCTCCATTTTCTCAGACATTCTTTTATCCTGGATCATTAGTTTTGACATTCAAACCAAATTTTTATATTGTTTTCATCAAACCTGGGCTTCTTTATAGCTTAAGATATCAGTATAAACAAGGTTACCCTCTAAACTTTACTTTCAATATCTTAAATGCAGACATGGAAATAAAATTCTAAAGAGAATCCTGGAGCCCAGCGTCTGAGACACTTACTCTTTATCATCTTTCTCAAATTTTAGGTGCAGCAGGATCACTTGGAGAGTTGTTAAAACACAGAAAGTTGAGCACTTCTGACCCCAAATCTCTGAATAATAGGTCTGGGGTGGAACACAAGAAATTGCATTTCTAACAAGTTCTCAGGCAGTACCAATGCTGCACACTTTGAAAATCATGCCTGCAAATGGTGGGATGGGAAGGACAGCAGAGGAGACCAGGCCAATCAAGAAATTATCAGTCTAAGGCTTCTTCCTGAGATAGAATAATGAAAAGGAAAAGAGAAAAGTAAAGCAATGACAATAGCAAGCAAACATTACTTTTTAATAAAGTACACCTGATGGAATGGTTATATTTATCCTCTTGTGATTAGATTGAACAAGTGAGATGGACTCTCAACCCAAAATTTCATTTGCATGATGACCCCACACACATACCCAGAGGGTATGAAAAGGTTTATTACTCACAAAATGAGGCTTTCTAGGGAGTGCAGGGCTGGCTCTCAAACTAATTCAAAAATGACTTGAGAAAAAAAGCAAAGAAGGGTGATTGGCTTAGGGCTTTATGGTGGTAAGGAGATGGGTTGAGATGAAGGTACCCACATGTGCAAACTGATGTTATATGGTTTGAATTTCCCACTGGTACCAAAAGAGGAAATACTCAAGGTTTCTTATCTGCTTTCCCACATGTGATATGGAACAGAAGTAGGAGCGATGGGTTTGAAACCTGTCAAAACATCAAAATAGGGTCAGATTCTTTACTATAATTCACTCCTGAAGATTTACTAATAGATAAAATGTACCTTGTTTAATTGAATTAAATTTGAATATGTTTATAAAGCCATTATGGCCCTCTATAGGCCTGTTCCCTGAAGCCAGTAAATTTCCTTTTCAAGAATCTAACATTGAGGATGTGGTTCCATAGTGTAGCAGTTAGCATGTCTGCTTTATATGCAGAAGGTCCTGGGTTCATTTCCCAGTGGAGCCATGGTCTGTGGTCTAAAGGTATATAACATGGAATTGAGGAAGAAAGATTTTTGCATCTGGACACTATGAACAATTTACAGTAATCATGGATGCTCCAGAGGATCCAAAAGGCATGAGAGAAAGTAGCTAAAACCTTTAGAGTGAAAGAGTCGGTGGTGGGAGTTGGTGGTGGGAGTAGGTAGATTCTAAAATTGTTTGTTAGGTGTTCACATTCGAGGTGGGCCAATTTGTAACAGTATAAATAGACAAATAAAATTTGTAAATGAAGAATGAATTGTCTTCAGAGATCTAAATAATTTTTAGTTTTTTTAAACTTTGTTCATGCTAATAGGGTAAGTAGCTATTTCCTGACAGTATCAGAGATAGAGCTCTCAGTTCATCAAGTAAATTTTAGGAATTCAATTAATATGGAGGGGCTGAGCACTAGGTGTGAGGGGATGGACCATTCCCTTTTTGTGATGTCATTGGGTACTTATCCATAGGATAAAGAAAACTTCGACTCACTCACATTGAAAAAGAAACACTAAAATTAGAAAAGAAGTGGAGAAGGGACCTAATATTGATTATCTTCTTTATGAAATTCTTTGTGCTAAATTTTTTCATGTTATTTCTCTTTCTTTTAAGATTTTGCTCATCATTAAACTAAGAATGTGTGTCTATCAGTGGTTTGCCCAAAGTCACACAGTTGTAAGAGTGAAAATGTGTTTGAGACAGACTTGTCTGCCTATCTAACCACAAATCACTTTTTTTCCCCATTACATGGCAATACTTTTATGTTCAGTGATTTTGTTTTGTTTTTTCTTTTTTCTTTGGCCACGTGGTTCCTCATATGTATACAAAAAACGTTAAAAGTTACAAAAATCAAATAGATAGAATTCTTGAATACAGATTGCATTTCAGAACTATTTTTGTGTGTAGTCTGTGTACGTATTTAAATATCTATCATCTATCTGTATTTTCTAAGAATCTTGATGGTTAATATTTTTGTACTCATTTTTCAAATGTAAATGGTATTTTATTTGTGCCTTAGGGAATGAGAAATTGGCATTTCATTAAATAATTTTTTATGACTTGAAAATTATCCATATATAGTATCATTAGATCTTTTTTTCCTCTTGGGGATTGAATAATTTTATTTGATCGTATAACTCTTTTGATGTACTTATACTAAAATAAATTTTCTGTCACAGTCAAGGTGGAAGTTAGAGGTAAATTAGTATCAATTACTCTACATTTCTAATTTCTTTGTTAAGGACTCTGCATGTAGTGACTAAATATAGAATTTTTGTACAATTTTCTAGCTATCAAGTTGTCGAACTAAGAATATAAATTTGCAAAAATTCTTTTTGTCTTAGAATAATAAGAGATACTGGTCCACATTTCTTCAACATCACAGTTTCCCCTTTTTCTCAAGTAAAAAAGATTAAAAAACAACATCAAATATACACCTAAATGAGTATACTTATGGCTTAGCAAATGATTCAGTAAGGATAAACAGACACTGTGAATGAAATTTTTAAAATCTACATATATCTGTCCCCCTCATTAGTCTTCGTTAATATTTAAGAGGAGTAAAGATTATGACCTTGGAAATATATCCTTCTCTAGTCTCTATTGTATTTAAATTCAGTCAGAGAGATGGGAGATGATAGAATCAAGAAAATGTCTTTGCAAGTGCTCAAATTACTCATTTAGTCACTGCAGAGACTTGAAAGAGAGACAACAATTTAGCCATTCTATAACATGACCTAATAAAATTTGGTCACTTGCTACATGGCCAGCCTTCATAGTTTATAATCATCTCCCTTATTTTAACCTAATAATGCTCTTTAAAAGAGAAATTCTTTATCTTGATTTTTGACTATTGTACATGTTTCTGTTCTGGAATTCATTAGCTCTTTGATTGACGTTTTTGCTCACTAGCATTTTAATTACCAAGAATATGTTAGAAACTAGCCTTATATATACATATATGGGAGAAAGAAAGAGAGAAATTTATTTTAAGGTATTAGCTTATGACTTGTGGGATTGTAGGGGCTAGAAAATCTGAAATTTGTATATGTATATGTATGTGTATATGTATATGTGTGTGTGTGTATGTGTATATAATTATGTGCCTCCTAAAGGATCTTGCCTGCTTTTATATTTATTTGCCCTGTCCAGGGAAAATATTACGTATAAGATCATACCAATTTGAATGATAGCAGATTTCTCACATGAAACCTGGGAGGTCAGTAGGAGGTGGTACAATATTTTTCAACTGCTAAACAAAAATAAATAATTTGACACTGGCTGTATATATATATATATATATATTTATATATGTATGTATATACAGAGTAAGAGAGAGAGAGACAGAGAGAGAAGAGAGAGAAATTGGTTTTTAAGAAACTGGTTTATTGTTTATAGAATTATGGGGCTGGCCAACCTGAAGTCTTTAGAGAAGGGAAGGCCATCATGCAGGACAGCTTAATATTACAGTTTTGAGGCAGAATTGCTTCTTCTAGGAAACCAGTTATTGTTCTTTCACCTTCATCTAATTGGTCGAGGGTCACTCACATTATGGATAGTAATTTATTTCACTCAAAGTCTACTGATTGTTAATGTTAACGAAACCATAAAAAATGTTTCACAGTAACACCTGGACTAGTTCTTGACCAAGCATTTGGGCATCATAGCCTAATGAAGTTGGCGTAGAAAATTAACCATCACAGTATTCATCACAAACATAAAGATGAATAGTAGAATTGATACAGGTTATCCTTTAATATGATGCCTATAAAAAATAAAAGTAATATATGTTTTATCAACAAATTCTCTAATTGTTTATAAAATTAAATTTACTTGTCTTTATAAAGGTATCCAAGCTTTACTATTGGGATAGAACCCAAAATATTAGAAATATGTTGTTGGGCAAAATTCTGGAGGCTAGAAATTTGAAATGAAACTGTTGGCAGGGCCATGCTTCCTCTGAAACCTGTAGGGGAGAATCCTTCCCTGCATTTTTCTAGCTTTTGGTGGTTTGCCAGCAATCTTTGGCATTTCTTGGCTTGCAGATACTGCACTCCAACCACTGTCTTTCATCACATAACATTCTCCCCTCATGTGTTTGTGTCTTCTCATATTATTATGAGGACACCAGGCATATTGGATTAAGAGGTCACCATTTTCTAATATGATCTCCTTTTAAATTAACTATTTACATCTGCAAGAGCTTATTTCCAAATAAGGTTACATCCTGGGGTAAGAGAGTTCAGGATGCCAACCTATTATTTTGGAGGACCC
This sequence comes from Pteropus alecto, assembly GCF_000325575.1. NCBI lineage: Eukaryota > Metazoa > Chordata > Mammalia > Chiroptera > Pteropodidae > Pteropus > Pteropus alecto. The sequence continues at coordinate 12,789,102 of NW_006494612.1, read as the reverse complement.
CATTCAACCATAAAACTCATCTTTGTGGATATCTCTCTAGATCTCAATTTCATCATCTATAAAATGAAAGATATAAGCAAAATAATTTCTCATACATGCTGCAGCAATTGCATCCTATAATTTTAATTGCTATTTATAACATTTGTATTCATCCACAAAATTCATGAAAATTATACCTAGAGTACTTGAAATACAGAAATAAATGACAGTTCTCACACTCGGGGTCTTCTAGTTCAGTTCATAAGATGGAAAGTAGTTTGGAATTCTAATGTATATTGGAAATACTGTGAACAACTGGGTGGAATGGAATGGGGACAACAAAATGCTTCTCAGAAGAGAGAAAAGTTCTGAGTTACATAAGATGAGTAGGAATCTTCAATTTAAGAAGAAAAGAATTGGTGTTTAAGCAAAGGAAAGAACTTAATGTGTAATTGTTAAGGCATGAGTGTGTAAGAGAATATTCAGTATTTGATTAATATCTGGTAGTTTAACCTTTACAGGAAACTCAGCTGTGAGAATGGAATTTGTAGAAAGTGAGATTGAAGATACAGGTATGGTAAAATTATAAAGATCCTTAAATATCATTCTGAGGATTTTAATTGTATCCATTAGCCATGGTAACTTTAATGACTGACATTTAATAGGAGAGGGTGTTCATTTGCTTCATATTATTCAAATTCAGTCTGATAGCAAAGTGGAATATGAGACATATTAGATCTTTGTCAAAACAGAAAGACTAATTAAAAGATAAATAATATTATAAGGAAAAAAAACCTTGAGGCCTTGAAATATAACAGTAGCTGAGAGAAAGTGGGTAGGGAGATAGACTTGGGAGATATTAAAGATATAGATTTGCCATCACTTGTCAATTAATTAAATTTGGAGAAACAGAGACTGATGAAAAAAGAGCCTAGGATTTGTCAAAGTTTCCGGTTAACTTGACGATAGTGTATTTCACCAAAATGGTGAATACTGGAAAAAAAATAAAGTGGAAGTATAGAGCAACATTGGGAAGTATAGTTTTGTAAATGATAAGCTGGAGTGGCTTAGGACATCCAAACAGAAATGCTCCATGTACAGTTGGACTATGCTCACACTCAAGTGGAGTTGGAATAAGTTCCCCTGACATATGCAGGGAAATTGATGGGCACTGCCAAATGATTGAGTTGGACCAAGCTCTTCCTCCTACTATTCATTTATCTCTATCCCTGGTTTGCATAAAAGAGAAGTGTTCTCCTTGGTAAAAAGGAATTAGAAACCCAACCTTCCTTGTGTTGCAAGTTAGTAAACCAGGACTGATGGGTCCAAGAGCAAGTCAGGGCAATGAGAGTCCTGCAAAACACTTCCTCATGTATGTCACAGGTGATGGAACCAGTGGGGTGGCCTTTACATTATGACTAGGGATGAAAAGAAAGCATTGGTTCTAGTTCTGTAAGATTATTGATATAAATTAGGAATCTATAAATGGAATAGGATCGACACATAGAAGAAATGAATTTATACGTGAAATAAAATTACATAGAACTACACAAACATACACAAACACACACACTTAATGAATGACAGATTTTAAATGGTGAAAACTGAATTGTGTCTACAGCTTAGTTAATCTTAATATACCAATGTCAATTTGTAATACATCTATACAGAGCATCTTCACTGGAGAAAGTTGGTGAAGGGTACTATTTTTGTAACTTTATCTGACTGTATAATAATTTCAAAGTGAAAAAGTTAAAAGAAAAAAAAATGAACCTGAGGCAATTTTGCTGTCTGCGTCTCTTTCTTATTTATCGCTAAATACTTTATTGTTGAACAAAAAAAGCTTATCCTCTTTACAGATATGTGGACTTTGAGATGGTCATTATTTATGTCATTTTCAGTTACATTTGGAGAAGAGAATTATTAGGGAGGCAATTTATCTGAGACTAAGGCTGCTTTTTATAACTTTTCTTCTTGGTACATCTGTTGTATAAACTTGAAAAAGTTACCTAATCTTTCTGTTCTTTAGTTTCCTTATATGTAATGGAGATAATGGATCCTAATGATTCTAAAGAGAATTAATTGAGTTAGCATAGGAAAACATTTAGACCATGTTTTTAGAAGGTATTATCTTTGTTATCAGTGTTTGCTAGTTTTTTTCTAGCAAAATGTCATGCATATATTAAAAGAATATTTGCAAATACTGTGATAACTATTAAAAATTATATAATTTCAATGCTTATTTCAGTATATAGTACTACTCAGCAAAAGCTGTTTAGTCATTTTTGCTGACATTGGAGCTTTTAATGTTGCTAAATTTGTAGACATTCTTATAATCACAGATATCAAGTGTCAGTCACAGATAACAATTTAATGAAGATACTGTACTGCAGCAATCTCTTAAGTATTTATTAGGTAGTGCTTCATCTATATTTTGTGAAGATCTAATTTGCCAAGAAGACACTGACCTTACAAGGATCTATAACACCTGACCAGCTCACACTGTTTTTAACTGATTCACCTTCTTTAAATGATGACTTTTTATTTATTTATTACAACACTAACTAGTTAGTAAGTAAAAAAGATACATGTAGAAAGTTTAAAGATACATAGGAAAGTTTAAATTGAAGAAGAAGAAAAAGGACGAGGAGAGGAAGGGAAGGGGTGGGCTTGTGAGGGGAGGGGAAAGAGGAGAAGAAGAAGAAGAGGGAGGAGAAAAAGGAAGAAGTTAAGGATAGCATTCATGACTAACAGCAGGAAGAAACATGTTATAAAACACTGGCCAACCAGACCAGCATATTTGTCCCAACTGATCAGAGAACATATTTGCAATACATATAACTGACAAAGAATTTGTATATAGATTTATTAATTCTTCTTATCAATCAATAATAAAAATACAAATAATTCAATAACAATGAGAAAAAGACTTAACTAACACTTCACAAAGAAACATGTACACATGATTAATAAATATGTGAAAAAATACCCTTTGCTTACATGAAACATTTTCCAGATAGACCACATTCTGGATCATAAAATATATCTTAGGAAAACTAAAAAATAGAAATCATACAATGTCTGTTTTCAGATCACAATCTAACCTAAAAATTAATAACAAAAAGAAACTGGAAAATCCCAAAATACATGGATATTAAATAACACACTTTTAAATAACACATGGTCAAAGAAGAAATCTCAAGAAAAATTTAAAAAATATTTTGAACTATAAATATTTTGAAAAATATTTTGAACTATTAAATATTTTGAAAATTACAACTTATCAAAAAATGTGGGATGCATTGGAACTAGTGATTAGAGTGAAATTAATAGCATTGGTTGCATATATTATAAAAGAAAAACAGATCTAAAATCAATAATCTAAGTTTCCACTTTAGGAAACTAAAAAAGAAGAGCAAATTAAATTCAAAGTAAGAAGAAAAGTATCATAAAAGTTAAAGCAGAAATCAATGAAATTGAAAACAGAAAATCAGTAGAGAAAATTCAATAAATCTGAAAGCTGATTATTTTGAAAATATCAAAAAACTTGATAAGCCTCTAGCCAAGATAGCTAAAAAAAAAAAAAGAGGATGAAAGTTATTAATATTAAGAATAAATGCAGAAACATCACTAGAGATGCCATGGATATTAAAGAGATAGTAAAGGCCTACTATGAACGCTATGCACACAAATTTGATAACTTAGATAAAATGTGCCAATCCCTTAAAAGACAAAATTCATCCAACAGCACACAAGAAGTAGATAATCTAAATAACCCATATCTATTAAAGAAATTGAATCAATAATTAATTTTCCAAAACAGAAAGCCTAGCCAAGGATGGGTTTATTGATGAATTCTATCAAATATTTAAATAAAAATTATATCAACTCTCTGCAATCTCTTTTAGAGAATAGAAACAGAGGGAATTTTTTCTAAATCATCCTGCAAGGTCAGCATTACCCTAATACCAAAACCGGACAAACAGATTACAATAAAACTATAGACCAATATCTCCCATGAATGTAGATGCAAAATCCTCAACAAAATAATAACAAATTGAATTTAACAATGTATAAAAATAATTATACATCACAATCAGGTCGGATTTATCCCAGATATACAAAGCTGGTTCAAAAATCAATTAATGCAATCTATCACATCAACAGGCTAAAAAATAAAACTCACATGCACATACCAATAGAGCACAACACAATGCCAATAGAAATTAATAACATTTTAAAAGGACAGCTTTATTTAGTTTTCTCAAAAGTAGCCCCCAATGCAATCAATCTTTCTGAAGTATTTTCCCTAAAACAAACTTCTATTTGTGTTTTTTAGTCTAAAACACAAATCTTTGACAATTTAACACATTTTTAATATAATAACATAATTTAACGTATACTCTCCAAATCCATGCTACTTCTATGATCAAATCATGAAACATTTTATATAGCCATATAGCAAGCTTGTGTTTTATTGTTTAAACATTTTAGGAATTTGTTTATAACCATATTTATAGCAGATTAAGAATACAAGGTGTACATAACATATAGATAGGTAATTTATTATAAATATTTTGTTATATTTTATGGCTTCTATAATAAGATACAGTAAATAATCACATTTTATTCTTGGGAAACCAGATTAATGTTATCAATTTATTCCTCTGAAATTATACAATAATGACACTAAATGGTCTCACTGGCCTTGCTTCAGTGATAATGTTTCTATAACACAGTTTCAGGAGAGCTTAAAAATATGCATGTTTTATAATAGCATACCTTATAAAAAAGTAATTCTTATTAGATGTACTTGTTGTTCATAAATTTCTTTCTCTGCTTGGTGATTGTTATGGTTACTCATTTAAGATGTTTCCTAAGTGCTTTGATATGTTTTCTTATGACATAAAATTATAATAAAAATACATGTTGCCAGAAGAGTGTATGGCAAGATATTTTTGCCAGGCAGTAAGAACAATTTCTAAATGCCATTATGTGATTAAGCAGTGAGGCACAACAGGTTATATTACATTGTGAAGTTCTATAATAGGTGTTGAAATTGCCTCTCAACATCACACACGGGAGTATCTCTGAAATTTTTACATGATAATTTCATAGGGTTATAAAAAGAAGAATAAATGAAGTCATTAAAAAACATTTTTCTTAGGTAAATTTCAATGCGTTCCATCACCCAGTGTGCAGTCATTAAAGTCTAATGCCTTTTCCTGGGAAAATATTTCATATAGATTTTTTAGCTTCTTTTACTGGTAACTCAAAATTTGTTAAATTTGACTCATTTAAATTTGGTTCCTATCTTGAAAAATAATGGAGGCAATTACCTTCAACTCAATTTACAAGGCGACAGTTTATCAATCATAGTAATAAGTGCTTGGGTTTCTTCATAATATATTTGACTCTCTGACGTTTCCATCTTTCCCAACCCTCAGATTGCCTCCAATGCTTTGTGCAATCTTCTTTTCTGTCTCAAATGAAAGCGAGAAAGCTCTCCCTAGTGAATGATTGTGAAAGTTTAAGAGACAGAGGAGTATTCATAGGGTAAGAGAGCCCAAAATTATGTAAACGAACCTTATAAATATATATCTATGAAAATTTAATAATTAAAATGTATTAGAATGACAAAATAACCTAACATAAATATTAGATATGACATATAGAAAACCACCAACTGTTTTAGAATTCACAAATTAAGTTGTCTGGGAGACTGAAAGTGTTTATTGGACACTAAAAAACATCAAAAATGAACCAATATGTAAAAATTAATACTCTCAACACTATGACAAAATAGAAATAAGGAAATGATCTTTTAGTTGATAATGAATTTGTAATACATAAAACTTGAAGGGGCTTCTATGACTCAAAAATTATAGTATGTATTTTTTTTGACTCTTTTCTAAATGATATCATTTTGAATACTCTAAAAATGACTTTAATTATTTTTAAGTATCTTAATTAAAATAAGATTTTTAAAAATGTTAAGTAGTAGTCTCATTTTATGTATTGCCTATTTAGTTGTTTCCACTTATCAAAAAATTCTTTATGTGACTGCTTGAATTGCCATGCATTCTCTAACAGTTTTGAATTTACTTTTAAATAAAACCTGAAGCCATAAAATCCTAGAAGAAATCAGGTAAAGTCACCATAATTCATTCAGTTGTTTAAACCAGGCATTGTAAACTATGGCTTGATACAGAAGTTTGCAGACCTTTAGTTTAAATTAATCTTTGGTTTTATCTCATTCGTCTTTTATGTTTAGTCATTTATCAACTTCCACGAAAGTTTTCAGTTATTTAAAAGCAATTTCAGTTATGTAACTTACTCATCCCATCATATTTGTTTTTCCTTTATCTTCACTACTACTACTTACTGTTCAAGTCTCCATAATCTTTCCCTTTGGTTGTGGCACACTTTCCTAAATGGTCTTTTCACTTTTGTCAGTTCTCTCCTATTCTTGATACCAGTTGCTTCCCTGATATTTCTAAATGCAAACAAGATTATGGATATTCAGAAGCCTTCATTGCCTTTCCATTCCTAAATTATTCTTTTATCCAATGTTAAATTATATGGCCCTTAGTATGACATCTAAAAGTATTCATAAACTGGACTCTGATAGTCTCTTCAGGTTCCCACTTTACTAATTGCCACCTGACTGCTGTCGTGTTCCACGTCTACAGAAATATTTTGTCAATTCAATATTCTGTGATACATAACTTTCTTGACTTTGCATATGATGCCTTTTTTACCTTTAACCCAGTTGAAGACATAAAGAAAATGGCAAAGACATAGTCTGAGAGAGAAAAGCAAAACTAAAAAGTGGGGGGTAAAAAAGATATCCATATTTCCCTAGAAGACTAGATTAAGAAAAATATAGAAAAAAATAAAATTATATCAATCCCAAAACAAATAGAATAGGAAAGAAGATGGTACCAGATAAAATGTGAATACTATAATATGGTTTGTTACTAATTCATTTTCAGAATTAGCAACATCTAATTAAGATCTTCATCTCAAGGAAAATATACCTAAAGCGACTGAGGAGAAAAAATTAGTTACTGATCATTTGCATCCTGTTGATATCATACTAACATTCAATGGTTAATATATTTCTTTCATTTAGGCTTCCTCATGTTTGCCAAAAACTTGGAGGAGATAAAAAAATATATATCTTATATTTCCTACTTTCTACGCTTTTCCCAAGCCTTCTCTAGCAGGTAGCAAAAAGTGGATGCTTATTAATTACTCCTGAAATGAACTTCTTTTTGTATGGAAGGTGATATCTATGATTCTGATCTGTCTAGAATTTAGATGCTTTCACAGAGCAACCACTATATTTACATTGGTTAACATAATGAGAATACTCCCGAAAAGATCCATGATTAGAACTGTTTCAATATTACCTGAAAATTTCATTGTTTCTTCTCAGCCATATATAAACCTTTATTAAATCTTTTTCCTTTTCAGAATAATTCCACACATTCATGGGAATTACAGTAGAAAAACACATGGGTTTATTACTTTTAATGGGCCTTTTATTTCTTATTAAATATAGAAAAGCCACATTAATGTTATCACTTTGCAATTTGTTTTCAGTGTAAATAAGTATGGCAGGGACAAAAGGCTTTAGATAATATTCTCTGCCATTTTTTCTCTTTTATAGAGCTACAATTAGAGGAGTGGTTTTTTGGATTAATGTATCACATAACACTTTTATGATAAAGTCTAAATATGTTTATGCTAATTTGTGCTCTAGCTTACAATTTTATTACATAGGCAACTCTGTTTTCTGGAAACTGTCTATAGCAATGGGCTATAAAAACACTAATGGAAGGATCAAATATTGACTTTGCGGGACATTTGTCACTAATATGCAAAACTCACAATTCCCAGGTTTGTAGGTATAAGGTAGAATGTTAAATGTAGTAGATAATATGTCAAAGTTTTGTTTTGAAGGCTCAAAGGAGAAAAAAATATTTTAATATTAATATTTATATGTCTTAAAGACTAGTTAGATAACTTGAGAGATTAGATTTAAAGTCTTAGAGGACAAGAGCATTTGGACTCTAGAAGGAGAAATTATTTCAAGTGTACAAGACCTCAGAATCTGAAACATAAAGTGCTGCAACATTAAAAAACTAGGAGAGCAATAAGGGAATTAACAAAAATGATAACAAGAAAAACAGGATTTTAAGTTATCACAGCTTCATAGAAATTTGGAGTTGTTTGTTCTTAAGGGGGAAAAAAGGGAAAAACACAATGACATTTAGTAGTCAGTTTTATGACATTCATTCCTCATTTATTATATATTTATTTCTATTATCCAAATATTAAAAAAATATCCAAACTTTGGAAAAGAGTGAATAAAATTAAATATATGTTTTAAATGTTTTATCTTTTTTACTGAGCAAAATAAGCAAATGTTTTCAAAGTAATTAATGAAGGTATAATACTGAAGAATTTATTATATTTAATGAGAAGAATATCTAGAGATATAAAATTAAATGATGAGTTGGCTGTAACATCTTAATGTTTTATAACTTTAAAACATTCAGATTCCTTGGCATATAATACTGAACACTCAATATAAAAAACTTTAGGGCATGAAATTGTGCATTTCAGTGAAATAAAGTTTATTTTTTAAATGTGCTTTATTTTATCATGGAATCACTAAAATGGAGATGTTAGAGTCCTAAAAATTCATTTTCCGCTTCTTCCAAGCCAACGAAACGGCCTTTTCCCGTTGACCTTGGGAGATAAGTGTGGCCTAATTTTCTTGAGTGTTATTGGAAACAAATATATATAAATGGAGAGATATGCTATAATGATGGCTTGGATGATTCAATATCATAAATACATTATCTCTGTGAAAATTCAATGCAATCTCAATTATAATCCACATAATTTTTTGTGCAAGGTTTGTGACCAATTTATACTAATAAAATGTGAACAGATGTGATTTAAACCATTTCCAAGACTGGATCTTAAGAATGTGTTCCTCTTATCCCACTTACTCTTTCTATTGTTTAAAGTCTAGACACCGTGATTCAGTTTCAATTATGTAGGCAATGACAAGACTTTTGTTAGACAACAACATAAAATGAGCTTGGAGCTCAGATTTACCATGGGTTACATAGCTATGCAACATACATGAATTGATTAACTTGGAACTGTTATGTCAAAAAGTCCTCTTTTCTCTAAGTTATTTTTGTTTTAGATTACTGTGTTACATTGGTTTGTATTCTAACTACCTTGGTCCAGTGAAGTCATTGTGACTTGCTCTGAGCAATGAAAAGTAAGTGGAGATGAAATTCTTTCAAGAAGGATTCTTTAATGCCAGCTTATTGAATTACTTCTGTGTCACAAGAACTCAGTGTTCCAGATGAAGGTTTATCTGTCAAATTAGTTTCTGGACCAAAGACAACATGGTACGATGCCTAAGCCAGTTCATTCTGGGTACCTAGAGTCTAAGCACGAAATAAACCTTGTTGTTATAAGCCAATGAGATTTGGAGATTGTTACTACAGCATATTGTATCCTACCTTGGCTAATTTAAGAAGCTTAGCCTTAACCTTGATTTATACAACCCCTCTAAGCCATTTGATGGTGTAATCAAACTATAATAAGGGAGTACAGTACTGCTAAAAAATGAGAAGTAGAAAATTCAGTTACAGCTGCTTATGTATGGAATATAAAAACAAATAAAATGCAAAACGCAAAATATCTTTCAGAGTTTTTTTGTAGGTGTACGAGAATATGTTTTCTACAGATTTAGTGGAGAAAAGGAAATAAGTAGCTCAATTCTACACAATTGATAATATTCAAAGGTGAATTAACTGAATAAGGAGAAGATATTGTAAAGAGAGTGAGATTTTAAGATAGAGCACTGGTGAGCTTTTTATTTTAATTAGAAAGTACAGAGGAAGTGTTATTAAGGCAAATACAAAATATATCGAAAAGGATAGTGAGTAAACACTGAACCTGAGGAGAAAAGATAAACGTTGGGAAGAATGACTCATAATGCTGTTTGTAGCACTAACATTAAGGTAGTTTAGAAGGGGATACTGAAGATGCTTTTGAAGAGGTCCCTAGATATGTTACATGTTTGGCCTCAGACAAAACCAATTTAAGGGGAGGCCAGGGAAAAAGTAAGGGAAATAACAAGAAAAGAAGATACACTCTAAATATTTAGAACCGAAAAGAAAACAAAATGAGAACAGTAAGTGGAAAGGGTAAAGAAGTCAGACCAGGGCATTTCAGGGATCAATGGAAATGCCTGAAAGCAGAAAGCAGATGACAGAGGTTGATTAGAAAGAGGAAAGCAATGAAGTTTGAAATAGTCACTCCATAGGTAGAAAAAAAAAGATGGGAAGCCAAAAGACAAGTGAGGTGGGGCAAACTAGGATTTCTGATAAGAAGTGCAAATAGAGAAAAGACAGCAGGTGATGATACAGAATCAGAGAACAGCCACCAATTTAGAATATAGTGGAAATAAAACTGATTCCATAAAACATATTTCTTGTGATCCTTTAAATGCGCCAAATTAATAACTTTCTTTTCATTAAATAATATTATAAACATTTTCATATTATTATAATTTGATTGCAAGTCAGCTAATTTTACAAATTTTGTTTTCCTGCTTCATTTAGTGACTTTATTGTGACATGCAACATACAAAGAAAAACACGTTTGCATAAAATACGTATGTGCATATTAACAAATAGTTAAAAAGTGATCTTTATGTAAACGCCAGACTGGTCAAAAATAGAACATTGAAAGCTACCCCAATACTCCTTTTGTGTCCCTTCCTGATCACAATCTCTGCCATCCCTTACCTACAGGTTAACCACTTTCCTACATTATAAAGTAATAGTTAATAAAATTTTAAGATAGTTTTACCATCATAACTGCATTTCTAAATGATATATATAGTTTCGCCAGCATTTAAACTTTATATAAATGGAATTATTTAGTATAAATTATTTTGTGACATGTTTCTTTTACTCAGCATTGTTTGTAAAATTCAATGATGTTAATGCATATCACTGTAGTGTTTAATTTCCTTATTGCCTAATATCTTATTGTAGAATTATTCCATATTTAACATTGATGGAAGTTTGCGTTATTTCTATTTGGAGCTCTTACAAGTAATGTAGTCATGAATATTTTTGTCCGTATATACTGGAGAACTTATACATGCACATTTAGGAGTAGAATTACTAGATCATAAGGTGGTTACCTTTTTTACTAGAAAATCCCCATTTTTTTTAACTTGGTCATGTAATTTAGATTCTGAATAACAGTATATATGAATTTCTGTTGCTCCACATACTTACCAAAAGTTGGTTTTGACAGAATTTAAAATTTTATCTTATTGTGTATAATTTTAAATCATTATAGTTTTAAACTGTATTTTGTTAATGACAAATAAAATTGAACATTTTTTTCACAAGATTTATTAGGTTCATTTCTCGCAAATACAGTTGCAAAAATTACAGATTTCCTTGTCTTTGACTTATTGATTTGTATAAGTATTTTCTTTCTTTTTACTTTCTGTATGATATCTAATTTTACCAGCACCATATATTAAAAAGAATGTCCTTTGCCAATGGCTTTATAGTCCAACCTTGTCATATAGCAAGTGTTCAAATTGTGCAGGTCTGTTTTTGAGATATCTGCTCTGTTTCATTGATCTGATTATCAATCCATAAATCATAATGCCTTGTTATAGAAAATAAAAATTCTAGTTAATTAGTAGAGTAAGTCTCCTATTTTTTCTTATTCTTTTCTATAAGTGACCTGATCATTTGTGACACTTGCATTTCATGCAAATTTTAGAAACAGCTTGACAATTTTTACCCACAAAAAATTATTGGATTTTTGAATAAGATTGCACTGAATTTGTTTATCAATTGTGGTAGAGAAGATATTCTGATGACATAGAGTTTATAACACATCAATATTTCTATATATAAATTAAAAATGATTTGCATAACTATTTTCAAATAAGTCCAATGAAGATTTCTATTTTTGCATGTAAACACCTTGTAATCTGCTATTAGATTTATTTTTTGACACATGGTAGTTTTTATGCTAGTAAAATTTTGAGTTTTTTGTTGCTAAGCCTATAGAATTACAAATAAATTCCATATTGATCTTACAGATCAATACAGATCAATATGGAATTTATTTGTAATTCTATAGGCTTAGCAACAAAAATCTCAAATATTTTATTTGCTTTAATATTTTAAAGCAAATAAAAAATTAAAAACTTTAATATTTTATTTGCTTTTTTCTATAAACACAGGCATAAAATCTCAAAATGACAGACTATATATATCTTCCTTCTGATCCATATAAATTTTATTTATTTTTCTGGTCTTATATATTGGCCATGACATATAGTAAAATGACAACAATGAACAAGAGAAACTTTGTCTTATTTCACATTTCAAAGAGAATATTTTCAATAATCCATTATTAAAAATAATGTTTGTTATAGTCATTATTATGGATAAACTTTATTGCAATAAAGAGGTCTTCTTCTTAGTTTATTGTGTTATTTAATGTTCATGGTATTGACTTTTATTAAATGCCATTTTATTGCATATATGAAATTGATCGTACAATTTTTTTTCTCTATAACATTTATATGGCAAGTTTCTTTTATTGAATTTCTTATTTGACTTCAACTTTTCATTCCTGTGACATTTCAAAATGTTTGCATACATGTTCAGGAGTAAGATTAAACTGTAAATTTCCCTTTCAGTATTGTTTTTGCCAAATGTTAATATAAAATTATGGTAACTTCATAAGTCTATGTGAGTAATCCTGGTTTTCTATTCTAAAAAATTTAGATAAGGTTAAAAAATTTAGCTGAATTTTTAAATTTTTTTAAAAGTTTAGCTGAATTTCTGAAATAATTTACCAATTCCTTAAATAAATATAGGATAATAGAAGTATTTCAATTCATCCGGAGAGTTTTGCTACATGTTTTTTTCCGTGAGTAATTTGTTCATTTTAATCAAAATTCAAAAAGTTAATGTAACTTTCTTTTAGAATTGTGGAGAAAGTAAAGACCTACCCCCAAGATGTTTTTAAAAATGATATGTGGCAATTGTTTAACATCATAGCTGCTTGAACTGATGCCAGTTAGGAGAAACAAGTTGACCCAAAAACAACAACAAAAACAAAAGAAAGGGAAGATTGGGGAATAAGATAACCATGAAGAACTTTAAAAATCTATGACACATTATGTGGAATCACTACTCACATAAGCTGTGCATATACCTAGGGAAAATCTGAAAAAGTCCCAAAATCTCACCTCTAGCTGACTCTAGTTCCTTTACAAGCAAGAAGATAATTGAAATAGCTATAAAAAAGTTTTTTTAAGAAAACAAAAAGTGTTACTAGAAGCAAAGAAAAACATTTAATAATGATAAAAGTATCACTCCATCTGGAAGGAAAAATACATGTATAAATATACATATAACTAACCAAATATATGAAGAAAGAAAATGATAGAACTTAAAGGAGAAATAGTTCTACAGTAATAGATGGAGGCTTCAATGCTCCATTTTCAGCAATGAAAAGAACAAATAGGGAGAAGAGCAAAAGGGAGATAGAAGACTTGAACGACACCATAAAACAACTAGACCTACATTAGAACAACTTTCATAAGATTACATTCTTCTGCCTTTATGTAAAAAAACTTAACCATAACCAATACAAACATAATCCAATTAACTTGATTCTGTGGCAATGGCAGAAGCAAATGCAATGATAAACTGGCTATGATAAACTATCTGGTATCACACTACCCCTTCCACTGTAAACAGCAACAATCAGGCATTGAATAATAGGCTGTAGAAGTTTATCGTCACTGGAAGAAGGAAAAATGGCAATGGAGATCCATCATCACCTTAGGTTTTTGCCTGGAGACAATTTCCTGACCTTGTATAGCAAAGTGTTCTCCAAGTAAAGCTGAGCTGAGGACGTAGATATCAGTATGCAAGTCAGCAAAAGAAGCTAGTATCTAAGTGGCAAGGCAGTAAAGAGAGAACTATGCAGAGATTGAGCCTCAGAAGTGTATATTAGAGTTTTCTAAGAGTTTTTGACTCAAGGATGGGCTGTATACACACAAGACAAACCTAAATGAAGCTTACTAGAATGTGGTTGCTAAAAAGTGGTATGCAGAAAACTAGGATCAATCAGCAAGGAAATCCAGTCAATACTCTGGATACCAGCTGCTGTTTATAATTAAGGACTATATCCTAGAGTAAAAATACTCTAGATTTGACATTAAAAAAATAACAACAACAACAACAAAAACACAAGATCAAGCTCACAGAAGATCTATAAGAGAAGCAGGTTTGGAAAGTTGAATTTCAACAAGTTAGAGAGGCTTAGAAAATACCTTGAGTTTTCCACAGATCTGTCCCAATAAAATGTAAAAGTAAACCTACACACGATCAAGCCAGTTATTGAAATAATATCTGAAAAAATGCATGCATGTGTGTGCGCGCGCGCACACACACACACACATACACTTTATTGAGGGAGATAACAGAATCCAGCATTCCTACAACATAATCAAAATGTCCAACATAAAATCACAAATTTTAAGACATAGACTTCCAGTTTCTGCTTGGAATGTAAAAAACTAGAGAGAGCATTGCTTCTAGTCTTACAACAAAATAGCCATACTAAGTGCTAGTTCATAAATTTTCTTGAACCTATCAGAGAGCTAAGGTCACAGGATAACCAATTAACTCAAAATGTATAGAAAGACAGATAGCTTCAGGTAGAGAGGAGACTTGAGCATTCGTTCAGTTTGACCAAACACAGTCATTAGTTAGAAGAATTGAGCTAGACTTTTCAAATAATTCTAAATATGCACCAAGAAGAGTTGTGGAGGCCTTGAGAGCCATAGATTTAGAGAGAGTTTGCAACCACATGAAGGATCTTCTCTGTAGATCTCACTAACCTCACTGGGCACACACACATACACACACAAAAATCGATGAGAATGAAAAAAAAAACATTATTTGAAGTATAAACCTACAAGAAGGAAACAGTAGCTTCTGAAAGAAGGACAAATAGAAATTCAACCATGGTAATTCCATTTAATGTCCTTTTCTTGGAGCCAATTTTTCTGAGTTTCCCTTATAATCAGTAATGATCATGAAATAAGCTATGGTTAGTAAAATGGAAGACAAAAACATCCTGGGAGCTTTCTAAAAAAGTTTTTCTTCTTTGGTAAAAGAAGATACTTGAAAAAATGTTAACTCTGCCATCTCAGACTTCTTATTATGTGAGACAAATATCTTTATCGCACAGGTTGTTAGAATTATATACATTTGGAAGTATTTGTATCTGATACAATTACCCCCTTTCCTAAACTTTATTGCAACTTTACTATGGTAAAAGCTCATCAGTAATTACCATTCACTTAATCATTGGAAAGTACTATTTGAACAAATACTTTGTGTGAAGAGGAGGCTCACTTCCTAACCTACTGCAGCTAAGGGTGGTGATGACCACACGCCACTCCTAATGCTGAAAAAGTAGATATCATGAGGACTACCTCAAAGGCAAAGCCTATCTAAGCAATTAGAAAATGGTCGAGACTGTTTATATTATTTAGAGTATAACAATGACATATCTCCTTCTTATAAGTAAAGTTGTTAAAACACACATACTCATAATTCTCATTTTCTAAGGAAAAAAACACTGCCTTTGCCAAGCAGCTGCAAGACTTGTCTTTTGCTTTTTAATTTCAAGTATTCTAGCTTTATGATTTTAGAACATAATGTGGTCAGGGAAACTTATAATGTAGAATTAAAATAAAATCAGTGTCTAATTATCTTACATTCATGATGCCTAAGTAAAAAAAAAAAAAAGCAGAGTAAAGAACTCAGTTCTCCCTCCCTCTTTGTATTAATTTGTACCCATGCCTTCATTTTAAGAATGACCTAGATTTTTGCACTAAAATTAAAATACCACTTAAATAGACTGAAACAATAGTGTTTATATACCTTAAAAAATAGATGTGAGAGAGGTAAAGACCCAGAATTTATGTTTCGGGTATAAGTAAATTATCCAAAATAATTGCAATGAGTATTCTTTGCTTGATTTTAAATAAGTTACATGGTACCGATTACAAAATTGTGCCTATTTTTAACCAGAGACACTTATTTTCCATCATTTAAGTGAAAACCAATCAGGGAAATAACTGGGTGAAATTCCTGCTCCTGTAGAAATTCTAAAAAGAAACTGTTAGAGGATCCTATTTTATTTGCCACCAGATTAAGTCTCTCTTGATATCTAGTTCGTCAGGATCAGTTTCATTAAGCCCAAGTCTACCTGCCTAATTTTTCTAAAGCTTCCCTTTTTGGTCTCTAATTTAAAAAAAAAGAAAATGAGTATTTCATGGGAACATTTGAGGGACTTCAATGAATAGCATAGTTCTTACTCTTATAAGAGATAAATCAATTGAGAAATAAGAAGAGTAAGTAATTATGAACCAAAATGCCATCTTTATTATCAATAAAACATATTTGAAGAATGTGGCTTATATCAGTAGGAGAGTAATCTTCATAATTCTAAAGCTTATGGTTAAAGTACCAAGAAGTTCCTGTCTCCATAAAGTTCATACAGTAAAGTCCTAAAAGCAGTGCATGCTTTCTGAAGACAGCTCACTGCATTGGGGGGAAAAAAAGGTTGAACAATTCAACTGTTTTCATTTCAAAATCATCAATCAGATAAAATTATCTTTTGTACCTTAGGAAAAAGTGGCTCAGAGTGTAGAGATAAACTAGCAATGTGGTCTCATTCATGATATATAATGATCAGATGGGTTTTATTTATGGGATGGATGTTCAAAAATTAATCAATGTAATTCACAACATTAACAAAATAAAAGAGAAAAAACCTAATCATACTACCAGATACAGAATCTTTAACAAAATCCAGCAAATATTTCTGATGAAAATTAATTTCAGCAATAATAAAATTAATACATAATAAAAATGAAGTCCATCAATCTGAAAAAGGGATTTGACAAAAACTGAAGCTAATATTATAAATAACAATGACTGTGTTCTCCTTAAAGTTGGCAACGAGACTGGAATATCTACTCTCACTACTTATATTTGACATCATAATGGAAGTTTTATCTCAATAAGGTAATAAAAAATGTTTAAAGAGTGAAGTGTTGAGAAATAAAATTAAAAATTATTTATTTTCACAAATGGTGTGTCTATATTCCCAGAAGATCCTGATGAAATTACAAAATAAATAAATAAATAAAGTAAAATAAAAGTGAAAATTTTAAGGGTCAATTGCATGTCTATATTCTAAAAACCATCAAATGTTAGAATACCATTTACAAGAGCTTCAAAATAAAAATATATAAGGATAAATTTAAAAAGAAACAAAATATGTTTACTATATGTCTACCTTTAACACACATACATGCACAAACTACAAAACATTGCTAAGGGAAATTAAAGAAAACCAAAATAAATATACAAAATAGAACATCTTCATGAATTGGAAGAAACGATACTGTTAATATGCCAATTCTACACAACCTGGTCTATGGATTCAAGATAATCCCTATCAAATTTCCAATGTACTTTCTGTAGAAACATAACACATGTGGTTATAGGACCTTGCTTGATTCTAAGACTTTTTATAAAACTACAATGATCAGGAGGGGAAAAAAAAAATGGCGTAGATGATATAGGCCCTGTTCATCCCTCTGGCGACCAAATCAAGGTTGTGATGGAAACAAGGAGCAGCAGCAAGGAAAAAATCACCTGGGATCTAAATAAACAAGCCATACAACTAGGAAGAAATCTAAGAAAGCATCCTGAAATGGCAGAAGGTGGGACGAGGCAAGGATGCGGGGCTGCTGGGTCCTGAGCTGCTGAGTGAAATGGAGGCACTGGTAGCAGCAGAAGTCATTTAAAGGGACTGCAACCGTGAGCGGATTTTTGTGGTGATGGACCTGCTGGTTCTGAGTACCAGTGCCGATTCGGCTGCATACAGAGGACATCAGGGGCTTACAGGGAGACATTGTCAGAGTGAGGGCTGAAGCGAGACTCGCTCTGTACAGAAGTGCTGGTGGTATTAATTGTTCCCTGCTGAGCCCTCCCCCATCACAGTGCATGGACACAGCTCCACCATAGCCAAGATATCATCAAACTGGATAACAGAGGTTGCTACACCCAGAGGATTCCCTGAAACCCCACCTCCCCCAACTCGAGACCCCATCCAAACCACATTCAGGTGTATCCTCAGCTAGTCAGGTGCTCTCTATTGAGCAGCGCCTAGGCTCGCACTGGTGGCAGCTGGCCTCGGTTTCTGGTGTGGCCTTTTGAGGCAACTATAAGCACAGCATCTGTGGATTGCTTGCTGAATCTTAACAGGTGGTTCCAGAGGGGTAGAGGCTTGGGCTAAGATTGGCCTGCAGCTGAACCCCTCCCTGAACTGTGCCACTGGACACCTGCTTCACAAATCTGAGAGAGTCTATGGCCAAGCCACCCTGAACCTGCCCAATCCTGTCTGATCTCGGAAGCTAAGTACTTAGATGGGAGTCCGCCTAGGAAGACCAGGTGGTGTAGACATAAAAACTAAAAAATAGGGAATTGTAAGCTGACAAGGTCCTTGCAATCTGTGAGGTCAACCAAGGGTTGCCTCACCTAAAAAAAAAAAATTAAAATTAAAAAATTAAAAACCAGTAAGAGTAAAACAGATAGTTACCTACAGGGGAACACCCATAATACTGGCAGCTGATTTCTCAAAAGAAAGTATGCAGGACAGAAGGGCTTGGCACAAAATATTCGATGTGATGAAGATCCAGGATCTACGACCAAAAATACTTTATCAAGCAATAAATAAACCTAACATGCATCAGGGCAATGCAAAGGTGGAAAGTATGGTCTTTTCAACATTATTATTAACAAAAGAAATAAATATCTTAAAAAATTAATGACTTTAATAATTAATTAAGACCTGAATGAAAAGTAAAAACTATAAAGCATCTAGGAGAAAATATCTGACACTATTTTTATGACCATGCGGTAAACAACGATTTTTTGGTTAAGACATTAAAAGAAAATCACAAAAGAAAAGAAAATATATTCGTTGTATTTTATCAAAATTAAAAACTGCTTCACGAGAGACACTATCAAAAAAAAAAAAATGAAATGTAACCTGTGGAGTACAAGGATATAGCTGCAATACATATATCTGAAAAAGATGTATCTTTTACAAATCAGTGACAAAACATTAGCAACTTAATACAAATATGTTCAAGATAAAGAGACTAAAAAAGAAAATATATGAATGCCCTATAAGCATATGAAAAGACAACCAACATCAATAGTTATTAGAGAAATAAATTAAAACCCATTTTACAAGAATGGCTAAAATTTTAAAAATGAAACATAATCTGCATTACCAAAATTTGGTGAGGATGTGAAACACTCTTTATTGATGATAACTGAAAATGGAATAAAGACAAAATGTTCACCAACGATAGAAAGGGACAAATTATTTTGTTATATTAATATAATGAATTTCTACTTATAAATAAAGATAAAACATTCAAAAGCATGCATGAATTGTATAGAAACAAAAGAAATTCCTAATGTATAATTCCATTTACATGTAATTCAAGAACTGGCAAGACTTATCTATTATGGTAGAAATTAGAAATTTGACTGTAAGGGGTTAGGATTCTTAAAAATGCACAAGAGTAATTTCTGGCAGGATAAAATCTTTATAATACTTGGAGCAGGAGTTTGACAGGTTTCTATATTTATTAGAACTCATTATTAATGTCTGATTTTAATTGTATGTAAAATTTAACTGAAAAAATAATTTTAAATTTTAAAATAAGTTCTTATTTAAAAATAAGAGCCTCTTCTTACAATAAAACCATTTCTAATCATATTAAAATTATTTACATAATTTTCTATTTAACCAATTTTTATTTTCCTTGGCAGTTCCTGGATAAAAACATTTTAATCTTTGGATTTCTTCTTTTGATTTATTATATTGTTACCTGGGGGACACTTTGATTAATGTCGTGAAGGATATTTCATTTTTTCCAGTTTCTGGCCACTAAAATAGCTGAAGACACCTTTCTCTTGCTTTCATAAATGAAAACTTATGTGGAAATAAATTTCTTGTGTCAGAAAATTTTCCTCTACAAAAGTTGCATGATTTTCTTCTGATATTTATTGTTCAAATGTAAAATCTGAAAGTTGGTTATTCCTAATTATCTTTTCCACTATGTATACTTGTAGGATAACTTCTGTAGAATTTTAATTTCAAAATTGTGTCAACGTGCATAAAGCTGTGGGTTTTCTTTAATTCACTCTATGAATGCTCTGTATTCTCAGTTCTGTTTTAACCACATCTAGTTTATTATTCTTTCTATTATCTTCTGTCCCATACTTTCAAATCTGTAGCCTTCTTCCTCTGAATTCTGGATAAATGTTTCAAATTTCTTCTCCACATCAGTTGTTTGCGCATTGTCAGTTCTGATCCTTATACTACCTACTCTTGATTTTAATTACCTTAGTAAATTTTAAGTGCAAAGCATAGAGATGAAAAGAAGTTTGCTTTATTTTAGTCTGAACTTTTGCTCTCTTTTCACACGTATGGACAGCTAATTTTACTTCTCAGGACATTTCTATTGAAATTGTAGTTTATGTTGATTTTTCTCAGGGTCTGATTATGTTGCCTAAAAATAATAACAAATGTCATTATTATTGTTATTATTTTAAAGTTTTTAAGATGTTTCTACATGACAGAGTGGAGACTGCTGTTAAGAATGTAGGGATACTGGAATAAGTCTTCATGGTTTCTCTGTCTGCTAACCCATTCCCTTCCATGGAACAGCTATTCTTATTTGATTGGGGAGAGTTTGATGTCCTCTGAGATATGTTTCCTACATAATCCCATACACAGTAACGGTTGTTTCTGGCTGTTTTGCTCTTGTACCATCTGTGCTGCTGGCACCTGGATTTCTGAGGCACACAGGATGAAAATGTAAACTCAGTTTCTACTTTGCAGGCTCAACTCTGTCCATAGTTTGATTCTGAAGTCTAGATCAGAGGTAGTTCCTTTAGTTTCTATACTTCTGCCCAGCAGGGAGCTTCCTTTCTTTATTCCCCTATTTGGTTATATACATAAAATATATACATAGATATTACACACACACACACACACACACACACACACACACACATACATATATGCCAGAAGAGGGGAAGAGGGGAGAAGAGAGCTGAGTAATGACATCTCTAACCTTCATGCTGAGAGAATTGATCTGGGATAATTCCCCAATATTGCAATTACTATTTTTAAGGGAAGTTATTAAAGAGATGTTTTAACTAAGGAAATGTTAAGGCATAATGACACTTCCTCCAATACCACTTAGCAAGAAACTTGTCGTTCTGTCTATTATAAAACTGACCTGACTACTTTAGTATTACTGCGCTGAATGTAGAGGTTTGTTTCCTCATATAAAGAGAGACTCAGAGCACCAAAATATTCAAAAGTAAAAATTTATATTTTTTAATCAGAGATCTGTATTATGAACTATTTTATTTCATTATTACTAAAAGCCCCAAGACCAAGGTTAAGAATCTCTCGCTTAGATTGCATTGGAAGTCTAAAATTTTATAATATGCCCAGCACTTAAATAAATATTCATATATTTTTTAAAAAATAAAAATACATCTTAAAATGATTACCTTATGCTTACCAAAATTTAATTTTAGATCTTTGTCAAGTCGATGTCATCCAGGACAAGTAATTTAGCATCAAGTTACCTCAAGTTACTGCAAAAAGAGAACTTGTTATACTGTATAACAAAGGAAACTTATGATAGAGAGTGAATAGTTATATAGTCAAAGACTAAGTAGTCAGCACTTGTGGGAAATTTATAGCATAGAATTTTCATAGTAAGCCAGGACAGCCCTTACAAATAAGAACCTTCCTACTCTATAAAATATTTAGCTCAGGAAATGCTAAGTAAGGGTAATTGGCCTATAATTTTCTTTGCAATGTCAATATCATATACTTTCAAAGAGGTTAAAAATGTTATACAGATATATTAATTAAAAAGTTTCCAGGAACAATAAAGTTGCCTTAATATAAAATTCACTGACAGAAAGAATTTTACTTTGACCTGTTATGTCAAACGTGAGTAACGTGTTTTACATGTACGACCTATCATAGGAAACTTTTATCCCTCCTGTTCTTAGAAGCCCCCATTGATAAGAATCCTTGAGTACCCATTCAAATAGGGAAAGTAATTTGTGAATCTATTTTTTGAAGAGAGCAAATGTAGGCCTAAGTATAAAAATTATAAGTTTAAAAGTATAATTCATTGGTTTTCGTGAATAGCATAAGGAAATCCATCAGAAATTCAAATTCTTGCTGCTATTGCTTATAGAAATATTCTTTGTTTTTGTCCAGAAATAGTTATATTCTGAGCCAAAGACACATGAGAGAAATATATTTGGAAGTAGACTACGATATTCTTAACAATAAAATTTTATTTTAGGTCCTCAGATTTATAGGTTTATGGAATTTGAAGGGAAAATTTTATGCTAATGTCCTGTGATATGTTTAAAAAGAGCCCCTAACATGTGTTTCGTAGGTTTTGGTGAAAGGGGGAGACATTTATAGTAGAGATAAGATAAAAAGAAACTGATTTAGTGATGGATAAACCAGGGATTAATATATTCAGAAACTCTACATAAATTATATACAAAACAGCTTTCTATAGCAAATTATGACTGAATGTATAGGGAAGATATTGTTGACAATAGTGAAGATTCATATGTGAGAGGCAGAATCTTATTTTTCTCCTGCATTTTTCTGAGGTCATAGTTTCAAAAAGAGACATGATTCTGATATTTTATTATAGGTTAGACTTTACTCATCTTGTAGCATAGAGTTCCACTATAAGGATTTTCCAATAAACTGAATCAGGATTATTATTCTCCCATAAAATATGTATTTTTTAAAATTAAATCTCAAAAAAAGAAGTGTACAGATCAAGCAGCTAGTGGATTAAATCTCAACATAATTATTCTTGCTTATGTTTATCTTCCATGAAGATCAAGCCATATAAAATTTATGAGACATTTTAATATGAGAACTAAAGCTCAGGATCAAGTGAACCAGCTCTTTCTTAAATTGATAGAAGTATATATACGGATACTAAACAAAAAGATCTTGTTTCTCTAATGCTTAGTTAAATAGGAATTTCTACAATTACATAATAACTTGAAAAAATCTATAACCTTGTGAAATTCATGAAAATATAATATAGGGGATATTGTGACAGACTGAAAATCAAATCCCCAGTCCAATCATTCCTTTTTTGTCTCATTTTTGTTCATCCATTTTTACCCTTCCTTGCTTCTTCAGCTTCTCTTCTATTTGTCTATAATATTAGTTAAGTTGTTTTTGGAAGTATTAGAAATCTCAACTTAAATTGGCTCAATAATAAGAATAATCATTGTAATGGTTAATTTTATTGTCAACTTGGCGAGGCTACAATACTCAATTGTTCAAACACCAGTCTAGATGTTGTGGTGAAGTTTTGTTTGTTTTGTTTTGTTTTAATGTAATTAACATTCCAATCAGTAGAATTTGAGGAAAGCCAATTTCTCTTCATAATGCAGGTGGGCCTCATCCAACCAGTTGAAGGCCTTAAGAGAAAAGACTGAGGTCCCCAGGAGAGTAAGGAATTCTGCCTCTATACTGTGTTTGGCTTCAAGACAGCAACATCAGCTATTGCCTGGGTATCCAACTGATGAGCATTGCAGATTTCAAACTTTCCTGTCCCCATAATTGTGTAAATCAATTCCTTAAAATAATTATTTTCACCTACTAAAGAGAAAAAATAACTCTAAGAGACTATCTTCTCAATCTCACAACAGAGGATTTTTTTTTGTAATTAAAAATATGATCTATATCTTAGAATAAATCTCAAATATTAAACATAACAGTTTTCTTAAAAAACAACTTTACCAGTTAGTGTCTTTTTTCTTTTAAAAAAGAAAGAAAGAAAGAGAGAGAGAGAGAGAGGAATGTATAAATATTCAGTACTTAGACCAAAGTATTTTTGCATCTATTCTAAGATGTTTAAAAAGAAAGAAAGGAAGGAAGGAAGGAAGGAAGGAAGGAAAGGAAATAATGTTAATACTATTTCATAGTAAGCATAGACATCATATATGTTCCTACCCTCAAGGTTAAGTTACTAAACCTTGAAGTTTTTCGAATTTTGTATTCACTATAAAGCAACAAAGTTTCCTAAACAAAATTAATTACACAGATTCACAAAACGCCCTAGAGGATTTATGTTCTAAGTTCCAATTTAATTATTAATACTTATTTCATCTTATATAGAATAAAGCTTAGGATCATCTTATATTTTGGCAAAATCTATCATTCTTTTATTGCTCCTGTAACTATCTAGGCAAGTGTAACACATATTTAAGAATAATACTAAAGGATTCTTAAAATATATCAGCTCTAATTGATTAGTAATAAATTATATATATATATTTATACAGAAATAAAGATATTGAACTATATGTCATACAAGAATTAGAGTAAAATAATTGAGTTTTGAAAAGAAACTTCATATATAAAATATCTATTTTTACCAACTACATAAAAATAATACAAGAAATACTCAAATATGAAATTCTTACTAAATAGCTTTATGTGCAAGGTCATGTGCTATTGAGAGAGATAAAATACAATAATAAAATAAAAGTGATCAATAATTTATGTTGTAAAGAAAATTATATATTTAGTTGTAAAATCATGGTATGAATATATTAAATAAAATGAGAAAAGTAAATAATATGTATAAAAATACAAAGCGTTAGAAAGCAGGCATAAATGAGATATACTATTTATAATGATTTCAGTCAAATATTGAGAGATTGTTGTAAGCTGGTATATCCTGGAAGGGCTTCAAGGCACAGGAAATTTTGAGCAGACAAAAGCATAAATATAATTAATACATTTAGATATGCAAACATTGTTGCACTAGAAATAATACAAATATTTTGACACAAGTCACAGGCTTAGAAAATATTAATAATAATTATGAAAAAGATTACTTTCTCTAATAAACAACTATGTTTGCAAATCAAAAACTGTAAGAGCAAAACTCAAATGAAAATGACCAAGAATGCATAGGGAATCATAGAAGCAAAGGTAAGATCTCCAGCAACAACTGAGAGCATGCAAAATGTTACTAGTAGTTGATGAAAAATTGTTGAAAAGATAACCGAATTATTTTTAAACTATCAAAAATATTTTTAAATAATCAAGCTATTAAAATTTTGATGAAGTAATAACTATCAAATATTAGTCCTTAGAATATGAATTGATATTTATTATATAAAATAATTTGTCATTATGTTTCAAGAAGTTCAAAGAGTTAAATGTTTTTGGTCCAGTAGTTTTACTTATAATAATGTACCTAAAGAAAATATAGCACAAAAAAATATGAATGAGAGTATTTATTACTCCATTTCATGTAACACAAAATTGAAAAAGGCTAAATATTAAATGGTCTGGAAATTGCTGCAATAAAGATGATTTCATTTACGTGATGAAATAGAATCAGTAGAAATGAATTTAAAACAGTAGAATTTTTTGTGGTAATATATGATTAAAAGTAAAATAAAATTTTATTTTGTAAATCTATTCTGCTAAAAATAATTATATTTATAATTGTTTTCAATTATATCTCTATTAGAGATAGATTTTTATATAGATATTCAATATTTTCTAATATATTAACAAATTAATAAATACTATCTCATTTATCACTTGAAACTCTATACCATAGTATTAAATATATGTAAAATAAACAGAAACAAAATAATATACAATGACAAAACCCTAATAGGACAATTAAAACAATAATAGCAACACAAGGGAAAACATTCAGAATTCTAGATATGTCAAATTTTTGTAATTTTAAAATAATTTATCCTGAGGGTACTGGCAACCAAAGAAAACTGCAAATATGACTTTGCCAGGCAGCACAATTTTTTTTTAGAAGGAAGATGGTTTTTTTCCTAAATGCTAAGGGAATTTGTGGCATTGACTTCTCTGTAAAGAAAGCTTTGCGCTATCTTCAGGAGCAATTACATGAAGAATAAAAAAAAATATTGTGGCCATTTCTTGTATCAGTTGTCAAAAACATTTGTGGATATACAATTAAATTTTATTTATGTGGAAGCACACCTTCTTGGAGTTAAAAGGAATCATCAAGTTACATAGGTTTCACGACACATATTGAAGAGAAATTATAGTAACTAGAGAGAAATTACCGTAGTCGCTGCTAAGTAAATACCTCAGATATCACTTTTAATTGGATCTTTAATTACAGATGGAGCAGGCATTTGACAACTTATGTCTCTACTCAATACTATCAGTAAGATATTTATTGTTTTGAGTCCTGAAGAGGTATACTTTTTATAGCATATACTCAGGTATAAAACATGTAGTGTCAAACTTAAATGGTTTTCTAATGGGAGGCTTTTTCAATCTCATAGAGAGAAGCTAAAAAAAGATATCTGTGATGTAAAAATGCTTATAGGCACTAACTAGCATTCTGTTTTTTGAATCATTAGAGAATCTTAATTTGTTTTTTACCTATATACTATTTTTCCAGGAATTCTTTAACTTGATAACTGGTAAAGGTGAATTTTAAATAACACCACAAGAAAACTAAATAAATATTTTAAATAAACGCCATTAATACTGTCAATCATAAACCTGAAGAGTAACTGATTTAAAATTGCTGTTTTCATTTGTGTATCTTTCTATTTATAAGCATGATAGGAGAAGCATACTATGTAAAAAAGTGCACTAAATTATAATTAGGGTGTGAGGAAGTTCTAGCTACACCCAGTAAAATTCCAGTTACAGTTGGAAATGTATCACCATGACTCTTATTAATATTAATATTTATCTTTTTTGAGATCTATTTATGTAGATGAATAGATAGATATTCTTATATCTATCTATATAACTCCCATGAATAAAAATTTCATTAGATGAATTTAATTTGTGAAATTAAAGTATTCATCATTTTTATTTATATTAATAAGTAATTATAGCATAAATCAATAAAATATAAATAATAAATAAGTGAAATAATATAAAATAATAAACAAAATAATGTAAAATATAGTAAAAACCAGTAGCATATGCTTAAACCCTTTATTATGAGACAGAGCAGTTAAAGGCTACAGTTTGAGATGAGAAAGCTGGTGTAGTGAATAGTGATAATAGAACATACAGTATTTCAGAAAAATAGAATCGAAAGGCAATTACAGAAAACTTTATTAAAGGTCGAGTGTAAAATATCAAGGAGTCAAGTGTAAACTATTAAGTACTTGTACTGAAACCACTCTAACAGACTAACCCAAACATGGACTGCATCAAACAAAGTAGGAGTTTATTTCTTGTTCACACACACACACCCTAGTGTAGTTGTGCAAGTTACTGGGTCGCTCCCTTACATGTGATGAGTCAGGGATATAGGTTCTGTTCATCCATCAACTTTTAGAGTTTAGAATCTGGTTACAATCCATATGCACTTAAAAGAAAGAGATAGAGATCTTAAAGAAGAAATACCTGTTCCTTAAATTCATTGTCCACAAATGGCCCATATCATTTCTTCACAGCATCCTTTGCCAATACACATAACTGCAGAAAAGGGATGGGAAACTCAATGTACTTGTAATATCAGAAAGAAGGGAAAAATATACTCGATGAACATTTAGCGGTTTTCACTATGAGACTATATGAACAAAGAATCACAAGTATAGATCATGTTAAAAATTTAAAATTTTCATAACATACGGCAAATTAGGCAGCATAATGACCATATCCATTTTGCAACGGAGGAAATTTTGTGACCTTTATAAAATTCTCCCAGTTTTTACAACTCTCCCCTCACCATACCCCCTCCTACACACGATAGAGCTCAGTTTCAATTTCTAGGTGAAAGTGGACCTGGTCAACATAAGGAACTGATCACTGTCATTAGTATAAAGTCATCTTGTCAGATAATTAATCCAGCTATGACTTCGTATTCCTGTTTTGATTTATTTTCCTGTGTACAAATTTCTGCCTCAACAATCTGTCTTGGACAAAAGGCACAACACTGTAGACTTGATCTTTGTTTTGCCAGCCTCGCAAAATTACATGAAATATTTCCTCTGAATATCAACCCCGAATGAGGCCTTCCTATTTACTAATAGACTACATTTGAAAAGCCTATCTTGTCTGCTTTGATAGTCTAGGGTTGCATTCCCCCAGGATTTTTCACTGGAGGGCTCTATCTGCTTGTTGTTTATCTATATCTCCCCTCAACTCTTAACAGATTTATCAATACCAGCTGCCAACTTCCACTCTGACAACATTCAGATACTGTATTCTGTTAGCACCCTAAGCTTTTCTCCAGCACTAGAGCTGGGTCTGCCCTCTCAGTGCCTTTACTGTCTCAGGGGATAAGTTTATTTCTAAGTCCCTGAACCACCTTCCAACTCCTGTAGTCCTCTCTCCTTTGATATCTAAGTCCTAAGTGTGTCACAAGTTAGAGCAGAAATTTAATTCACCCACAAGCATCAACAGGTAGTCTGATTTAAAATCCAAAATACTTGTGTGTGTGCGTGTGTGTGTGTGTGTATAAAATATATGGTCAACTGATCTCTGACAAGTGTTCCAAGAACATATAGTAGAGAAAGGATAGTTTTATCAACAAATGGTGCTGGGGAAATGATATCCACATGCAAAAGTAAAAATGAAATTGGACCCCTATCATAAACCATATATAAAATAAAATAGACTAAAGACTTTAATGTATGACCTGAAATGTAAAATTTCTAGAATAAAACATAGGAGGAAAGCATTGTGATATTGGTCATATCAATGATTTCTTAGAAATGACACTAAAAGTCCAGGCAACAAAGCAAAAATAGAGAAGTGGGACTACATCAAACAAAAAATCTTCTGCATGTCAAAGGAAATGGTCAACAGGATGAAAAGGCAACCTACGAAATGAGACCAAGTATTTGTAAACTATGTATCTGATAAGGGATTAATATCTAAAATTTATAAGTAACTCATAGTACTCAATAGCAAAACACACACACACACACACACACACACACACACACACACATGCACACACAAAACCCAGCCCAATTAAAATTGAGCAAAGAACTTGAACACATATTTCTCCTAAGAAGAGTCATAGACAACCAATAGGTGTATGAAAAGATGTTCAGCATCATTATCAGGGAAATGCAAATCAAATCCATAATGACATATCACCTCACAATTGTTAGAATGACTATTGTAAAGGAGAAAAAAGAGAAAAGTGTTGGCTAGGATGTGGAGAAATTTGAACCATTGTACACTGTTGGTAGGAATGTAAAATTGTGCAACAGCTATGGAAAACATTATAAATATTCCTCAAAAAATGTAAAACTGCCATGTTATCCAGCAATCCTACTTTTGAATATATGTCTAAAGGAAATAAAATCAATATCTCAAAGAAATAGCTACACTCTTATGTTCACTGCAGCATTATTCATAATCAAGATATGGAAACAGCCCAAGTGCCCATCAACTGATGTATGAATAAAGAAAATATGGTGCACACACAATGAATAATACACAGCCTTAAAAAGAGAAGAAAAACTGTTCTTGCAACAACATGGAGGAACCTAGAGGACATTGTGCTAAGTGAAATAAGCCAGTCACAGAAGGACAAATTCTGCACGATTCTACATATATATCTAAAATAGTCAAACTAGAAGCAGAGAGTACAATAGTGGTTTCCAGGGACTGGGGAGTGGGTAAAATGGGAAGTTGTTATTCAACTAAATCTCATGTTAAGTGTTCTTACCACAAAACAAACAGACAAAAACAAAACAAAAAAAATAATAAATCCTCCCACCAAAGTGATATAAGGAATCTCTGGGAGATATTGGATATGTCAATAGTGGTAATGATATCGTGAGTGTTTGCACATGTCCAAACTCATCAAATTGTACACATTAAATATGTAGAATTTTTTGCATATCAATTGTTCATTATTAAAGCTATAGATAAATAGATAAGAAGATAAGTAGGTAGGTAGGTAAGTAGGTAGATAGATGATAGGTAGATGATAGATGATAGATAGATAGACAGACAGACAGACAGTAGATAAAGAGATGATAAATAGAATCCATAATATACTCTACCACACAATAACCTTAAATGAGTGATAATGGAAGGGGCATTATCATAGATGACTCAGATTTTTCAGCTCTCCTCTGCAACACATAATAAACTTATGAGAAACAAGGCAATGAGTTTCTAATTTCAGGCTTGTAATTTAAACCCATATTTTTGTCTGTTTTAAACTTTATATTCCACTGTAACTTTTAAATCTTAAGACATATGTAGAAATTCTTCAGGCTTACTTGAGCTTTAATCTAAATAGAATATAACGTCATCAAATGTCTAGATACATTCAGATGTTCCTTAATATTATATTTATAATCCTTGAATTGCATAACAATGAGACTTAATTTGAAATTGTTACACACAGGGTTTTGAAAAGTACTGTGCACTGTACACGATGCAACTCCTGGCCACTTCTCAGCCCATGTGTTTCTTGTCAATATGGAACCAAAATGAAGTGGTATAAAATGTACAGCTATTTAACTCGAGTATCATC
Source organism: Pteropus alecto (assembly GCF_000325575.1). Taxonomy (NCBI): domain Eukaryota; kingdom Metazoa; phylum Chordata; class Mammalia; order Chiroptera; family Pteropodidae; genus Pteropus; species Pteropus alecto. Next base: position 12,758,306 of record NW_006494612.1, on the reverse strand, counting down.
TACATTAAATACGCTCATTAGATTGGCATCCAGTACCACTGCATCATGCTGCCAAGTAACTTTTCATAACCACAAACAACTATCTGTGATATACTGTAACAAGTGTAGAGAACAAGCTGACCTCATATTGCAAGAGATATCTATAAGGCATTTGCAGGGTGGCACTAACATATGGGATGATGTGAAAATTAATGCCACTTAATCTTCAATATCTGCTTTCTGTTCCAACATAGTTATCAAAGAATTTAACAGGTTATTTCCAGAATCACTGGCAGGCATTTTTAATGGCTTATCCCCTATAAATTGGATTATTTTGGCCTGAGTCCAGTCAAAATTTAGAGTGCAATCTGTGGTCAGAGAGAATTTCTTGGTGCATCAGCTTCAATATCAGAAACCGTCTAGGCCACTTTTGATGCAGGTGTAATTGCTGTGTGAGACACTTAAATCTTTTTACTGTCAGATT
>NW_006494612.1:12738741-12757806 GCF_000325575.1 Pteropus alecto | reverse complement strand
TCAAGCTGTCCTACTAGTTTCTATTTATGGTTACTGCTTAATAAACTCTGATAAGAGATAGCAATGTGACATTGTGGTATAGTTATAACAGCTAATATTCTGAATATAATACCTTCAGAAATATTGAATGGGGTGGGCACTCGGTAGAGAAATTAAAAATAATTTAAAAATATACAGTTATAATCTTTTATAGTCCCAGTCTCCAATCATATTTAAAATTAAAATTAGATATTTTTTTTTAAAATATTATATAGAATATATTATTTTATTAGATATTATGAGGGTAGAATTTATATTATGTTATCGAGAGGGTGAAAACTAATAATAAGTCGGTAAATAAGATCATAAATTTTAAATTTCTAGAGTTATTCAGAAAAAGATACTAAGTAAATCAAAAGTACCATTTTATGAATGTTATAAGCCTCAACACCAGAAAAGAAGAATGCATGTACAGGCCTCTAAGTACTGTTCATAACTCATTAATTTGTTTAACTTTCACAAATTAGACATCCTATTCATTTTTCATGGCCCCTGATCATCTGAGCACGTACAGGTATCACCGTCCTCATAAGTTCCTCTGAGTGAGGATATTGGCAAGAGAAATGAGACTTTAACTGTTTCTGACAATTATTCTAAATGGCAATCATATTGAATAATACTTTAAATGACTTGAATACACTTACAAAGAGTGCTGGTATAGTGGCTAATGTAGAGATAACTATTAACATAAACCTATAAACCCAATGAAAAGCTTTGATAAAGAACGTACTAGGAACACTACATTTTAAATTTCATATAAACATTTTGTCTCATACAAAAGATCAAAAGTGAAAAAAAATTTTAAAGGACAGACTTAAGTAAGGCTCGTTAGCAGAATTTAAAGTAAATAGGGCTAGCAACCATCAGGGATTGTAGTTTCAGGAAATATGCTCAGTTTGAGAAATATCCTGAGTGATAAAAATACAACATGAATATAAATTATAACAACATTCCCAAAGCATAACATCGCATTGAGGAAAATACAGTAAATATAAGAATGAAGTAAAGAAAGAAAAGAAAGTGATGGCTATCGGTTCCTCCTACATTTATTTTATGAAACCATTTGCTAGCGATAAAAATAGATCTAATAAACCATCCTTAGCCTAATAACTAACTGGAAGCAAGAGAAAATATTTTACTGTTTTCCTCATGTTTTATTATAACAACAGTCTATTTTGAGAACTTTTTGTGTGATATTAACCAGCAAAAGCCGAAAAAAACTTCTTTTTTTCCCCGAAGAAAACATTTGATGCTTTTCATCAGGCTACAAAATAAGGTCAGCATATTAGAAATATAAATTTCAAAATATTCAGTATCGAAGTTAAAAAATATGTGCAACCAGACAATAGCATGGAAAACAGCACAATGTGCATGCTTTCAGATGTTATCAATTAGAGGTTTCATTTAAATCCCGAAAATCACAACGTATAACAATGGGAGTGCATTTAACAATGTGTTTGCATCACCACATCATTTTGGTAGGTTTGATCAGCTTTGTTATTTCAGACATTTAGTAGTTTTTATATTGATTCGTGTATTAATCAGAGCCATTTTTTATTTCAGAATTAGCATACCCAAACTGTTCTGAGTTATAGTACTAATATGTTCTAACAAAAACTAAATTAATAATTTACTGCTATTAACTAGAGGCAATACTTCATAAACAATTAGATAACTTTTTTAAAAACTTCACTTTTTTAAAAACATTCCAAGCTGTTTAAATTTTAAGATGTCTAATCTTACTTATAGATGAAAAGAAGGAAGCACATCTTCTTTTCCTTCTGACAAAATAAAATGCCAGGTTTCATATGTCTAATGAAAGTTTTGACTTCCTATCAATCTAACCATGTGTTTAGTAGGAAAAAAAAGTACGAGACCATTTAACTGCTTTACCAAAAATTTATATAGCAATTAGTGAGATCATAAGTTTACTTTAAAGATAAGTAAATGTAAAGAACTGCTTATAATATTATATTTCTAATTCTCATCCAATATTACTGATCATTTTATATAATTGCAAAAGTTCATTTCAAATACGTTCTAATCTCATCACCGAAAGATGATAATTAACTGAGAAGGAATATAAAACTTTCTTCTTCATCTCTGTGAGTGTATTTGGTAAGCTTTTTACTTAGCAACTTTCCTCAGGCAACAGCTATGCATTAGTGTTTATCCCAAAGAAATTCTGGTTCCCAACCCTCAGAGGTTTACACAGAAAATGTTACATTTTCTACATGCAGATAAATTCATAAATCAATGTGTACCGCTCATATTGCCTGAATCTTTATAGCAAATTTTAATCAGCTAAACACATACAAATTTTGCCACACTTCACTGCTATGATGAGATCAGAATACAGCAGATGTAGCTGCATAACAAAGAAATATTGCAATTAATATCAGGCAGAGTTGAGTAAAATATCTTATGAAAATGTGACTAACATTCCTTTCAATCATATATTCACACTGTAAGAAAGGGTGAGAAGATAATCTTGCTATTCATATGAGGACAGTTGCAGATATAATAAACGAATATTTTGTCAACTTTCCACAAAGTCAAGTTGTGTTAAGAACCTGAGAGGAGACACATATATAGGCCATAAGGATGGATGAAGAGGAGAGGAGGAATGAAAGATTAGAGTATGCTTTATCCTGTGACTTTAAGAATGTATATCTGGTTGTGTCCTTTGAGTAGAAGAAATAGTTGAGAAAATATTCTACACTTGTCAGGGTATTTGATAAAACAAAATAAAGTGATTTCTGATAAAATAGCATACAAGAGAGATATGAGGATGAACATCTCAGAATGGGCAGAGTGTAAAGACAATCTGTGTCCCTATAAGGAGGCAACACTGAGCCCTTATGATACTCTTCGCTGGAGGAGGGGAAGTAGCATGCCATCTGGTGCCCAGCTGATGTTGGCAGACTGATTACACGAAATGGTTTCCATCTGGGACAGGGGAGAGGTTATACTAAAATGAAATATATAATTGGGACATGAATTTACCTGTTCTGTCTCAGTGAATATGCTGATGTCACCATTTGTGGGCCTACAGAATGCCTGAGTCTTCACCACAAATATCGTTGTTGACTAAAGGACATATTTTATATCAAGCAAGTACATCTATGGGCTCACACTCAAAGTATTCAATTGTCAAATGTACCCTTTACTCTAAAGCATGTAGCTTGAAAGAATGATGAGATAAAATGGTGAAGTCTCAATTGCAGAATTTGCTAAGAGAAAACATTTTACTGGGCTGGAACACTGTGCTATAGGACACATTTTGTGCCTTAAGGCAAAGGTCAATATGTGACACCATTTTCCACATAGCTAGATTGCACAGGTCCAGGGGCCAAGGGATGGAAGGGAGTGGCCCTCTCACAATTATAGTTAATGATAAAATAGTACACACAAGGGTTTTTTTCTCACTATCCTAGGGTGCCTAAGAGGTAAATGCTCCTAACAGGGAAATGAGTGAATTTCAGTGAAATTGAAAATTGAGAGAGACACTGGGCAATTTTTCAGATCCTCAGAGCACTGAACCCAAGAAAAGTGACAGAGTGATCTAACTACCACTCATGCTATAAAATGGGGGCAAAGAGGAACAATGTCTAAATGAGGCATTGCCACTTAGAATTCTCATGCTTGATAATACTATCAGTGGAAAACTGTGGAACCTCAGTGAAGACATGACTACTAAGAATTTAGGTTTCCTTATATTAAGGACTCAGTTTTCTTCAACCAAACAAAGGGCTAGAGTAGTTACTAAGGGGCAAAATGTACGTATAATACTGTATATACTCTGAACCTCTAAATCTATTCTCCATCCTTCTCCATCCTTCTCTGACCTTCTCTATGTATAAGAGGGTCTGACCTTCAGGGCTTCCATTTGAGTTCAATTAATGGGAGTCTCTGGCAGAGGAGAGTCTGGGTATTCATTCCTTTTGCTTCCTGCCATTTAGTCTGCAATTGACCACTCGTTGTGTCTTCTCAAGCCATTAACTTCTGTCTGGATCCCATTCCCAAGAAAACAGTCTTCACTGGGTTGCAGTAAATGTCCCTTTTCTTGCCCTTTCAGGTCTGTGTTCGGTGATCATTCCCCACTGTTGCTGAGTCCCAGCTGCTTCATCATCTTTTCATTTGTCCACACAGCTATAAAATCTATTTGTTAAACTCTCTCAAACACTCTTTTGATTGCCTCCTATGTTCCAGGCAGGTTTCTGATTAATATGTCATCATATTAAATGACCCAAGGAAACTGTATTTTTGATAATCAAGAGTAGTTCAAGAAAACCAGAGGGAAAAAATGAGAGGAAAAAGGAGGCCCGGAATTAAATAAAGAAGAATCTAATAAACCAAAAAAGTACTTGAAAAGCTAATGTATAACTCAAAATGGACCACAATTTAAGAAGCAAAACTATAAAAATAATTTTATTGGGGGGCTAGGATAAAGGGGTTAAGGGTTAAAGAAGTGCAAATTAGTAGCTGATAGATGATCACAAGGGTAGGGAGCATGGCATAGGGAATGCAGGTAGTATTAATGTAATGGCTAGGTGGAGAGCCAGAGGAGAGAAAGCACAATCAGGGAGATTGTTTCATAAACTACATAAATGTCTAACCAATGGACTAGATATTTGAAACTAATAACAAAATAAAATTTTAAAAAACCTATAAAGCTATTTTCAGAATTTAGAATGATATAGCAGAAAAAATATAGAAGACTTTGTCCTTAGGGGAAAGAAAAATAACTACAAAAAATCCTAGAAGTTAATATGACCTTGACGACCTGCAGTAGTGATGGCTTTCTAGACATAGCAAATGCCAAAGACACAATCTATGAAAGAAATAATTGATAGACTGGACATTATTAAAATTGAAACCTACCGCTTTGAAAAAGACAATGTCTTTTTCGGGCAGTAAAATGATTGTGTATAATATTATAATGATAAACATATGTTATTATATATTTGTCCAGACCCAGAGAATGAACCCTTTGGTAAATAGACTTTGGATGATTTATGATGTATCAGTGTAAGTTCATCAATTATAACAAATGTATTACTCTGGTATAGGATATGGATAATGAGGTAGGCTATGCATATGTGAGGGCAGGAGGTATGTGAGAAATCTGTGTACCTTCCTTCAGTTTTGCTCTGAACCTAAAACCACTCTAAAAAACATAAAATTTTAATTTCTTTTTAAAAAAGAAAAAAGTTAATGTAGTTTTTAAATTCTGTTTTTAAGCATCAACCACAATATTAAACACAAAACATTAAGCCCAAACCAAATAATGACATTTTAGAGAGATCATTCTGGTCGTAAGATGAATTCATCATCTATGTAACAGGGATGGGCTCTTATGCTTTAGTCTATCTTGCAGTTAATTTGTTTTCTTTAACTGCCAAATTGGTAGAAGTCAGATCAATAACTACATTAACTTCTAGCGAGCTCAATTCTAAACTTTGAAATATCAGCACTTTGGAATACCATTATTCTTGGAGATATCACTAGAGATGGAATATTTGATTAACATACCATACTTTTTAAATAAGTGTTCACACCATTGACTTATTCTCCATACTAGTTAGTGCTTAGGACAACTATTCTATCTTTCTCAGAATATACTTTTTAGTTGTGTATCTGATTAAAGCCTCTGGCATTTGTCACTTTTGTAATAGCAGAAAGATTGTAAGCAAGTAGGCTAGAATTTGCATCATTTTGGACATTTGGATACGAAATCTGGTATCACTAAATGGTCAGCAACACAATAACAAGAACAACTTCCTCAGTAAAATAAATACAAATCTTCAAATTATTTTTAGTTCAAACAGAACATTTGAAATATTCAATATTAATTGAAATAAATTTTATTTACAACTTTAGAATTAAAACATAAATTAATATACTATGTACATATGTCTAGGTAAATGGGTCTCCATACTTATTTTTATTGTTTTATTGTTTTTTTATTTACAACTTTAAGATTAAAACATAAATTAATATACTATATATGTTTAGATAAATGGGTCTCCATTTTTATTTTCATTGTTTTATTGTTTTAATGGAGATTAATTTCCATTGAGTAAGGTTCACTCACCTTAGTGATATAGTTATTGAGTTTTGAAAAACAAATACAGACACCACCACCACAATCAGGATATGTACTATGTCCATCACATTGAGGAAGTTTCCTCTATTAATTTATCATAAATTTTTAGATAAGAAATGATGCTAAATATTTTCAATTGATTTTTCTGCATCTATTGAGATAATCATATGATTTTAAATTTTTTATTGGTTAAATGGTGAATGGCATATATTGATTTTCAATTACTGAACCAAAATTGCACTCCTACATAAACCTCATCCTGATACACTATCCTTTTCATATACCATCAACTGATCCTCATATACTATCCTTCTATATATATATATATAGAAGGATATATATATATACATATATATATATAAAATACAGATATATATATATATCTGTATTTTATTTGATAATATATTGTTAAAGATTTTGTGTCTGTGTTTATGATGAATATTGGTCTCTTATATAGTTTTCTTATATAAGATTCCAGCAACAGAGAAAAGCTTAGATTAGTGATTTGGAAACTTTCTTTTAAGCTGTCTATATTAATATATTCAAAGAGAGTTTCTAGTAGACAGCCATGGTTGTTTTGTTTTATTTTCCCATTCTGACAATGTCTGTTTATTATTTCTGGATTGACAGTTTATGACTTTAGGCACTTTAAAAATATTATGTCCTTTCTGTCATCCATGGTTTCTGATGAGAAATCTACCGTCATTCGAATTATTGTTCCTCTGTGAGTAATGCATCATTTTTCCCTGGCTGCATTCAAGATTTCATCTTGAAAAATTTTTCACCAGTTTGATTATGATGCATCTGTGTATAGATTTCTTTGAGTCTATTTTGTTTGGTGCTCAGTTATAGTCTTGAATCTTAGGTTTATGTATTTCGCTAATTTGAGAAGTTTATAAACATTATTTCTTCCAAATATTTTTTGGCATTGCAGTCTATGTGTGTTTTATAGAGTATAGTAGCTATTTACAAATTATATGAATTTCTAGAAAACAAATTAACACTACATATCAAGAATATTAAAATAATTTATGTCTTTTGATTCAATTATCCTTTTAGAAATCTATCCTAAGGAAATAATCAGAGCAGTGATCAAATATTTATAAACAAAGTTATATTTCCCAATATCATGCATGAGAACAGAACATTCAATCACGTATAAATGTACAATATTAGGGAGTTTAGGCTAGGTAACATTATCAACACGGCAAACTTTTAATAGCAATAAGTAGAGCTATTATACTCAGTTAAATATTTACTGAGGGCTAAAATGATATATGTGGCTTATGCTAAGTATCGTGGTGATCACTAAAATATGCAAATATAAGACCTTTTCTTTGATTTCCAATTAGAAAGATAATACAAAGAAATATAACAATTAAATAAAGTATTAAAATAATATGAGGTGTTAAAAATATTGAATTATTTATAGAGCATTTTAATGCAATTGGTTCTTAAATTTATGGAAGAACTTAGAGAAAATTAATAATTTATATACCAGATTTCTTTGTTTTCTTTTCTTTATTTTGCATAACATTGGCTAGTTCAAAGCAAATAATTACTAACACTATCAGTGTTCAAGTTCTAGAGCCTTTTCAAATGCTCACTATAAGTAGCACATACAGTTTTATTTCTCTCCCATTAACTTGTGAAATAAAAGCTTATTAATGTTATGTTCATGTAAAGTGATTTACAGAAATGTTTGCTCTTGTCATTATTTGCTATTATTACTATTAATAGAATGATCGTTTGTCTCATGGTACAATTCCTAGAGAGTTACAGGAAACACAAGTAGGAAGTACATTTATCTGTTATAATCAGAAACAAGAAATAACAAGAAAAATAGAAGTCATTGGTTTACTCTATTTATTTGCATAAAAAAATGCTTTCACATGGGCAAGCCAGTGTTCATGTGTGGCTCACCAATATTGGGTCCCATGTATCTTTCTGCTCTATCATCTTTGTCTTCTGTCTTTACTGAACCTTTCTGTTTAACACAGCTGTGGGATTCCAACCACTATGTTTGAATTTAATACAAGAAACAAGAAAGGTTAAAAAAAAGACACTCAAATAATTTCTGCCCCAATTTCCCAAGTTGAGAAATAGTTTAAGTTCCACCAGATAATTTCTGCCTTGCATCATTAGTTAGAACTTTTTCACATGGACACAGAGAGCTGTAAAAAGAGGCAAGAATATGGAGACTTCAGCTGAGTTCATTTTTTTTAAGTTTACTTATAAGAATAAAAAAGAGAATGAAAACTGAGACTACAATTAGCAATCTCTACTACAACAATTCTACTGATTTCCAGTGTCTAGCAACTGAAACAAGTCCAGAATACTAACATTTAGATTATCATTTTTCTGGATGCTAAATTATCATTGGGTCCATCAAAGAAAAATTTGAGAGGATATTCATAATATATAGTATTTCTAACCTTACTAGTATCAAGTATTAAGGAATTCTTCTATTTAATCATGAGGGAAAATGAAAAAAATTAAATTATTTTGAATTAGACTACTCCCGAATCAATTCAGTGAGAAATTAAATATTTTATCGAGATAATATTAGCTATAATCCAATTCAACGGCCTCTTTTGAAAATTTACTTCTTTAAAAAACAAAACCTTAAATTAAATAAGAAAAGATAATATACAAGATCTTGGCATCTTGCAGAATTCCGGATCACCAATTCAGATAATATTGATTATACATTTTGGCAGGCAATGCTGCCTACATTGCAGTCATTCCTTTTCTTCCTTCCTAATGGACTCTCCATTGCATTTATCTTTAGGATTTATAAACTTCATGAGATATTGGTCACTTTCAAACCTCAAGGTATGATTCTTGATTAGTCTAAGCCAGTCATATATGGTAGCCCCTTTTTCTGTGGAGGGTACATTCCAAGACTCCCAGTGGATGCCTAAAACCTCAGGTAGTAACAAATTCTATAAATACTATTTTATTTTCCTATATATGCAAGTATATACCTTTTTACTCAAAGGAAACCCTTTACTATTTCTCTTTGGCCTAAACAAATTGCAGCATCACTACGCTTGCACTTTGAGACCATTATTAAGTAAATTAAGTGTTACTCTAACCCAAGCACTGTGATACTGAGACAGTTGATCTGATAAGTAAGACAGCTACTAGGTATCTAATAGACGGGGGTCATATATAGCATGGATACATTGGACAAAGGGATAATTAACATCCAGGAAGGCTGGAGCAGGATGGCACCAGATTTCATCAGGCTACTCAGAGCAATTGCAACTTAAAATATGATTTGTTTATTTGAAGAATTTTTTATTTAATATTTGTGGAACATGGTGACCTCAGGTAACTGAAACTGAGAAAAATAAAACCTCAGATGAAGGTGGACTACTGTAATGTTCATCTTAACTCTATTTTCTGGAGATTAGGTTAATATTGGACAGGTGACAATTTTATGATCAATTAGCTATTATGAGATATCTGTTGTCAACATTTTTGTTAAGATCTATATTCTTCAAAATGGAGAGGAACAACTGTTATACTCTTTTGTCCTCTTCCGGTTTTCTATCCACTCTCCTCAAGGATAAAATGCTTGGAACATCGTGAACCCAACTTTTGACCATGAGTGAACAAGCTTAAGAACAATCCTCAACAGGCTGAAGATGGCAAAGTGGAAAGATAGAGAAAACTTGGAACACTGATGTGTTGTTGAGTCACTGAAATAGGCAATCCTGGAAGTGATCTATCTATAGACTTATTATTTACAAGGAGTATTTTCTTTTTTAAACGATTAAGCCACTGATGTTGGTCTTTCCATTAAATACAGTTGAAAGTATCCAATCTGGATACTTTCAGATATCTATTTACAGGATATCTATATATACAACAGATATCTATTTATAGGACATTAGGTTTCAGTTTTGGGTATCTTACCCTCCAGAATTACAAATATCCAGACAATAATTTAACATTTAGCTAGGAAAAATGTGCAACTATTTCTCTTAAAATCATCATATTCCTTTCTGGACATTTCATTAAAGAAGGGGCTATGTTTTAGATTTTCTTAAAGGCTGCATCAGCTTTTTCAAGTCTCAACCTTGTTAAATAGAAATTATGACATAATTTTTTTTTTTTTTGCAAATTAAACAGTAAGATCTCTGAATTTTCCCATCAACTTGGTTAGAGAATGAAGTACAGACAATTATCTGCAGAACTGTTTTTCTAATCTATATTATAGAGAGATACAAAGTAAAAAATAGTATAAATCTGTCATAATTTCAAAAATGTCTCATTTATAGTTCTGAAAAATTTTGCAAAAACCTATTTTAACTAATTCTAATGTTAAAATCAACATTTTAAATTTAATATTTAATTTATAACAAGTGACTTCTTGAGTTTTCTGTATCATATTGAATGGCTTTCATGACATGATATAGCTGAGAAAAGTTAAATTAATTCCATTGTTTTCTAAGTTTCAGTTTAGTAAAGATTTATCGTTACAAAAGCATTCAAACATATGCGTCGATAACCTGAAATGCCAAACTAATGAGATATATGAATCACAAAAATGTCACTTAGTGGAAATGTTATACAATCTTATTATAATTACCCAACCCTTATGATGCTTGTCTCAGGATTTGTTTCGCCATTGTAAAAGCCAATCACATTTCAATCAAAAGATTTTTTTTGCTTCTATTCATTATGTGCAAGATTTATCTAAATGACATTTTGGAAATACTTTATGAATAAGCCTTTAATAATTCCTTACAGTTTAGTAAATGTCCTTTTTCTTGTTGTTAGTGGAACTTACACATGAAAATTAAGCATTAATTAATGAGCTTTCTTTACAAAAAGATTGTCAAAAATTCTTTTCTATAAGCATTTGTCAAGAAGTCATCAGAGCTATAGATAATCATTATAGAAGGCATATCTGCTCTTCACTACTCTAAAATAGAAGTGATCCAGATCATTATCCTTAAATTTGGGGAGACCTACTCATTTGATATCACCTAGATGCAAAAGGATAACATATAGTTTAGCTTTGTGCTTTAAAGAAAAGCAAATGGATTCGGTGATAATCTTGCCAGTTTTGCCATATCCATTTTCCAAACATGATGATAATGATATTCTTCATATTTGTCAAGCAGTATTTGGCATATCAAAGATAATAAATCTATTAATATTACTTTTTATCTCCATCTTAGTCCAAAGTAATGATTTCCAAGTATCCTTTATTTTAGGGTAAGTCGAAATCTGTGAAAAACTTATTTTTTTTAATAAGAGAAATTAGTGATGACTTGAACTTACTAAAATATTTAGAGCTAACAAAATATGAAATTTTAGTTTCCTTTTTATATCTTAGTTAATAAACATTCTTTATAAATATTTATCTTAAAAACACATTGTATGTATAATAAAATTCCTTTAACCCGATAATGTGGCATACAGAGGAAACATGCTTACAGCTAGTACTATAGGTTATAATTTTCACAATTTTGTTGTGAATTCTTTTTTCTCAAATTATTTTTTTTATGGTTGGTAATTTATGTTAGCATATAAACCTAAACTGCAAAACTGAAAAAGAAAATACACTCTAAACCATTTGAGTATATGAAACAATTTGAGAAATTATATCTAAAACAGTGTTTCTCAAATCGCAGTTCTCAAACCCTTCAGTGCTTTCTAAAATGAATTTAATGGGACATGACAAACATATTTATGAATATAAAAACACAGTAGAATAGAATAGAGAATAACATAATGTGTCATATGTCTCATAAGGGTAAAAATTTTCACTTGAAACTTTAATAATGCTGGTTTGGGTATGTGTATGTATAATGTATTTTTTTCCTTAGATCATTATAAAAATGTTTCAAAACTATTTGTATTCTTTAAAAATACATTCTTACATGTAAGAAAAGTTCTCAAACAACCACATATAAATAGTAATTGAATACAATCTAATAATTTTACTGAAAATTAATATTCTAATAAATGTTAATGAAAATATTTCTATGTTATCACATAACAATTTATTTTCTAAGACTGAAAGTAAGTCTTAAGAACACCAGTTTCTAAAAGTTCTATTCCATTTTTTTTTTTACTTTTATTTAGCTTTGTGATCTTGGACAATTTATATGGCATTCTTGCCCTCAAGTGAAGGAAAAGTGAATTGCTAATCCTAAAGTTCCATCTAAAACTCATTTCTAAGATGCCTTGCTTTGCAATATATTGATGCCCTTTGGGGCTGTTGAGCTTCAAAGCCCAACTTCTGCAAGTTAGCTTTTTCAAGGCTTTACCTTTCAATAATACTTCCACGACTGGTGTTATATATATAACTAATTCAGAAAACTAATATCTTACAGAATTAAAAATGAATTCCTATATTAACAGGTTTTAAGGCTCTTGTAGAAAGAAAAGTTCATGAATATATGATAGCTGTGACATCCATGTTATGATTATTGTTGTTATTTTCAAGCCTGTCACTACAATCTCAGAGTTAATAAGTTTCATGAGACAAAAGACACCAACTTGAATACACTGTATATAGATGTATATCTATCATTTAACAGTTTTTTCCTTTGTCCCTTATTTTTGCTTTTTTTCTCTCTTCATTTGCAATATTCAAAAAATTTTAGCATCTTTCTGCTATAAGCTTATTTTATCCTGTATTATTTTTCTTTTGTCTCCTATGTTTCAGCCTGCATATTTTTAATGACTTATAGTGCATTAGTTTTCTCTTCTACTGAGTCTAAAATTATCTTTAACCACCTATTTATTGATTATTTCTGTTATTGATTTGTACTAATTCCAAGGTATATAGCTCTCCAGGTGTCCCAACTATTGTCCCAGGTGGTTGTGTTGCCATACTCTAGGACCCTTATTGCTTGGTGCTTCCTTATATTCAGTTATATACTGTAAAAGTACATGAAGTTAGCTCAACTTTCCAGGTGTTTTCTGATTGATTTCTTAGATTGTTGCCATGGGTAGCATAAGGTGGGCAAATGCCTTAAGGAGGAAAGGTTATAGACCACTACATTCATGCCTCTACACGTTCCTTCTCCCTGAGATTCTCTCTTTTCCACAAGTCTTGGCTGCTGTCAGAGACTCAAACTTTAATGTTTGTGTCTCTACTCCCGCGATGTTGCCAAAATCTCTGTTGGCTTCTCTGTCTCTTATCTTCTCGGCTTGAAGCTCTGCTTCAATTAAAAATCATCAAATGTTCCTAGGGCAAAGGCAATGCCAACATTTTATGCTTAACAAACACACAAAAAAAGTCTTCCATTTTCTCAAGGATCATTATTCCTTAAGCTGTGGCTGCTTCAGCAGCTGTTGATGTAACTTCAGCGAGATTTTTAAAAATCCATTTTTCTGTCTGTGGCGGGAGCTTTGGTCTTCTATAAGACATTCTGTCATAACCATAAGAAAAAGTCTTGTGGTTTTATTTTTCATTTGCTTCTTCCAGGTACCTTGTAAGATAACAATCTATAACCAATTTAACTATTGGCTTGCATTTGCTGTACCACACAGGGAGTATATATTTGAACCCTCAAGGTTTGTGAGGTTGGAAAATTTGTGAGGTTAAGAGTTCTGAGAGAAGTGATTTGTTTCCTAGCTGTAACTGAGATCAACTAGGTGAGTTTATTTGAACTAGCCCTTTGTTGGCTGGTGGAATTTACATACACACACTCACATGCAAAGGTATATTTCATCAAACTTTCTGTTTACGTAGTGTTCTCATTTCAACATTTACCTCACATGGTATAACAAATGCCTCACAGCTTTAGAAGTACATTGATTCTCTTTTATTTCAAGTTCTTAATCTGGCTACTGGGAATTTTTCAAAATTTTATTTCAAATTTAACTATAAAAATAAAAGTATGTTTATTATTAACTTAATATTTCTAAATTTATTTGGAGTTCATCACTGTAGCTCTGATTTGTGGTTAAAGAAGACAGCTCGATGTCCTTGTAATGCTTCTCTTCCTTAGTCTAGGCTAGTGTTCTTTCAAAGAACATTCCTATATCAATTCTGAGCAGTCTTTGCCTAGCTCCCACATACCAGCTCCAGACGTTAGTCACTGCACTCCTGCCTTTTTCAAAATTGTCTTTCCCAATTTTTTCACTTATATCTGTCTTCACTAAGACAAATAAATAGTCAGGGGGATTAGAATCTCAGTTCGTTTTCTTTATCATTTGCTTGTGGAAATCTGTTATTCCAAACAGCACTTCATTTACCCTCACCAATGGTCAAATATTGGACTCTGAACCAAATGCAAAATATTAAATTCAGACAGCCTACACTATTCTGTCCTAACCTATTCTCTGTTCATATTTTTACCCACATACTTGCACTATAGATGATTTTTTTTCTTTTCTTCTTTTTTTCTCTCCTTCCTCTTCCCCTTCTTCCTTTTCATTGTCATCTTCTGTCTTCCTCTAAGTAGTGAAGTCTCCATTCCTTTGACTCTTCCTCTTGCTGTCTATTGAAAATAATGCTTTGTCTTCAATTTCTTCATTAGGTTTAATGGCCATCATTTAAAAGTCCCTCTGTCTGAAATCATCTAATTGTTTCTCCCTTGGTTTCCTGTCTCACTTTTTTGACAAAGCCATAACCATGGATCTATCCAAATGTCCATCTTCGCAGAGCCTACATCCAAGCTACTGAACACTACAGGACCTAGTCATACTGCACATTGTTGTCTCTAAGATTCATATTTTTATACCAAAGTGAGTCCTCTATACCACTTGAAAATCCATCCCTCATTTTCTTGTCATGTCTTTCATTTTTTTCCAAAATTTAAGATCAGAACAATATTTTCTCTGTTATGTGAACCCCTGAAGGCAAACTAACAAATACATAGTCACACGATAGACCACCCTTTTTGGCTAATTCAGAATATTGTTTTTGGAGTTCATGAATTGGGAATTTTGAGATGTTTATTTCAAAGACTGAATAAAAGATATGATTTTGGCCCTCATAATCTTTGAACATTATCTATCAATTTAAAATTTTCTCTCGATTGTAATATTCACACTGTTTCAAAAATCATTTTCTATTTTTTTCTATATTGGAGTCTTTGAGCAAAATTTCCCCTTAATGTTAAACATGATGAGTTCCCAGAATAAACAGTTTCAATAA
Organism: Pteropus alecto; assembly: GCF_000325575.1. Taxonomy (NCBI): domain Eukaryota; kingdom Metazoa; phylum Chordata; class Mammalia; order Chiroptera; family Pteropodidae; genus Pteropus; species Pteropus alecto. Next base: position 12,742,525 of record NW_006494612.1, on the reverse strand, counting down.
TGGAAAGAATTGAGTCCTATACCTCTCTCACTAACCAGTCTGATTTAACAGAACATGCGTCGAATGCCATATCAAATTGAGAATCTTGTGTGAATTAACGGAATAACTTATTTCACCCTCAATCACTCAAATGCTGAGTCAAAAGAGAAATGACGCTCTAATATTTTGTCTATGTAATGCTTTTTTCTGATCTTTGAGACTAACTCCCTAATCCATTGTTATTTATGGCCATGGTTCTGCTTTCTGGGAGGAACTTCACTTCCCATTACACTTCTCAGATATATCTTTAGGGAACACTAAAGAGTAAACCATCCATGACAACTAAGCTGCTTTCTCAGTCTGCTTCTTGCCCGTGAGAAAATGAGTTTGAATATATTATTAATGTGGTATTTATACTATATTAGTATAAACATATTATATTTAACAGAGAATATTTAGTAAATAATAGAGTATACCACACAAAGCCACCATAAAACTCACCTTTTTAATTTTTATCTTTTTCCTCTTCAATTAGTAGTTAGGAAAACATCATCTTCCTACATCCTTGATAGATTATTTTCTCTTGTCACTTGCCTATAAGCCTAATTGATCTCAATATATGCATCTCAAATAATCAGCAATATTATCTCTTTTCTCTTCATTATTCCATTGCACTACCTCCAAAAAATTGTTAAAATGACTGGTGTTTTGGCATAAATCTCTTTTCTTAATGAAAGTGATTGTGAAAAGTATAAATAGTAGAGTACATAGGCCCAGAAATGGCCCGTGTAAATCAAAAATGTTTACTTATTCTAGGACACTAAAGAAGAAAGTACATCTAAGACTAACTACACAGAGATCAACAATGTTCTCTGAGAACATTGTACCTCAAAGAAAGGTACAAGTGCCTAGGAGTTTATATCTAGCCAGTGATATACAGTGTAGGAAATAACAGCTGTGAAAATTAGGACCACACTTAAGTTTTTAGAAACATAACTCTATTCTTCTAGGCCAAGCCTTCTTTGGAGACACAGGCTAGGTAAATTCTCTATACACACTGTTTGAATATATGCTAGAGACCAACTTGCTGAGGCAGGAGTAATGTATGAAATTCACTTATATAATATGTAAAATTCAGGCCAGTGTACAGTTTAAAGTATACTCAGGTAAAACATAATTTCATCCATCTGCCTCACTTCCAAAACACACTCAACCTTGTCCAGAACATTTATGAGCTTATAATACAGAATATTAGAGCTATAAGGGTTACCCAAATAACTCTAGGAATCAGACTAATATTTCCTCAAGTAGCTATGGTGTTCATTTGGCAGAGAGCTATTTGCAAGTAGAAATACTTGGTCATAGGATAGCCACATTAGACATTTTCTGTTATTTACTGCCAAATTTCTCCTCCTGCACAGAGAGACTGTGTAAAACCAAAGTGAATAAGTTCTCATTTCCTATTAAATTATTAAAGAAGAGTAGTAAGAGATGAGTAATAATAGGTAACAGAGCCAGAAAAATATGAGGACAGTTAGACCACTGTTGGGACAATAACACTTGCTCTGAGTAAAATTGAGAGCCATTTACAGAGGTTTTACAGAAGGGTGACATGATCTGAATTATTTTTTTAAAGTAGCACATTGGCTACTATGTTGAGAGTAGATGTTGACATTACTTTGCTTCTTATTGAAGAAGGTATACTAGTTGGCTAACTCAATAATTGAGATGAAGACTTGGACCAAACTGGCAGTCGTATTGGAGGTAATGAGAAGTGGTAAGATTTTGAACATATTTGGATGGTAGCATCAATAGCATTTGTTGATGAATTAGATCTATGTTGTGGGAAAAGCAAAGTCGATGAAGACTACAAGTGTTTTGTACTAAGGAAATGGAATGATAAATTGCTGAGGAAAGTTTTAAGTTAAAGAGAATTGAAAGGGATGAGATTTTTGATTTGGTCTTTCCAAGTTCGAGGTATCTCAGTCATTTACAAGTTAAATTATAAGTTATACATATTAGTTTGGATTTCACGAGTTAGGTGTGGTCTGGAAGTTTGGGCATGTAGATATTATTTAAATCTATGATATTAGATGAAATCACCAAAGTAGTATGTGTGTATAGAAAAGATAAGAAGACTAATGAAGAAGAGCAGAAGTTTGAAAGGAGATAGAGAAGGGACAAAATGTGCTAGGAAATAGAATTCAGTGACTTTAAAAGCCAAATGAAAAAAATGTATTAAGAAGGAAGGAGTGATGCATTGTTTAAAAGGTTGCTTATTGATCAAATAAGATGTGGACTGATAATCAAACATCATATTTGGTAATTCTGAGTCATTTCTGATTTTGACAAAAGCAGTTTTAGTGAAATAATAAGGTGAAAACCTGATTAGAGTGGACTCATGAGGGAATGAGAAAGGAAGAATTAGACGTAGTTAACACAGATAACCTTTTAAAGATATTTTATTACATAAGAAAACAGCAACAACAAAAGGAAAAGAGCTATTGGTAAAAGTAAGGTCACTTTCACCTGCATCTATTTCAAGTGATGGCTTCTATTGGAGCAATATGATGATCATTTTCAGAGAAGAGGGTGGGGAAATAGAGATGCCACTTTTGATGAAATACACATTCCATACAACATAGTGCAGTGGTTTTAGGAGTTGGAGGTAGGTAAGAAATGGAACAAAATATAGGATGTGTAAGCTTTATGTGTTTTAATATAATACAGTCACAGATGAAGGACAATCTGGGCTTTTAGGATTTATTTTGTTTAATTTTGTTTTCTGATAAATAGGGAAGAAATACATGATGAGATTAATATGCAAAGAAATAGGCAAACAATTGTGATATATAGTCCCCAAGATTATACAGCTAATAAAGGGAAAGTCCAGATTTTAAATATATTTTATCTAAAGAGTTATACTCTTTAACTGCTACAAATGCTACTAATATTTAACTGAGGAGAAGGTTAACTCAGGCTTTATGCATTTCTATAAAAAGACAATTATCGTTTACCTTCAATGCCCATTTTTCTGCTTTTAACATATTTTTTTCTCTAAGGTTAATCTGGATGGGTTTTTGATGTAAATTTACCTCTTAGATTAAGTTTTATAGAGGCTCCAGTTAATCTGGAGGGAATTAGAGCCAGGATTATCTCTGTTTTTCTTTTATCTTTTTAAAACTAATTAATTAATTAATTAATTTTTAGAGTTTAATTTCATATTTTTAATTAATTAATTAATTTTTTATGGTGACATTGGTTAATGAAATTTTCAGCTGTTAATCTGTACACTCTTAACAGTAAGGCATATATATATTTACACTGTGTGTTCATCTCTGATAATTAGATTTCTTTCTATCACCACATATTTGACCCCTTTTATCCTGTTAACCTCCTGCCTTCCTCTGGTAACCACTAGTCTATTATTCATGTCCATGAGTCTCTGTCCTGTTCATTTGTTGCTTTTAGGTTTATATCCCACATATAAGTGATATCGTGTGATTTTCAACTTTTTCTGTTTGCCTTATTTCTCTTAGCACGATTATCTTGAGGTCCATCCATGTTGCAAATAGCACTATTTCATCTCTTCTTATGGATGAGTAGTATTCCATTGTGTATATGTACCATAGTTTCTTTATCTAATCATCTATCGATAGGACACTTGGGTTGCTTCCATGTCTTGGCCTCCATGAATAATGCTACTACAAATATAAGACCTGAAACAATAAAATACATAGAAGAAAACATAGGAACTAAACTCAAGGACCTTGGACTTAAAGAAGATTTTATGAATTTGACCTCA
>NW_006494612.1:12734294-12738262 GCF_000325575.1 Pteropus alecto | reverse complement strand
CTATGTTTTCTTCTATACATTTTGTTGTTTCAGGTCTTTATTCAGGCCCTTAATCCATTTTGAGTTAATGTTGGTGTATGGTGATGGACAACAGCCTAGTTTCATTCTTTTGCAAGTGGTTTTCCAGTTTTCCCAGCACCAGGATGTCTCTGTTTTTATCTTCTTGTATTTTATACAGATGTTGCAGTAGAAGTGTGCCCACCAATAAGGAAGAAGTCTCAGCGTTCTAAGTTTTCTGTTATTATAGTTGCCTCAGAAATTCAAAGTCCCCCAGGAAAACAGCTGTCATTATTTTCTAACTCTCAGTGGGAAAGAGATTCCAGGTTTAGGGCTAACCATCAGCCTCATGACTCACATTCTTTCTATCCCTACAACCATCAAATGAGGGTTAGTGAAGTTTTGCCATAATCCTTTTTTTTTTGTTAGGTCTTAGTGCTTCTTCTTTGAGATCACAATTATGAGGAACAGAAATTTTTTGAACTTTTTGGCTTATGAAAACCTCCTCTCCTAAATTTTCAAGGGCACTTAAAAGTTTTTGACAAGTGTATTTCTTTGCTCATTTCTCTCATGGTCTTTGAGGTGCATATGTTATGGCTGGGGTACAGGGTTAAGTTGTAGGTGACAGTAAAGGAAATTGTCTTAGGTTTCTGTGCTGAGTGTTCATTGTGAAAGTTTATTATTGAAAGGAGAATATAATTTGGTTAGCAGATCAAAAACAAGCAAAATAAAAACAAGGATGCAGTAGACTAACAGAATTTCTAAATCAGGAAGGCTTTGGAAGATGTCTGTGTTATAGATATTTAGTTCTTTGACATTTTATCATTTGTTTCAGATGAGTTATAGTCAAGAGTATGCCATTTGACTAACATATTGCAAAGCTTAGATATATATATCTGATAGTTTATCCTTATTTTACTTGTTTATTTTTGACACATTCTTCACCTTTTAAATTACGGGGGGACAATCTCAACATACACAACAGTATACCCTTTGAACACTTTTGGTATAATAATGACGTTTGCTGTATTTATTATGTCAAATACAGATTAGTATTTATCTCATCTACCTCATTGTAGGCTGTGGGGTTTCAGCTCTTACTACCTACAGAAAATACCTTTGGTCAACATAAGTTATGATGCATTACAGATAAGTGAATTTGGCTACCAGTTTCAACTGACAAGTTCAATTAAGAATATTTATTCTTATATGCCACTTTATCTATTTAAAACTAATTTTGCCTGTAAAATTTTAATGACAAGAGGAAATTTATCCAGATATTGCATAAGGCTACTACAAAGATAAAGTATGTTTTTTTTTTATTATTTGCTTTACTAAACTTATGACAGAAAATATTTAACAAATTTAGTATAATTATACAATTAGAGACTGCTGATGAATCATAATAGAAAAATAGATAAAATGTCTTCTAAACATATTACAATTCAGATAAAAATGTTTATTCAAAGAAAGAATTAAATTAATATAGAATGAAATACTGGTAAATCCAACTTTTTATGCAATTTTGTTTTTAAACTAATTTTCCATCTCAAGTACTAAAGAAATGACACATGAAATGACTCTAATTTTGTGTGACCATATTAAGCAGAAAGTGCACATTTAGAGCTGACTTCACTGAATATTGTTCCAAGGTTAAGTTTATCTGCATCTCAGGAAGATGAAAGAAAAAAATGTAGCATAAATGATGGGTCTCACTTTTTCTTGATTAAATGAGCACTTAATCCAGTGAACTATAATTAAATATGTTAATATTCTTTACCTCGTTCTCTTCTATGCTCCCAGCCCAGAAGTAATGCTTGCTAGAAACACCTCTGAAAATTACATCAATTATAAACTTCTTTGAATTTGAATTAAGACTGTTATATTGCTTTCCCCCCCCACCAGTGGAAAATTATGCCAAATGTACTTTAATTTTCCTTGTATTTCTAGATAAAATTTATTTTCCATCTAGCTTTTTACCAGCAAGAACAATAAACCTGGGAAGATAATACTAAAATTGTGAGTCATTTCATTACTTACACCTCTACGTACTAGCAACATTGATAAATTATTGTGAATATTCTTAGAGTCAAGAATTTTTATACTTTAATTTTGTAGCATATTTATTTTTCATTCCCTTAAAATTTCTTACTGTCAAGGTACAATATTGTACCTCTCCTAAATTTTCAAGGGCACTTAAAAGTTTATGACAAGTGTATTTGTATACTCTGAACCCAAATGAGTAATAAAATATCTTAAATATAAAAGCAATTTTTATCACTTCTTGAAATTTAAACCACATAAGCATCTAATTAGAATTTGCTTGTATTACAGAGGAAATGCATAAAAAAAATGTATCTAGTTAATCTAAGTTACTTTTGTGGTAAATTATGTTTTAAGATTATATATATCAAATTTTAAATAATTCTACCAAATTTTTATGTGTTTTCAAAGTTTTTTTTTTTTTCTTGAGATCAAATGTACAGTTTCTTTTTCCAGGCTGTGTTCTATAGGAAAGCAGACACTAAAACTTTATAAAAGGAAAATATTCACTAACTAAGCTCAATTCCACAGGGACACTGAAGAGAATTGATTGAGATAAATGATAAAGGGCTGAAATCTTACAAATAAAAAAATACCCAGGAAAACAATGAACAGAGATAATGTACTCAAATATCTTTGAAGTTTTCATGGGACCCTGTGTACGAAATTAGTTGCACTTCAATGTAGTCTTAAAAAATTCTCAGCAAACTCACATGTACTGAATAAATCTCTCTAAACTTTGACACAATAAAAAGATGTACTTCTACCTCTTTTGTTACCAGGAAACACTCATTGAGAATACCTCTGAGTAACATACTTTGCTAATTTTCAAAAAAGCAAAGATTTATAGACCTTGGTCAATTCATTTTCTGTGCTAACTCCTACCTGTCTGAAAAGAGTTTCCACAAAACTTTAGAGAACAAGAAGAGTGCACATGTAACAAGGATTTATAGATTCCCAGACCTATCTGATGGGACATACTTTAAAGGAGTGGACTGTAGTTGTTGAGTTAATCAGGGGCATAGTGTAACTCCAGTTACCATCATATTATCAAACTGTTACCCTCATTAGATAGCAGTATAAATTCCCATGAAAAGAGTTTCCACAAAACTTTAGAGAACAAGAAGAGTGCACATGTAACAAGGATTTATAGATTCCCAGACCTATCTGATGGGACATACTTTAAAGGAGTGGACTGTAGTTGTTGAGTTAATCAGGGGCATAGTGTAACTCCAGTTACCATCATATTATCAAACTGTTACCCTCATTAGATAGCAGTATAAATTCCCTCTCTCTCTCTCTCTCCCTTCCTCTCTCTCCCTCAATTTATTATCCTTTTCCTTTAATCTCTTTTGCTTTGCCATGTCACCTGTGTGGTAAAGTCAAGACTTCTGTGTGCTTGGGTTTGCTTAGCATACTTTAGTGTTATAGATTGCTTAGCTCTGGTCATGGACAAGGCTGAATGGGTCCTCTCTGTGATTAAGCCCAGGCAATCAAGAGACTTCAATGGCTTTTGAAACATTAAATCCTTATTTTTCCATACACAGACACACAGACACACAGACACACAGACACACACACACACACACACACACACACACACACACACACACAGAGATACATACATATGTCTAAATGATTAGTACAGGATGTGGAATGAGTGAACAAGACAAGGGATAGTAGATCTTAACCAAATACCATTCTTTAAAAATAGCCTATCAGAATTTAAGTACTTAGTCTACGTGGGCTACCATAAGAAAATACCCCAGATTGGGTGGCTTAAATGACAGAAATTTATTTTCTCAGAGTTTTGGAGGCTGAAATCCTGAGATCGGAGTGCCAGCATGGTTAATTTTTGGTAAGACTTCTCTCCTAGCTTGCAGACAGTCACAATTTAGCTGCATTTTCACATGACCTTTCCTTGGTAT
>NW_006494612.1:12658480-12734255 GCF_000325575.1 Pteropus alecto | reverse complement strand
GGAAAGAGAGAAAGCTCTCTAGAAACTGTTATAAGGGCCCTAAATCTATAATATCAGAGTCCTACCCTTATGACATCATTGAAGCTTAATTACTTTCTTAGATGCCTCATCTCTAAATACAGCCACATAGGAGATTAGTACTTCAACATATGAATTTGGAAGAATACAAATATCCACACCATTATAGGCATTATTTTATTTACGGCAGAAAGAGGAAAGAAACTATGTAAAATGTCTTTTAAAATTCCATCACTTCTTAAGAGATGAAGCAGAATTACAGCTATAAGTAGTATAAGAGTCAACATTTTCATTCCATGTTTTGTTGAATAAAGGTTAATGGGAGAGAAAAAGGACAAATGGAAAAGAGAAAATCACACACAGTTAATTGGAATATTGACTTTAGAACTAAATATACACTGAAAAACTGAATGAAATCAGAACTAATAGTTTATAAGTGATTAAATCATGTCATTTGAGCAAGTCTTAGTGATTTTTTTAAAACAATTTCCATATGAAATGGCAAATTGCTGCTTTTACTTTTTCTAGGCTGCTCAAAGTTTGAATTTCTGTCAGAGCTGCCAAAAGCCAAAGCCTGAACAGACCAAATCAGCACTGTCAGTTCACTGTGGTCACATTATGAGGAATAGTCCTAATAAGGAATGACTTCTTGAAGGGGGTGACTCATACACATGAAGAGGCAGCTCAGGAGTATTCCCCTTGAAATAAAGCTTCATGCTGAGTTGTATATAAAGAAGAAATTTTAAAAGTCAAATATGGAATAGGATGTGAAGTATAGAGTGCAGAAGTTCCTTGACATTTACTGACAGAAGATTGCATTTAATCTAGATGATAACAATGTGTCATTGATGAAATTTCAGGAAGAAAAATAATTGGGCCCCAACAGTGAGCATACAAAATAATTGTGAAGAAAGTTAAGGCCAAATTTTAAAAAGAAATAACTAGACAGGGGAATTTTGAGAGCTAATTATGTGAAGGTCAGAATATAATGGGTGTTTTACTGATAAGAAGGTGAAAGTTAAGATATGTGAAATTAAAACAATAGGATTTAGAAAACAACAGGTGGTTTAAATTGAAATTAGTAAAATGGTAAACTAATCCTAATGATAAGAATAAAATTAGTCAACGAAGAGGTTTCAGGAAAAATGATCAGTTGATGCACATATTTTATCATTGAATTGTGGGTACTAGAGAAAAGGTTTAGAAAGCACATTACTCCAGCGAAGGAAAAGAGGTTTTTTTTGTGAGTTATTAGCACAAAAATCCCATGACATACTAATATTACTAACATAGATTTGTTTTTGTTAATTTAGAAATAAATTTTATTTATTTGAGTATCTTATTGCAAGTGTTATTTCAGTTTATTCTATGTAGAATTATTTTAATAGTTTTATGCATTTAGAAATCTAATTTCTACTTGGTAGAATCTATTAATATCAATTATAGGTCAATAGATGTCAGACCATAGAAATTAAGACAGAAGTTGCTCTTCATATATAATCTGCAATATTCCCCAAACTTTAATTGTTATAGTAGAAACTTCCTTTAAGATTTTATTATGGAGTTAGAGTATCAGAATGTGAGAGTTGTTATAATAAAAATCCCCTCTTTTTCCTTTAAGAAAGTAAATTACTTTTGTGCATGAAGGCCTACTTTTGTGCGTGAAGGCCTACTTTTGTCCATACTTCTTTGGTCATAGTCCTTTCACTGAATTCATTTCCTTGCACCTTAATGCTCAAGAGTAATACTTAGAGTAATATTTAAGCTGTCCTGGGATATTTCTCTTAAGTAACAATGTCAATGGTATTCTAATTTGAATTTAAGGTGCATTCACATATATCAGATATAAAATTTGCAAATATTTTATCCTATTCTGTGGCTTATCTTTTCATTTTCTTATTAGTATCTTTAACAGAGCAAAATGTTTTAATTCAGTTAAAGTCCATTTTATCAATTTATCATTTATTTTAAGTTGTGCTTTGTAATCCTGCCTAAGAATCCTTTTCTTGTCCCAAACTAAAAAAGAATTTCTCCTATATATTTTAAGAAGTTTTAGTTTAGACCTATGTTCTATATGGTTAATTTTTGAGTATGGCGTGATGTGCTCATCACTTTTATTTCTTTTTTTATGTCAATATCCAGTTGTTCCTATACCTTTTGTTGAAAAGATTATACTTTCTCCATGAAATTACTTTCATGGTTTTTGAAAAAAATCAATGACCTGTGTGTGCCAATTTCTGGCCTCTATATTCTGTTTTATTGATCTATATCTTCAAACTTATGCTAAAACCACAATGCCTTAAAATTGTTTTTTCCGATTGCCCTCACTGCTTCTTTTATTTGATTTCTTCTATATGCTCTGAGGTAGGAGTGACATTTCATAGATGAACATCTTATAACTTGAAATTCACAAACTTACATCAGAGGCTTGTAGGTATTTTTTTACCTTGAAATTAGGTAGCATAAATTATCCAATTTTGTTCTCTGTATTTTTTCAAAATTGTTTTAGTTAGTATAAAAATATTTTGCATATCTTTATAAGTTTAAAATTAGTATGTCAATTTCTACAAAATTCTACTGGGATTTTGATTGAAATTGGGTTTTACCTGTAGATCAATTTGGAAAAAATTTACATTTTGATAATATCTAACCATCTAATTCATGAACATAGTATATCTCTAAATTTATTTAATCTCTTTAAATTTTCTCAGCAGCGTTCTGTAATTTTCTAGGTACAGGTTTTTCAAATATATATTTTTTAAATTAATAAGTATTTCTTGTTTTTATTGATATTTCAAAAAAGGTTTAAATTTTAATTTCCAATTTTTTTATTAATAGAATACATCTGATTTTTATACATTGACCTTGTATTCTGGGACATGGTTAAATTCTTTTGTTAATTTTAATCACATCATACTCTTAAAAAATATGTGAGCTGCACATCTTTCTTTGCAAAAAGTAAGATTAGTTCCTCTAGAGTCTAAATTGCTTATTCCACCTTTTATTATTTCCTTGATAATTAGACCCCAGTGAGTCTCGTGGTCCGATATGCAATTTATAAAAAAAAATACAATAAGTTTACTTTAGAATTCTTCTGCTACATCAGAAATAGTTATATCTTCCCCAGGATACTATTTTTGTCTACCTTATGGTCTCCAAAATTATGAGACACATATGGCCACCAATTATGTACAATGTATATACATTTTAATATTAATCTTTAAAGATCTTGAAGCAAAAGTTTCTCCTGATCTTAAAATTTTTTATCTCTGCAGCACTCTCGATAACTTATCTCTTGGAGCATCCTTAGGATAATGACAAAAATATCAAGTTCCTAATGCTATTGCTAAAAAATATAGGCATTTTGTATCATACTTTAATCAGAAAAAAAAATGCATATTCCTCTAGATAATTATCTAAACACTTTATTAAGCATAGTGAATAAGCAGTTTTGATAGGATTTTATGAAAGCTATCCACAGGCATTATTAAATGTCCGAAGTTGAAAAAAAAACTCACCAGTGCTTAAGATTGGATTAATAGAAATCCTCTGATATATTCTAGATATGGACATTTAAGAGAAACTATATCCTTTACCTTTAGAAATTTGCGTCTAGCTGTACTATCTTAAAAGTGTTGCATTCTTGATTTAAGTGTGATGATGAAATCAATAAGGCAAGCAGAGTGGAGAGGTGGAAAGAACCTGGATCCTTGTTGCTATCACTTCATCACTGAACCAAATAATCCTGAAATCTACTTCGCCTCCAGACTTACTAATATATGAGATAATAAACATCCTTACAATTTAAGACAGCTTGAGTCAGTTATTATTTCAGGGCTGAAGCATCATAACTGATACAAGTGGAAGCCAAAACTAGAGATTAAGGTAGTTTTTCAGATACACTGCTAACCAAGCCTAACTGGATTTATCTTTGGTGATACACCAAGTTTCAGACCACCAAAGTGTCAATGAAGGGGCAGCAAATTATTTCCAGTTTCTGTTCTCTGGAATGTATTGTGAAACCATATTTCCTTTTGTATTATTTTGGAGAATAAGAATATGGAGAAATACCCTGGAGGCGAGATATGGGAGATGTCTTGTTTTATCTGGTAGCTCCTATCCCTCTCTCAAAATAATACAAAAATAAATATGGTTTCACAATACATATGTTTATTATATTTTTTAAAATTTTCATACAAAAGACTATGCTGAGAATTACTCACATTTGAGCTCTAAATTTGTAAGGAACACAGGAAAATAATAATCAGGTACTTGCAATTTTACCTGACTCAGCCAAGGCTCATTATGATCTATTTAAAATTATGTATATTTTATTTGACTATACAGTATAACTAAGACAGCACTTTCAAAGTGTTTCAGAGAGAGTCATAAGTAAGATATTGCCATCTTTAAAACTGCACTAAATAACAACTTCATTTTTTGGATGAATATCTACTCACTCTATGGCAAGAATGCTGAGCAACTTACATGCATTATCCTACAGAATTTTCTGGAAACTACATAACAAGGGGCATACTTTATCTTTATTTACAGATAAAGAAACAGAAGTTTAGTGCAGTTAAGTAACCATTCATGGTTACATTGCTTATTACTGTTGGAGCTAGGATTTAAACTGAGTTTTCTTGAATGTGAGCTTTTGTACCCAATAAATAAAATGCTTGCCCAAATCAATAATGGAATATGGAAGTTTAGAAATCTATTAAGCTAAATAGTGGAAAGCATTGGAAAAAATATATAGTTCTTATTTTAGCAATCTATATGAAGGAAGAATAAGTACATGAATATGCATCTACTAACAATAGGAAGAAAGAACATATTTATACAGAAAATAAGAAAATGATAAATATATGTGTATAAAACTAGAGGTGCCATTTATAACAGAAAAGATGTATTAAATCAAGTTCACAGGGATAGAATTAAGAAACACCTTAAAATTGTAATACATCATATCCAGTAGAATTTACTCCCAAAGCAGGATAGTTCAAGATAAAGAAAAATGTTATAAATATTATATATCACATTAAAATAAAAATATCCTCAAGTTATAGAAAATATATGATTAAATATAAATCATTTATAACTCTAATATAAAAAGTATAATAAAAAGATATATTCTTAACATAGTAAAGACATATTCCTTGCCTTTTGGAGCTGGAGATACAGACATTAAAATGTAATTCAATTGAGATCAATTCTGTAGTATAGAAATTTAGGAATTTGTACACAGAGAGCATGATCTAGGCTGATCTGATAAAGAAAGATGCTAGAAGCTAAATGATAGATAAAAAATAAGCTATGTGAGGAGGCTGGAGAGGTGACCACTCTAGGCGGAGGGACTACAATTGCAAAATGACCTGACTGAGACAGGATTATGGCATATTCAAGGAACCCAAAAGTCCAATGTGTGTGTTTGGAAAAAAAGGAATGGGAATGCAGTATAACAGAATTTAGCAGAAGACTTAGGATCTATATCCTGAGAACAATGAAGGGTCACTTCAAGTTTTTATTCCAGGATGTTTTCATTCATTCATTCTTTTTTGCAGTTACTCAATTATTGTTCAGTTCCTACTATAAACCAGACTGCACTACATATTGGGATATGGCAGGTAACATAAAAAGCTCTTCTCACAGTAAGTTTATGTTCTTGCAGAGGAAGATGGTTTAAAACAAAATTACAAACTAATACATAAAATATAAAGAAATCAGAAGTACTATTAAAAGTAATGAAAAGAGTAAAAGAATTGAATAATTCCAACATGAATGTCCATAATCTGAGTCAATAGTTCTAGAGTGAGGATAAGATACCCATTTCTAATAGCCTATGTTGCTGCTCCCCACATTTTGAGTAACAGGGAGACAGAGAATGAAGAGTAATTTGTTCAGGAAAGATCCTTCTGATGGATTATATTTAAATAAATTCACAAATCGTGAACCAACACTAGAGCCCCAGAATAATAGAGACATCAATACCCCACTTTTAATCATGAATAGAACAACTGAAGATAAGAAAATAGAGAATTTGAGTAATACCATAAGCCAATTAAACCTAACAAACATTAACAGAGCATTCCGTCCAGCAACAGCATAATACACATTCTTCTCATGAGCTCATCGAGCATTCTCCAGCATAGACCATATGACAGGGCACAAAACAAGTCATATTAAATTTAAAGATATTTCATTCAAGAAATCATTCAAAAAATCTTTTCTGACCATGACAGCATGAAGCTAGACATGAATTACAGAAAGAAAACTGAAAATATGTGGAAATTAAATAACACACTCATTAATGAATGGGTCAAGGAAGAAATTGCAAGGGAAATTTTTTAAAACCTTGAGATAAATATAAACAAAACATATCCAGATTGGTGGGATGCAATGAAAGCTGTGCTCAGAGAAAAATTTTAGCTGTAAAACCTATATTAAAAAGGAGGTAAGATCTCAAAAAAAGTAAACTAATTGTATACTTTAAAGAACTAAGATATGAAGAGCCAACGAAACACACAGCTAGCAGAACGAAGGAAATAATAAAAGATTAGAACAGAGATAAATCAAATAGAGAACAGAAAATTAGGTGTTTACTTTTATCAACATCAAAAACAATGAAAGGTAATTACAAACTCCAAGACAAAAATGTTGAGGTCTCTGCATGAAGCAAATAAAATGGCCTGATTTTGAGCAATTTATGGAACTTAAGTAAAGATTATTCATTTAACCTGCATCGTTTTCATTCAAGTGGAAAAAGTATTGTGACGTTAAAATTATGAAACGTAATTATTAAAAATGATTGCAGTAAACAATTATTATAACATAAACATGAATTTATATTTAGTTATTAGAATGAACTCATAAACAGAAAAAGAGATGATTATCTAAAAATAGCTAGAAAGAGATAAAATGGGAATGTGACAAGCTGATAATGTAGAAATACAGCTACAATTCTTAGAAGTGGGCAGCAGAATTGGAGAATGGGAGAGAAGTTAAGTAAGGGTAGATAAACGGACACACTTGTATCATAGCATGTAGAGTCAAGGAAGCTGTATGTAATTAAAGGAAAAGGAAGGTGAACATATTAATATATAAGCAGTAGAAAAACAAAAAATAAAATATATCTACAAGTAGGTAGAGTGAATGAAGGGGTTCGGGGTGAAAATGTCTAAGAAAGTTTATACTTCCCTTTCTTTAAGGCAGGGATTTAAAGTCTGAAACTCAGAATTCAAAAATAATGGTGAAATCATATTACTTAGCGCATAAAGCTATGCACAAAATTTAACAAGCAAAAATTCTTAGTAGAAAGTGCTCTAGACAGAAAATTTAATGTTGAAGATATGTAAAGCAAGGAACAACTGATTTTTATTATTAATGTTCAGGACTTTGAATTTTTTCAAAAACATTAAATTTATTCATAAAATCAATTAAAGAGAAAAATAATAAAAGAATGCTTCTATAAGTAAAGGAAAAACATCTTGAGAGAGTGTCCAGATGATTGTGTAAAGTCCCCTAAAGATCAGGTTGTCAGTAACTTCTCAATGTAATGAGCAGGTAAGCAGACAGTGCCCTGAATGGAAGAACTATATTATGTCAAATTCTTGTAAGACTTATGACTATAATCAGGAAGTTCAATAATTTCTCTTCTTCACAAGGCAGACAATCAATCAGCCAGTGAGCCAGCCATCTTGGAGAAACCATCTCTCACTGTCATGGCATATTGTTTTTGAAGTCATAATCAATGCAGTTCTTTATCAAATGAAACTAAGAAGAGTGAGTATTAAAATGAAAGAGACCATATAATCATTATTTTCAGATGACATGATATATACCTGAAAAACTAAAAGAAATTAGAATTGATAAATTAGTTTAATAAAACAGTCAAAACCAGGGCAAATATACCAAATTCAATAGTACTCATTCATATCTGCCACATCTACTTAATATACATAATGAAGAAAAAGATAGCATGTGAAACAAACAAGTATATGAATCTATAGAAAAAAACTACACATCAAACTTTTGAAAGAGTTGCCTATATGAGCTTTCTCAACATTTACATGCACTTATTCTACTGTCCATTGATATCAAAAGCTTTTCATTTTCAAAATCTAAACGTGTATTTAGGAGAATTATTTCTCTCAGTTAATGTCAACTCTTTTTTGAAGACATCTTTATTTTTTTATTGCTATTCAACTACACCTTCCAAAACTTATTTTTACGTTCTTCATTTTCTTGCTTTCTCTTCTTCATCTACTCTGTTTTAAATATTAAACTTATTAGGGTTGAGTTCTTAGCTTCTTCTTATCACTCTACAAACTCATCTCATGTCCTTCTACTGCATAAGTCTCCACCATTATATAGATGACTGCCAAAATACTAATGCCAGTCTACACCAAAGCTTAGGAAGACTCCAACTTGTATATTCCTCACAAATTCCACATGATCATAAATTCCAGGGGCAAAACGTGATATCTCATCCATGGAATTTATAATGTCCCCAATTTCACCACTCAATGTATGATCCTAGCGTCAATTAACTTCTGCAAGTCAGGATTCTGAGTGTGTTATCTGATTCCTTCTCTTCCTCACTTATCTAATCTATAACACAATCTTATAAATTGTTCTTTCTAAATATACCTGAAATTTATCAACTCTTATCTTCACTTATACAATTATAAGTGAAGTTATATCTATAACGTTGTAAGTAGGAGAAATTAACATATTAACTTCACTTATAATTGTATAAGTGAAGTTAATATGTTAATTTCTCCTACTTACAACGTTTCAATGGTTCATCATTTCTTCTTAAAGTCTAACCTTAAAATAGATGCTAAGACCATCCTGTTGCTGTTTGTTTGTTTGTTTACATTTTAGCATTATTTATTCCTCAGCATATCCCTTCTAGTTTGCAATTCAGCCACTTTATTTCTTTCAATTCCTTGAAACTGCCATATATTTTTTCTCCTGGATTTGGGCATGCTATTTCCTACATTTAGAGTACCCTTCTCTATATACACTGTTTTGACAGTCATTCATATGCACTTTTTAGGTCTCAATTTAAATCAATTTATTGTGCAATATTGTGATTTATAAGAAAAATATGTATTTGGTCATTAGATGACCAAAATAAATTTCTCATATATATGTGATTTTCTTCCAGGGTTCTGGGCTCAAAGCTCCCAAAACCCTTGGAATTTTCTGTGTTAAGAGTGGAAAGATGACTTTTGTTATGTTAATGAGACTTTTTGGAAAGCTCTTAGGTAGATAGTATCAGAATTGAGTTAAATTGTAGTATACCCAGTTGGTGTCTGGAGAATTATTGGAGATGAGAGGGATAACCTCTCAGCCTCACACATTAAATTAGGTCCAGAAAATCAAAAGAATTTCCTATGTAAAAGTGCAACTGATTGTCCTTCTATGCATTTCCGTGGCATACCCCACTTTCCTTTATCACCTGTATTATCATTGTATCTCCCATTAGTTTGTAAACTCTTACATGGCAAGAGCTATGTCTATTTTGTTCATTCTGGTCAGCCTCAAGCCACATTAAACTTAACACTTTTTAAGCACTCATCCTTGCTTCCTAATTTATAGAGACATAATTCTCTTGATTTCTTCAGTCCTTACCTATGAAACTTCAGTTCTGCAGTAACCCTCTGTCATTTATTTCTTACAAAACAGATTGTCTTGTTTGGGTTTCAGTCTAAGTCAACCATGTGTATGCTTGTTCTGATATGCTTCTGGAGAGATATTCGCTATCATATTCTCTCAAGCCTTTTCAACTTTTCCTTTCTGACAGATACTGTCCTGGAGAGTATAAACTGTTCAAATTCTCTTGCTCATTAAAAATATCTGCCCTTTATGCTGTATTTTCTTTGAGGTATTGCCCTCTCTTTTCTTTCAGCATCAAGACCTCCATTGAAGTTTCTAAAACCGCTGCCTTCATGCTTCCTTACCTTCCTTACCTTAGTGCTAGAAGAGAATAAATTTACTAAAACAAGCATCAATCATTGTCTCCACTGATTAGAGATTATTCAATGGCTTTTCATTGCCTCCAAGAAAATCAAATCATTTATAGTTGAAGATAAAAATCCTCCACATCTTACTACTGCCTCATAGGGACCATCTTATGTCCTAATTCCTTAAAGAAGCCAGAAGTCTCAATGAGTCACTTGAAACAAAATAAATCTCTAGTAGCTTTACTGTTTCCTCCTACATAGCTTGTGCACCTGGTTGAAGAATGTCCTCCCAAAACTCACATCACCCTGGTCTCAGAATGTAAGCTTATTTAGAAATAGGGTCTTTTCAGGTATCGTCAAGTTAAAATGAAATTATACTGGATTAGGGTAAACCTTAATTTAAGATGAGTTCCCTTCGAAAGAGAGAATTTTGAACACAGAGACACAAACAGAAGGAACACAATGTGAAGACAGGGAAGAATGCCATGTGAAGACGGAGGCAGAGATTGGAGTGATGCATCTGTAAACCAAGGATTACCAAAGATTGCAGGCAATTACCAAGTAATAAAAAGAGGCTAGGAAGGATCCTTCCTTGAAGCCTTCAGAGAGGGCACAACCCTAGTCACACCTTAATTTTAGACTTCTAGCTACAGAGCTGTGAGACAATAAGTTTATGTTGTTCTGAGCCACCTGGCTTGTGGTAATTTGTATAGCAGCCCTGGGAAACTAGTACACCCTAGATTTCAGGGCATTCTGTCTTGATAGTTGCTGGTTAAATACAACTCAAAATCTGACGTATAATCACTTATGAATTTCAGGATTTTTTTTAAGTATATGGGATCTAGTTCTGTCATTTTTCGTCATAGTATTAGAAGGTCATCTTTATTGAGATGTTATCTAAATCACAGAATATTTAAAAATCACATTTGGGTTGTTCATAGCCAACCAAAGTTTAGCAATTGAAATCAAAGCAATTGACAATCTTTGGGATAACCAATTGAGATTTATCCTCTTTTGTAGATGATGCTTCTGGTGCAGGTTTTTTACTTTGAAAGGGTTTCTGAGAAATCATAGAAAATGGTGTCTTGAAACAAACAAAAATTAATCTTCATCATTACTTCTTTTTTTTTTTCAGACGTTAATGTCAAGAAGCCTCCCACACTTAGAGACACTATCAAGGAGATGGCTAGGTAGTGTGTTAAATAATCTCCTCAGTCAAGGGATTTCATTTTTGTAAAATCAGGGCTGACATTTGTTTTAGTTGCTCCAGAACCTCAGAAATCAGCTGAGGCTCATAAATTTATTTTACTTACATGATTTTTTGAGAGGGTCACTAGATCTATTAGTTTTAAGGTCATGGCTTTCTAATTTCTTTGCTTGTAGATGTTACTATATCTCACTTTTGAATGAAATCATATGCATTTTTACAAGCACAAACACACGTACACACACACACAAGACATTTAACTCATAAATCCAAGAGGAACAACCAGCCAATTATTTTATTGCTTTGTATCTGTGGAAATTTCAAGTTACTTTAATTTGCATCCAAAAGAGAAGACAGAAAATTCCCAGTGAAATAAAAATGCTTAATTTGGCTGGTTCAATGAAGCAGAACAATGAGGTAAGACACTGCCTTTTTTTTTTTTAACAATATTTATATTTCTGAAGGTTAGTGGATTTTTGTGGGCAAAAAAATCTCTCAGTGATATTTGGATTTGGAGACTCAAAGCTAAAAAACATGAAAACTTGGCGAGAACCAGAAGACTACCTGACAGAGTGAAAAGGTCACCATTCATGCTTCATCCTCTTCAACAAACACAGAGACCTCTGGAGTGCACTTTAGGGAAATCCTGTCAGAAGAAACAGCACCAGAAGCAACACTTGATCAGAGCTGAAACGGTAATCATAATAATTGCACTACTAAAACTAATGAAAAATTATATTGGAATTCATCCTTGAAATAGTCATGGCAAAGTACCTATTCCTTCCATGCTGTTACTCATTAGTCTCTGAAAAAGTTTTATGGGAGTAAATGTCAACTTAACCCCTTTTTCATTTGATGTATCTGCTAAGTATATAGACAAAAAAAAAAAAAATGCGCACACAATCCAGACATAGCAATTACATAGATGGGCAAATGAAAGAGAAAACAAGTCTGTCTGATGAAGCGATATCTCAGGGAATATATTATTCTAATGCAAATGCTATAATTTCCTGATGTTTTTGTTTAAAGGAGAAACCGCTTTATTGCCATTATCAATATAAGGCAAGTATTGTCGCTGTGGTGGAGATTTTGAGCTCTCACATTCATTCCCACTTTGAAGCAGAACCCTCCAGGGAACAGATATTAAATCTGACACTATACCTGGACCCCTAAAGAAGACAATGCTTCAGCTGGTGCTAGCACATGTCAGTTCAGGCATATCTGTGAAAAGATGATGACCTTACAGCAGCCAATATCTTTCAAATAATAGACAGATGGCAAAAACAAGCCTGACAACACCAAGATGAAGAACAAAAAGTCAAGGGCAAACAAAATTGTTTCCGTCTGGTTCACAGTGAGATGTATTTTGTCATTGGGCTTCAGTGTCAAAGAAACTCTAAAGAAGATGAAGTTGGCAAGAAAATTTATAGGTTTGGTCTAACACATTCCATGGCATAGTGATAATTTAACAGGTTCGTATCAGGAATTTCTTTTGACATTATCATTAGCAGCTATGGGAAGCTTCGCGCTGATTCCATCACCTGTATTTCTCCCTTTCCAAAGACAGAGAAGGCTTCTCACATCATAGTCGATTTGCCTGTTCTCTTTTTTCTAGACTTAAATAGTTACTGATCAAGAATGTGGAGAGATTTTTTTCCTTCCATGAAAGTCTAGTCGGTGAAGTGGTCTAAATTTCTCGTCAGAAGAATAAATAAATGTTGCAGCTTCCCTGCACTGGTCCTAAAAAGGATGAAATAATCACCAGTTACTTTTTAGAATATTCTTCTAAAATATACTGAGAGCCATTTATCATTATGGACAATTATTCCTCTAGAAGTAAAACCATCTCTTTCTTATTTTTTGACCTATTTAAATTCTTTATTCCACTGTACCTTTTGGAAACTCCTCTGGTATTTTCTATAAAGTTTCTTTCATTTTCCATCTGATTTTTTGAAATCACTCATTCACCTTATATAATTTTCAGAAAATCAAATGTATCCTAATTAGAGTGTGTCCTTCCACACTTTACTTTTTGGTCTTTTTCGACCAGAGGAAAGATTGATAACCAGAGCTTTAAACTACTTTTCTTCCTGGCTTACCTCTATTTTAATTCCATTTGATATTGAGACTTCAGGAAATGTTCTACTCAGAAAGCTCAGCACTTAGCTCAAATTTCCTCAGACCATATCAGCATCTCAAAAACTTGTATTGAAGGTTAGTATGATTTCTCAGCCTCATTGTTGCTCAATCCTCTCAATTATTTTATTTGGAGAAAAATTTAACATCTTCTATATGTCAGCATTGTGAAAAGCCCTTTAGAGGAAAGGCAAGTAAAAAATGGTAACTTTGTCAAGACTGTTACACTGTATATTGTATAGGAGAAATACCGCCTAAACTTCAGATTCCTTTCCCATTTAATAGCAAACTGGCCTGGTTTACAAAGGGCAGCACCTGCACTTATTTTCCTGAGTCCTTTCTCTCACAGCAAGATCCCCTCTGCCTTGCCTGAAGCAAGCTGGAAATGCGAGAGATGGTTTCTAGAAGCAACACTCAATTAATGACTAATAGGAGTTAGAGTATAGGTAGGCTGGCTCCCTTTTCCTTCGGGCGGGATAATTTTGAGACTCATGTTCACTGTCTCTCACAGTTTCTCAGTGGAAATAAAACCTTATTGATTATAGTGTCAACTCGCTTTATAGCATTTATTTGATTGTCAGTTTTCCCTTCATTTTCTCACTTCCTGTTTTAGTTTAGGATCCTCCAGAAGCAGAAGCTGACCCAAAGATTAAAACACAAGTCATTTATTTGGAAGGTGCAAGAAACATTGGTAGTTGAAGGGAGAAGTGCTACAAAGGAAGGAAACTAGCTATTTAAGGGTGCACTGCTAAGATAGCAACCACTGAGTTTGCTTAACTCTGGGTCGGAGGGAAAAAATGTGTTCTTCAGAGTATGTCAACCAAGGGAAAAAGAGAGCTGGGATTACACAGCAACTCTCATAAATTAGTGATCGAAGCCTCCTGGAGTTCATTTAGTTCCCTGGCACTTCTGCCCTGCCAATTGCCCAAGTAGAGTAGTCTACATATTGGCAGAAACACTTATGCATAGAGACGCAGACACTGTCCTCTGGAAATCATAATTAACATGTTCAAATTTGATGATGTTGGGTAGGATATCCACATAATGTGCTAACCTTCCCTACTTGCCTACCAGTGTCGCCTGGAATCATCATTAACAAATTATCTCGAGCTGTTTTCAGAGGATCTTAAATTAAGATAACCACATTTACTTGTGAGGATAGATAAATCGTCGTAACCTGATAAATACTAAAATAAATGTATAAACAACATTCTTTGGAGGGAAAGGTGGTTAGGAGAATCAGAAAATGTCTCCTGGAGAAGATAAAGATTGTTAGGACCAGTAGAAGTCGAGTAAATGAAGACAGGGAGAAAGGGGCAAGTGCCAAGAACACTTCATCAAGTGGTAGGAGAGCATCAGGGGCAGGGTTATGGGAGTTTTCTAGGCCAGATGCAGGGAACAAGTTATGTGTTCTCTGATAGAGAATTAAAAACAATAATAATGCTAATTAGAAATCAGTCCAATGTTTATTATTATATACATTCTCAATTCTTAAAAATATCAGTGATAATATTTTTATCTATGTTCTTAACTATTTCTGAAGTTATATAATACATATGCATGCTACATATATATGTATTTTTTATTCATTAATAAACATAATACTTTACACACGTTAGTTTGAAGAACCTAGAGTTATCTTATGCTCAGATTATGTTTCTTTCAAGACTTCGTAATCATTTAGAATGATTTGTGCTTTCTTTTAGTGTAATTTGTGTCTTCATCTCATATATGGCTTTATATTTCTGCATCTAAACAGAAAATTTAAAATAAGGGATAATAAGACAGTAATGGTATGGTGAAAAGACAAAAACCGAATTATTTCTATTCTGTCATATGCGAATGCCAGGAGAAATGAAAAAAGATGCTCTTATATTGCTAGAAAAAATAAAATGGCTAATGTTTGAAATACTTGATTTTTTTTATCATAAACTGGACACTATAAAAAATAATATTAGCGTTTGCTATCTCTCAAGCTTTTGGGGATTTTTTGTTTTTCTTTAGCAGAAAAAAAAATCTTTGGAAGTTTTAAAGAAATATATTAGAACTTTTAGGGAAGTTTTCTGATGAAGAAAAGTACTGGAAATGTTTGACTGCAGAGAAATTTGAAGCCTTAAGAATGTATTCTGAAGAAACATAGGTATGAACAATATTATACATTTTGGATTATTGTGAAATGGGATATTAATGAATCTCTTCTACACTTAAGGTGAATCTTCCTACGCGCGCACACACACACACACACACACATGCACACCGTTTCATGTGAAAAGAACATTTTGAGAACAAAAGGTATGAAAAGTATTATTCTATCAATTAAGAAGAAAGAAAAGTTGATATGATAATGTGGCTATATTGCATATCAAACAAATATATAAAGAACTCTGTATATTTTTATTTAACATAAATTAAAATTGACATTTTTTGGTGCACAAGTCTTATGAATTTAATACATGTAAAACCGTGACCACAAACGGAATACAAAAATATGCAATCATTTCCTGAAATTTTCTTGTTATTCTTTTGTATTTAAAACTCCTACCTAATCCTATATATTTGCAAATATTTATAATGGATGCAAAGCATTGTCTTTCAGAGAAAATCATATAAATGAAATCATACAGTATACAACTTTTGTGTCTGGCCTCTTTCACGCAACATAAGCCCTTAGAGATCAATCCAAGTTGTCGCATATGTCAATAGTTTTCCCCTTTTAACTGCTGAGCAGTATTCCACTGGATGAGTACAGGTTGTTCGTGTACTTTGAAGATACTTATCTTTTTTTTTTCCAGTTGTTAGTGACTATGAAAAATAAATTTTATAACATCCAGGATATATTTTTTTAAACATTAGTTTTTATTTCTCTATGGTAAATGCCTGACAGTTATAATTTGAGGATATAGGGTAAGCGTACATATAAGAAACTGCCCAACGTTTTCATACTGGTTGTATCATGTTGCATTCCCACCGCAATGTATGAGCGGTCCAGTTGTCCCACTTGCTTTCTAGTACTTGGCATTTTCTCTATTTTTTATATTAGTAATTCTAATACTTATATACCAGTGTCTCATTGTGGTGTTAATTTACATTTTCTAAAACACTAATAATATGGAAAATATCTTTAAATCCTTATTTTGCATTTATATGTTATGGTTGGTGAATTGTCTAAGACATTTACCTATTTTTAATTGGGTTATTTATTGTCTTAGTTTTGACTATTAGAGTTCCTTATATATTCTGGAAACAAGTATATTATTGAATATGTGATATGCAAGTATGTTCTTTCAGTCTGAAATTTGTCTCTTCATTCTTGAAAGTGTCTTTTGCAAAGCCAACATCATGGTGAGGAAGTTAAGTTTATTAATACTTTAATGGATTGTGCTTTTCGTGTCACATCTAAATGCTCTGTCTAATCTCAGTTCGGGAAGATTTTTCCTGTTATCTTCTACATTTTATTAAGTTAATTTGTATAGGATGTGAGGTTTAGAATTAGGTAGGTTTTCATATATATTTGTCCCAACACTCTTTGCTGAAAAGATTATTTTCTCTCCATTGAACTGCCGTTGGACTTTTGTCAAAAATAAAATAGCCACATTTCTGTGGGTATATTTCTGGATCTCTATTCTGTTCAACTGATATATGGGCCTGTAACTTTGCCAATACAGCACTGTCTTGAGTACTGTATCAAATTTATTCTTTATTTTTAAAATTATTGTATCTGTTATAATTCCTATTGCTTTCTATATAAATTTTAGAATCTGTTTTCTCAAAAATCCAGCTTGAATTTAATTGGAATTGCATCGTTTGTAGATAAATTTGAGAAAATTTGACATCTTTACTATGTTGATTCTTCCAATTATGTCCACAGTATGTCTCTCCATTTGATTTAATCTTTGATTTGTTTCATCAGTGTTTTGTATTTAGCAGCATTCAAACACTATATATACTGTGTTAGATTTATACCTAAATATTTCGTTTTGGAACTGTAATAAATGGTATTTTTTATTTTTAATTTCATTTTCTAAGGCAAGAATTTATAGTAATTAAATTGAAATGTGTGCTGAAATTATAATTTAAATAACATTTTAGGAAGTGTTATTTATTCTTTATAGGTTCTTTGGGGTTTTCTACATATTACGTTACCAATTTCTTTACCTTGAGTTAATCAAAAGGGAGTTTAACCAGAGTGGTCCTGATTTAATCAGATGAGTCTTTAAAAGAAGGTAAAGTGTCAAATAGACATCTCTTTTGTTGTCTTTGAAGATACAGACTTCATGAGTTGGGGTCTTCCAACATATTCACAGACCATGCTCATACTCCAGGGAAGGAATATACAGGAAATGCACACCGGGGAGCAAGAATGACACAAACCAACTCAGAATTCTCCTTACCACACAAGTTTGGCTTCATAAAATGAATAAGAAATTTTTCACTCCTCTTTTCTCGAATAGACTGTGTAAATCAATACTACTTCGTATGTGAGTCCTCTGTAGAGTTTGCTAGTGAAAACATCTGAGTTTGGAAGTTTCTCATTCAGAGGTATTTTTGGTATAAATTTAATTTCATTAATAGTTATACATTACTTGTGGTTATCTGTTTCATCTTTTCAAATTTGATAGTTTGTGGTTTTTAAGAAATTGGATAATTTCATTATCATTCAGAACTTACGTGCATGGAATTTTGTAAAATTTCTTCATTAAATACCTGATGTCTAGAGAAACAGGTAATAGTCTGTAATGATATTACCTATTTAATTCTTGATATTGATAAATTGTAACTTTTCCCTTTGTTTCTATTTATCAGTGTAGATAGAAATTTATAAAGTTTATTGAATTCTTCAAAGAAACATTTCGGTTTCAATGATTTTTCTTTATTGTTTTCAGTTTTCAATTTGACTTATTTCTGTTCTTTGTTATTTCCTTCAGGCTCTTGCATTTTGTTTTTTGTTCTATTTTTTTAAGGTGAAATATTAGATTATTGTTTTGGGACCTCTCTTCTACTACTAGCATTTAATACAACAAATTTCCCTTTCAGGCTCTGTTTTAGCAGCATCCTGCAGCTTTTGATATGTTGTATTTTCATATTCTGCCAAATCAAAAATGTTTTAACTTTCTTTAAGATATCCTCATTGACCCATGAGTTATTTATAAGTGCGTTGTTTAATTTCCAAATGTTTTTCTTGTTATGATTCTTATTAATTTCTAGTTTAATTCCATCACATCATAAAATGTATTTTGTATAATTACAATTCTTTTAAATTTGTCAGGGTATATTTTATTGCCCAGGATATGGACCATCTTTGAGAATATTCCATATGCACTTGAAAAATTTCATATACACTGTTTTGTTAATGAATCGAGTACTCTGTAAATGTCAAGTAGATTCCCTTGGTTGACGGTGTTATTCAAGTCTTCTATAACTGATGATTTTCTGTCTATTGTTCTATTTATTATTGAGCGAAAATTTTAATGTCTCCAAATATCATTGTAGGTTTGGCTATTTCTCTTTTCAACTTTTCAGTTTTGTTTTAGGTACTTTGAATCTCTATTTTTAGGTGCTGTATTAGTTTTCCATTGCTGCCATGAATTTTACAAGAAATTTAATTAAAATGTCATAAATTTATTTGTTCACAGTTCTATAGGTCAAGCTGGCTTGGCTGGTTTGTGCAATCCAGATTTTATAAAGCCAAAATTAAGGTGTCAGCCAGCTGGGGTCTTATTGGAGGCTCTAGGAAAAATCTATTTCTAAGCTCAATCATGCTATTGATAGAATTCAGTCTCTTGCAACTGTAGAAGGAAGATCTTCATCTCCTTGCTGGCCATCACCTGGGGACTTGCCCATGGGTCTGAGGCCTCTTTTTAGTTTTTGTACATAGTCCCCTATATCTCAGAGCCAGAAACATCAGGTAAAATCCTTCTCATGCTTGGAATCTTTTTGACTTCCTATTCTACCTAATCTCGCTCTTCTTTTAAGTGTTCATATGGTTAGATTTAGCCCACCAGATAATTCAGAAAACTTGATAATTTTCCTATCAAAAAGCTCATAACTTGAATTATATCTGCAAAATCTCTTTTGTCAGCTAATATATTCATATAATATTCATGTAATATATTCATAGAAGTGAGAGATTTGGGTATGGACATCTTTGGGGATGGTTTCATATCCTTACTATAAATGCATATAGATGTATAATACTTAAGTTGTGATAAATAAGCTCTTTAATCATTAAACAATGTTCTTCTTTATTTCTTATAATTTTTCTTTGAGGACTACTTTGATCAAGTCTATGTTGTTTTCTTTTGTTGGTTAACCTTTTTTCATTTTCTTACTTTTAACTTACCTATATCACATTATTTGAAGTTAGTTTCCTGTACACAGTATATAGTTGAATTATTGGTTTTCTTTCATTCTTCTAGGTTTTATTATCCACTTATGTGTTTAGGCCATATGCGTTTGGTTTAATTATTGATATATTCTGATTTAGGTCTATAATTTTATTATTTGTTTTCTATTTGTTCTTTCTGTTTTTCACACCTCTACTGAAAATATTTTAGTATTCTATTTTAATTTATCTATTATGTTTTTGATTATATCTCTTTGTATAGTTTTTATCATGAATCAAGTGGCAGGAAGACAGAGAGAAAAACAAATACAATGGGAATTGCTCTGCCAGTAAGGACCATAGACATCTGATAAGAGAAAGTTGCCCTGCCTCAGAGTCTTTGCTTCTTGTGGGCACACAATGTTGCTGTGGTCAAGGTCACTGCTGTTCCTACATCAGGATTGCCCATGGGCTGGGACATGAGAAAACAAAAAAGATAAAGAGTAGAATTCCCTTAGTTTTTGAGCATTATTATTTCCCATTCCCTTTCCTCACATCAAAACTGAAGAAAATTTTTACAGCTCTCCCTTTTTTTACCCTGGTGCTTAGTTCTGGTTTAGGGCTACCCTGTTTCCATGACAGAGAATAACAGAAGGCAAATGATAAACTCATGACTAATTTGGTAGTATTTAAAAATTTGTCTTCTTTATTTCTCCCACCACTGTTACTTTTCAGTCATCAAGTAGCTGTTTCATATATTCTGGGAAATACAAGGAAATGTCTGCTTAGTTAATCCTACCCTTAAACAAGAAGATAAATTTCGATAAAGTCAATGACAAACTAGTATGTATTAGGCATCAAAACAGAAACTATAATTTATTAATTTATTAATAATCCAATATGTAAATATGGTTTTGCTCCTTTTAAAAATATGTGTTAATGAAACTAAAATCATTAACCAATTTTCTTTCTATTATATTATATAATTTTTAGTGCATGTTTTCTCTCTCTGTTTTTCATTTGTTTTTTTACTAGCATGACTATGTATACAAATTTTAAGAAAATTTTACTTCCTTTCTGGATAATTGAAATGTATCTAATTTTATAATAATTAATGGAATTTATTCTTTCAAATAGAAGAAAAGAATCTAACAAATAATTATGCTCCAGGTTTCAAATATTGAAAGGTCAGTTTTGCCAGAGGTACCACCATTTTAAATGTCTGGAATGAATGACATAAAATACCAATCCAGGAACTACAAGGAATTCAGTATGGCTAAGTGAAGGGTGAAGAAATTTGGTAGACGGGTAAAATGTAGTATGCATTTTAAAGCTGTCAGTTGAACACGTGTATTTTTCTTTGCCCCTAATCTCAAGCAAACACAGTAAAAAGAAAATAAAAACAAAAATTAAGAGGAGGAAAAAAAAAACAAAGAATACAGGAATAAAGACAGTGAAATAGTTAAGGAAGAGCCCAAAATAACAGCTCTAGGTTAAATGAAGAAAGCATACAATCTATATTAGAGTAAAAAAGTTTTTATAGGAGAGATACTTTCAAGGAGTTGAAATTAATAGAATACATAATATGTTTGATGATCATAGGAGAAGTTTTATATTTATCTTAAAGATATTGGAAAGGAATTAATAATAAGAATATGGAAAGCAAACAAATTAAATTTGTTATAATGACTAATTAAAAAGAAAACAAACAAACAAAAGTATAACAATATAAATATGGCCTGCCTAAATGGTGTTTACACAGAGATAATAATCTACTTCATGTATATTTATGTCACCAAAACTTATAATATAACTACTGTGGCATAAAGAATGTGATGTTCAATGCATAATTTGTTTCCTCCTGGGTGCACAAAAAAAATACACAGTCTAGTCTTCTTGATTCTATGTGTGGTCAAGTGATTATTTCTGACCACTGCACTATGGGCAGAAATAATGTACATCACTGGCCTTAAAACATCTTAAAATCTTCTCCATCATCTTGCTTTTCCTTCACATTTGGCTGGATGAGGAAGATATGATAGAGGTCTTGAGGCAGCATCCTAACTTTGAGCAGTTTGCATTCTTGGGTAATTGTTGAAAAGAAAATTTTCCAAGGGATCATGCAACCAATAATAACTACATTTGATTGAGAAATAAATGTCACAGAGCTCTGTGATTATTTTGTTTTCATGTAAGAGCTAGTATTCCTTTGCTTAACTAATATAGAAATTGGAACTAGATTTCCACCAGATGTACGTGGCTCGCTCTTCCTCCCTCCCTGTCTCCCCTCTTTTCTTTCTTCCTTATACAGATGTTTTGAGCTGGCTTATTTGCTTATCTGATAAAGAAGTCATAAGAGAAGAGAAGAAGTTTTAGAAACAGGATGTATTATTGATATTATTTACAAAGGATAGATAAAGATAATCTCCATCTGGATTTCAAACAGAAATAGAGAAACCATCTGCTGAGAAAGGAGAACCCTCAGTATCTCTATTTCCACTGTACTCCCACATGCCCCACCCCTACCTTCAGGTTGACTGAAAATATACAATCTTCAAAATATAAAATATTGCAATTTTTCTTTTGAATTTCAACTACTTATCTCATTTCTCCTTTAACCCTCATTTCCACTTCATTAGCAGCAAAACTGCTAATTTCAGAAACTTGTCTGTGTCTTTTTAATTGCATGTTGCAAATTCCTGGGGCCTAAAGTGATTTCAGTATTCAATTTTGTTTCCACATGCTTCTTTCTTTCTCCTATACAAACTTTATTTAATTTACATAACCTTTTCCCCAAATTGCTGTAACATTATCAATTGTCTCCTTGTGACTAAGTCAAATCTTTCCACTGCCTCCATAACCCTTTGTCTCTGCAGGATTTTATTATGTTTACCACATCCTTCTTGGAAAACAACAACAACAACAACAAAAAACTCAACTCTCAGGTTTTTTTCTCATTATTTTTCTGTTTCCTCAAACTTCAAAGATAAATCAAAATGTCCCTCAAAGTTTGGTGTATTTTCCTAAAGTCTACATTTTTTAAATAAGATGTTCTTTTTTTGTACTCATAGTTACGTAGTTACATTTCTCTGCATTAAAATTGTAGAGAAAAGTTAATGGCTTTTTATCTTGGCCAATACCTAGCAAGGCTTTAGAAGTAAATATTTTTCAGAAGATGTTATTTTCACTGGCTATCTCAGGACATGTGGAATCATTTGGAAATAATATTATAGCAAGTATTTCTTAGTAAAGATAAAAAGATAGTACTGCTTTGATACACAATGAAAGGAATATAACTGGTTGATCACCTAAGAAGACAGAAGTTGACATAGGTAGAACAAGTGACTAGAGTTGCATGTGTGCACCTGAGCCTGAAATTAAAGAATCTGTAACCCACAGGTAGTGTTATTACTAGTATCAACAGAAAGAAAAGCATTTTATTAAATTAAGGCTATATCAAATAAAAGAAGCAAGGAGACTGACCACACTAATCATCATACATATAAAGGTTTATTGTAAGAAATAGAATAATACACTATGCTTAAATCACAAAGTAAGGATTCAGGCTCAAAATAAATTAAAACTTCCTCTTATCTGGAAAGCTCTTTAAATACAGGGAAGACTAAATTAGGAAATTAAAGAAAAACTGAGAAGTCTTATTCCTTTGAAGATTTTAATAACAGGATTAGCATCGGTCTATATGACCTATCATAAACACAGGGCAAGGGATTGCTCTAAGTAGGTTCTTGAGAAATTTGTACTGCTGTATGCTAAGAACCAGGAGGGTAACAATGAACTCACAAACAATAGGGTTGGGGTGTACCAAGAAAATAAGAACAACTGGAACAGATATGAGCATTATTGAAACATTTTCTTTTCTTTTTATCATTTAGATGTGTGGAGAACACATGAAAACTTCTGTGCAGATATTGGGATAAGTAAACACTTGCAAGCCTTACAAAGAAAAACAAATTTCTGGGTAAAAATCTTCAGTTCTTTTACTGGAACATTTTTGTCATTAGAAAGTAAGTTTTTTATTCAAATTTCATTTTTCAATTTTGTTCTTAGATGATAACCAATAATCTTATTGGAGAGGTAATGTGCGTGTGTCTGTGTGTATGCATGTGTGTGTGTGTGTGTTATTTAAAGTCAATATTATTATTCTTAATATCTTAATTTTAATTTAGTAATATTATTTTTTCCATTGAGAAATGTATCTAGAGAGAAACTCACCTTTCAGTACTTCCATAACAAAGAATCAAATCACTGACCTAGAGATGAAGAACCCTGTCTCATGTTAGCTCAAACCTTTGATCTATTCAACACACTAACAATATTATTTTGGCAGAGATCCAATGAATTTCAAATCTGGTTTCTATAAACCATTTATAGCTATAAGGAATCCTCACAGGAAGCCTTATTTTGTATTTATAAATCCTTTGGGGGCAAATTGCTTACTGTATCTCCATTTCATCAGAATAAGAGAGAGACTAAATATCAATTTCTTTAAAAAAATGTTGTCTCTAGACATGTAATCATATTCAAAGAAGAATTTGCTAGCAAAAATAAAATTCATTCACAAACAGTTGCCCTTTTCATACCAAGCAAATTCATTTGGGACTGCACTCATGGACATTGGTAGGATGAGGCAGCTAATGCACTGTCTGAATATTTTAGAATTTAGCCTGAGTAAACCTCCTTGAGTATACAGAGTGCTAAAACTCTAAGCAAGACAATGAATAAATTTTGGAGGCTTTTACAAGGAGGAAAACATGTCATTTTGAAGGACAACTTCTTTTGTTTTTGACATCCCCAGAATGTAACATTAACAGTAAGAACTTGCTTGGAGGATAAAAAGTTCTGGCTAATGAAATAACAGCTTTCACAGCTCAATGCTGCAGTGTAAGTGTGAGAGGGAAATTATCATGGCCTCCAGCAGTCAATGCTATACTTTTATCCTTGACTCTTTTATTTAATCACAGATATGCTTACAGAAGCTTGTAGCAGAGGAAAAGATCCATGGGTCTGATTTGAAAAGAAACTATTTCCTTGGTGAGAATTACTATAATAATCTCATTATTATTTCTAACCTTAGAGATGAAGTTCCAGTTTAAAGGTTATCCTTCAAATATTGTGTCTAAAGTGTAAGTGATGGCCTTCAACATTTGCCTTCCATCCAAATTGCTATTTTAATTTTCTATGCTAATAGCTATTGAAAAAGACACTGAGGAGCCATCGTATGTAAAACTGTCCTGGAGTTATACAAGTAGAGTAAATAATTTCCTGAAAAAATTCACAAAACAAGGAAATATTTTAAGAAAAAAGATATAAGAAAATTATTGAATAATAATGAAGTAAAATGTAGAGAATTTCAACTATGCTATACCCAGAAAAGTGTAGATTGACCTATACCAGTTATTTAATTAAAAGTGTAGATTGACCTATACCAGTTATTTACAGCAGGTTTTTAATAATGCTGTAATTTCTTCTATGGGTGTATTTTTGGTATGATAGCAAAAAACTAATTTGAGTCACTCACAATATTTCAAATATCTGTATTATTGTATCAATACATTGGTACCATTCTCATAATATTTATATCCTTGTACTTGACATTACTTAAAAGAAGAAAAAAATCTATACTTTACCATGGAAATCTGTGATTGTTAATTTTCAGTGTCAACTTGGCTAGGCTATGGTGGCCAGTTGTTTGGTCAAACAGCAGTCTAAATGTTGCCGTGAAGGTATTAAAATATGATTAATATTTAAATCAGTAGACATTAAGTAAAGCAGACTACCTTCCTTAATGGGGTGGCCCTCATCCATTGCATTGAAGGCCTTAAAAGAAAAGGCTGAGGTCCTCCAAACAAGAAGGAATCTGCCTCCATACTGCTTTCAGATTCAAGAATATAATATTGAAAGTTGAGCAGCAACTTTCCCCTAGGTCTCTAGTCTGTCTGTTAGTTTGCAGATTTTGCAGATTTGGATTTATTAGCCCCCATAATCATATGAGCTGATTCCTTAAAGTCTCTTTCTCATTCTCTCTCTCTCTCTCTCTCTCTCTCTCTCTCTATACACACACACACACACACACACACACACACACATTCATATATACATCCTATGATTCTGTTTCTCTGGAGAACTCTAATACAGGAGCTCATTCATATTCATTGTGAACCTTCTAAAATTAAATTTGCCCTTTTATTCCTCTAACGATGTGGACACTTACTTGCTTTTATATGTTTATTACATTCAAAATAAAGAGGTTTCAAGATATGGCATTTGTGAAGAGCTTATCCTTATTTTTTTATTCAGTAATTATTCATTGAACTTGAACTAAATGCAGACATGTTCCAGGAGTCAAAGGTGTAGTGATGAAAAAAACAGACAAGTTTTTCTCTTAAAGAGTTTCCATTCTTATATAAATCAGGCAAAAACTCCTGAAAAGTTACTAAATTTCAAACACAATTTATTTTAACTGTTTCTAATGTTAATATAAAAGTTTTTATTCTTCTTGTTTCAGCTGATCTATTTCATGACAGTATTTAATGATTTGAAAGCTTTTACCTAATACTTAGTATACATATGCAATTGTGAGTATATGACTTGTTTGAATAATTCATTCTTTCCTTGACTCATTCAATTTATATGTTTCTCATGTGTCTACAAAATATTTAGAACAGCTTGAAATGAGGCCCAGCCACTGTAATTGCAATTTATGTAGTTAATAGTGTAAAACTCAAAAGAAATAACCAGATACATAGATAACAGTTTTTCCTTATTAAAATTTAAACTTGGATTACAATTTTGCACAGAAAATCACTTATTTTAAGTGATTTTATAAAGTAGTCGCATTTCTAATTCACATTCTGGTTCCTAACTACTGCTACTGGCCCTAATTGAGGGCTTCATTATTTCTTATTAGGGCTATACTAACAGTGTCTGAACAGATTCTTTCACCTCCAGGCTCTGCCATATTAAATTCAGACTATGGACTGCATGAATATGTAATTCTCTTACTCGAAAACTTTCAGTAATTTCATATCACATACAAAATAAAATTCGGATTATCTACGCTCTCTCTATGTACACTTTATAACATTCACACCTAACTCTCCAGTCCCATACTAACTTCATTTGACTCTTATACTATGCTCATTTCTTCACATTATATATACAGCTTACTTCCAGAGTTCTCTGTGTGCGTGTATATGTGTATGCAATAATTTGAATTCTTATTTATTTTTGCACGAACGTCTCTCCTGCAAATGGCTGCCACTCAAAATCCAGTATATCCTTTAAGATGTGTTTCGAATTGCAATCTAAAAAGCCTTCTTCAATCCCCTGAATCCATCTTTTTTGTTTCTGATACACAAAAATTACTGTGATAGCATCTATCAATCTTCATTGTATTAGAACTGCTTATACACTTGTCTGTCTTCCCAGCTGCAAGAACCATGTTCCATTTATTTTATATCTTCCCTGACCCATCATAGAATTGTTTGATAATCATCTGCAAAGTCAAGGTTTGTAGGTAAACACTTCTAAGAAAAGTAAGAATTATCTTTAAGGGTCAGAACAACCAAATATATGGAGTTGAGTAACAAAGTTTTCAAAACAAATATCTGAATTTCCCATTCCTCTTAATAGCCATGTGTTGTCAGAAATCTATTCTGAAGTCAAACAACTAAACTATTAAAACCACCTTGTAGTAACTGAGAATATCCATCCATGGATTTTCCTTAAAAATTGATTATTTCTCAGGCCCAAAGTTCTAAAGCATGAAAAATGTAACCAAAGCTTAATATAAATTGAAGGTGTAACTTAATTATTGTTAACTTAATACAGACTAAAGATATAGTAATTCAACAAGGAAACAAATTGATCTGGGAGCTGAGATAAGATGCAGAGAAATGTAGTAGTATTCAGAAGAATGTTTTTGGCTAATGAAAATAGCAGATTCTAGGTAGGGGTTTTATCAAGAACTGTGAATAGTCCGAGAATATACAGATATGTATATTCATGTGTGTATATATATGTCTATTGCATGTATGTTTATGTTACATGCATATGCATATGTATGAAACATGAGACTCTTGAGTCAAGGAAAAGAGGTCTTGGTACAACCAGATCAACAGCCAGAGTAACATGGTTAGCCCACACCCAGACCTGCAGGTAAGGCAATGAGAGCCAATGAAAACTTTCAGCATAAGTGGTGGGTTATACTCCATAGATGAGGGACGGGATGGAGAACAATGGATTTTCTGTTTTTATACAAGATGGAGGTAACTGTTTCCCACCTCCCTGCTGGAAGAATAGAGAAAAACATCTGTTATTTGTGAATGTGCTGTAAAAGATCCTAGGCTCTTATTTTAACTCTTTGGAATGTAAATGCATATCTCTAAGAGCCAGATAAGCTCCAGTGTCTAAACAAAGAGATGTCTTCAAAACTGGGCTTGATCACAGTGACATGCAAAGATCTAGGAGGATAGTGCTTCAGTTTTCCTGCTACCTACAAAGTTTAATTTAGGGGCTTAGTCCAGGCTGTAATCATTGGCAATCTCAAGCAGATAACTAAAGTTTTATTCTCCTTTTGGATGGGGCAACTAACTAGATAACTGGCTCTAATTCTCATGGTATGGTGAGGAGAAAAACATTTATAGAAGTGAAAGTAAACATTCTTTACATTTATACTGTATACATTTCCATACCTACAAAAGCTAGGGCTTTCTGAGGAGCACTGAGAAATCTCTGCAGTTGGTTTATTTTACTTCAGGGCTACAATAGTGTATTGGATTTTGCCACAGCTTGGATAAAATATTAAGGTATAACATCTCTCTATACCAAAGTCTATTTATGATTTGATTTTTTCCAAGCCATAGGGAAAAAATGCCCTTACTAGAGAACTATTTTCAAGTCTCTTCAAAATTATTTTCATCATATTAATTAATAAATAACCATTCCTTGACTACACAATTCTCTTGTAAATTGGGCAGAATATGGCAGACCAAACATGATCTTTTCTGGATACATCTGACTAAATCTAGCTTCTGGACTTACAAAACTAAAACTAAATTTCAAACCTTGGTTTTTCCTTCCAAAATAAAACTACCCTGAGGTTTGGCTAACTAACCTTCAGACTTCTCTAAATAATCATATGTTCAAATTTCTCCTTGAAATTACCTATTCTTTTCAAATAAGTAGATTTTTTGATATGTGTACCTACCATGTGCAATGTGGACAATATGCATATGGTTTTGAACCTTATGTGTCTAATATATATTTAACTAGGAGGCTCTTAATTCTTAACTGAAGGAATATTAGGAGTATGATAAAGAAGGCACTATATACCCATGTATGTATTAGTGTATGTGTGCCTGTATGTCCACACACATGTATAAATTGTTTTATTTTTAGTGGATAACTTCCTGGAACAAAAAAAATACATCTAGCTATAATTCTGGACTTTGTACATATCAACCAGTGATATTAACAGACTTGGAATTTGGCTTTTTACTTTTATTCAGAAAATTGCTTCCAAATTCTATTATTCCAAAAGTAACTCTCTCAAAATTAGAATTCATTATTTTAGTGTCTTATTCCTCCTTTGAAATTATTCATTACCACTAGTGGTACCATATAGTACTAGTTTTCTATAGTAGTGAATATTTCTAATTATTAAAAAATGCTCAATGAAGAAAAAATAGAAAATATCCACAAAGAATAAAAAATGCTCATGAGCTCAACCATTAGTATTTCAAGCTTCATTATTTATTCTAATAAATGTGAAATGTCTGAATAAAATATTTCATATTTTTCTTCACGTTTTATTTAAATTAGCATTTTGGCCAGTTTGTTTTTATATAACTTGGTTACATATGTTCATTTTACCTTCTTACAGATATTTTTCATTGGTATGTGGAATGTTTTTGGATGATGACACTGTTGAAAATGTGGACTATGAGGCTAATAAAATAATATTTAAAAATGTTCTCCTATTACTATCACAATGAATGGCGCTTTCAGGAAAGTAATTTTTATGACCTTTTTTAATAAAAAAAAAATGGCACTGTGACCAGAATATTTTAATAAAGATCTAAATAGAATAATATTCCGCAAATTTTAACAAAATGTTTATTGAAACTTCTAATTGCAATTTTAACTATTATTTTAGATACTATATTACTATTTTTTACTAAATTAAAAGCAACTATTTATATGCTTACCTACTCCCAGATCATTGAAACTATCTATAATTAAACACATTTTCTAATATTTGCCAAAACCTAAGAGTATCGCCTATAATACTACATAATGTTTGTCAATTTTCATATGGTACTTGTTAAAAATAGGGGGTTTTTTTGCTAAATTGGATGGGAAAAGATTAGTAATGCTGAATATTTTATCAAAAACATTTTGTTCCTCTCTTACTTGTGAAAGAAAAAATCAACCAGTTAATTCTATTAAAAAGATAATTCCTGCCATATGTAAAAAACTCTCTTCCATATCCTGGTTAGATGTCTGAAATCTTTTCTTTCCTTAACTGAAAAAGTGGTGGTCACTTGATTTGACATAAAATTTAACTTATCCTTTACTTATCTATTAAATAAAAAATAATAAACAGATTAACTTTCTAATTAATAAATAAATATTTCTTCTCATATACAGCTACCACTATGAATTGAATTGTCTAGA
This sequence comes from Pteropus alecto, assembly GCF_000325575.1. Lineage (NCBI taxonomy): Eukaryota > Metazoa > Chordata > Mammalia > Chiroptera > Pteropodidae > Pteropus > Pteropus alecto. The sequence goes on along the minus strand of NW_006494612.1, from coordinate 12,703,903 downwards.
AAGCATCCACAGTATTGACAAGTAACATAGAACATCTGCTCATTATGGTGAAGAACAGTGGAATCTTTTTTGTGCCTGCTGATATTTCTCTTGATAGCTTTCAAATCCAAACTACAGTGCTACTTACCAGATGAGAAATTTTATAGACAGTACATTCTCTCACACTGTAAAATCAAAATAGTGATTAACTTTAAAATTGCAAACTGAAAAAAGTTAAGTATATTGTCTTGACTGGCAAAATGATACAGACTTATAAGTGAGAATGGGAGCATAAAACAGCCATTTGAGTATTTATCTTATTCTATATGTAATTCTACATTTGCTTAATATTTAGAGTATTCTGATTCTCTAAATGGTAAATAATAGAAAATTACTTAGTATTACTTATAAAGTATAATATAGATTATTTAGAAAGAAATTAGAGCTGAGTTGTTTAAACAGTTTTACTTAGTACAACTAATTTTTCCACTAGATATATATTTAAGCACAAGCCTTCAAAGAAAGTAAAAATTATTTACCTATGCCTCAATTTATTTTTCTAAAATTCCCCATGATAGAACTTATTCTGTTTCCAACTAGCTCTATAATTGTAATTAAGGGCTTCTGAGGATTTCAAAACATATTTGTAATAGTACTCAGTTATGTAAAATACACATAAAACAAAAACATACCACTATGTATAAAGAAGAGTAGTCACTAAGTATTTCACTGTTTTATACCTCAATATAATATTCAGTTAAAATGTGACTTATCATTTAACTATTACCTACTCTACTAGGATGTTTTAATGTTCATGAAATTAGCAGAACAAATTTACGTTTATGATATAAACTATTTCTACCTACTGTTCTCAAAGTATTTTGTGAATAAAATATTTAAGTTTAACAAAAGTGTAAGGGAGGAGCTTTTCACAAAAATAAACAAATATATGACATCTTGCGAAGAGCATGATGTTTAACAAGAAGACTCAGATTCTCTATGACTACCACACAAACAAGATGTATTGATTATAGAACCATATTAATTTCCATATAATTTTGTGTTCATCTTTATACGAATATACTACTATGATACAAACACTCAAATGTTTTATTTTTTGTCTATCTTGACAAAATATATAATTAACATACTAAGAAAGAATGTTTATTATGTGCCTAAAAAAGTTAACTACTTGAATTATAGTAAAATGCATCTTCTGTCAGTTAACTTTGTTAACCTACTACCACTTTGTACTAAAAAATTTAAATTAAAACAAGCTTGAAATGTAGGAAGTTAAATTATAATAAAAAATTTAAAAATAAATGCTTAGAACTAAATGAATTATTGTGTGAATATATGAACTTTACTTTTAAGTTGAAATAAATATATAAATAAAATTTAAAGTCTAGTGAGACTTTTGTTTCTGGTCGAGATGCTGTTATATGAACTGAATTTATATGCCTAACTGAAACAACTAAAAATCAAAAATATATGAAACAAAATATATGAAACAAAGATTTTCAAGACATTACACATAAGTCAATACAGGAAAGTGATCATTGTGAGGTGAGAAACAAACACGATGATCTCTATGATTATCTAGCTTATATCTTTGAGAGTTTCCAGGATATCTTGCAGGGAGGGGGATTTCAGTAGGATTGAGATGGACTTACTGAGATTGAGCTGAATGTCTGAGAGAAAAATTACTACAGTTTGCAGAGGACTGAAAAGAGAGCGACACTGAGACAAAGCTCTGAAGATCTGCAGAGAGTACCCATTGATTATATATGCATATAAAGAAATTGCCTGAAGCCAGAAGAAGAACAATCCGAGAAAATTAGAGTAAACAATGCCCAGGATACAAAGAAACAGTGCCTTATAGATTGAAAAAACTTATTATTCAGAATCATCTAGTAAAAAATTAAGAATAATGTTGCCTCAGTAATAAAGAACAATTATCCCTAGATACAAGCTTCTCTGAACACCGCTAAGAAATTTTAAAAATAAGACCCAAAAGGAACACATTCCTTCCAAGTAGGTAAACTTTGTCCCAGAACAAAACTTATGAATATTTATAAGAACAAATATCCAGGAAACAAAAAGTTAAAAATAGCAATGTCTGCTATCCAACCAAAGATTACCAAACATGCAAATAAGCAGAAAAATACAACACACAATGAGAAGAAAATCAACTAATAAAAACTAATCTGAAATTCATACAGATATTAGAATTTTCAGATAAAAAAAAAAAACCTCATTATTTAACAGTGCTTGCCTACCCGAAAGAATAATGGTATACTCACTATTTTTGTGTATATTTGTATTGTGCGTATGTGAATGTTTTCAAGGCTTTTTTTTTAAAGTTATGCCAGGTAGGTCAGCCCACTCATTGACATATCAACTCATATCCACTAAGTGAATCATTCTGAAAATCAAAGCCATCCTGAAAATATAGCCTAAGTTATCTAGTGAAGACCCTTTAACAATCTAATATATTATTAAGATACCTTGCTAATTGTGAATCATTTTCTGAAACATCTATTTAAAATCTTTGGTTTTGCTGGGGTCATTTTTAATGACAGATGGAGTGCCCTGTCCATATACCCTATGAAGAGAGATAAACCCTATGAAGTTGATATACCCTATGAAGAGAGATAAAAAGAATCTGAATTCATAAAATAGGACTGTTATCTCAAATGTATAACTACTTTAGCAACCAAAAAAGTCAGTATTAAATTTCATCATCAAAGCAAAAAAACAAAAACATAAGAAACACTTTTTATAGTAATGAATTTAAGCCTGAAGCTTCTCAGGTCTCTATAGAAAAGGGTAGGAGGAATATAGATATATGATTTCTTGTAACTTGCACAGAACTGTATTGATTTATTTATATCAGGACTGTCACTCTATCAGGCAGAAAAATAAGCAGAAGCTGAAAATGTGACTAGCATAGTTAATATAACCATTGTAAGAAATAAAATTTATTTGAGCCAGGAATTGTCAATTTTTAATAATCGTGTTATTTTAAAACTTAAATTAAAAATGTGAATCTAGATGCATATCAAGTTACACGGGAAAAAATAGAGAGATAGATCTGTTTCCACAATTATGAATATGTACAAATATATCTTGCAACATTATGGAGTAATAAAAGGGAGGGCAATAATTACCAAAAAAAAAGTCTAAAACAACAGAAAAATACCCTTTTAATTTAATTTGAACTTATAAATGTCCTTTCCTATATGTGTGTACACATTTGAGTGTGTATGTGTTTCTACTTACTTTTGTTTTTATCTTCACTCCATATTCATAGAAACTTCAACACTATCTAAATTAGTTTTTGCTATAACAGCATACTACCAATGCTTGCTAATATTTGGGAAGTAATTCAGAACATATTAGGTTTGAAAGTGAAAGTGATATTTAAATGTGATGATTTACAAAATTTTTTGTTTAGTAAATATAAGATCATCTCAAATGTATCCAGAAGAGAAGGAGACTAAAACCAAATCAAAATTAAAATGACCAAACAAGGAAAATCTAAACTATTCACTCCAAAATTTTTACTCCCTCACCCTGATAATAGAAATCCATGAAAATAAGAAATTTGAAAATGGAGAAGGAAGAGGTTTGCACAGAGATTCAGATTCTTGGTCAATACTGCAAAAAATTGTTTTCCATTGGGTATTGGCTTCATAATATATTCATAACATTTTTTGAAAAAAGATTATAAATGGCATAAATTTGGAAATTCTACCTATATATTAGGTAAAATAATGACTTCTTGAAGGTTTACCATTTCTATTAGCATACTAAAGATTGTAATCCACTGTAGAGAAACTTGCATAAATTATTCAAATTATAACATACTATTGTCATTTAACCACAGAATTTTTTTTTACATAAGTATTTTAAAAATCATCCTTTGGCATTGACTATCATAAAAAACAATTTGGGAAACACTGTTCTAGGTTAATCTCTGAAACTAAATTATTCAATTTCTATAATATAACTCAAGTTGCTTTTTCATAAGAAAGAATAGCTCTGATTCAGAAAAGGTGAAAAGTTATAATGTGCATGTTTGATGATTTTTTAAAAGTTAATTGCAGCTGAAAGGGTGCATGGTGTGCTTACCTATATTAATTTTCCAATAACGTTTTTAGATATCACTTGCCATTTGTGCTCTTCAAGATGGAGAGTACAGGAGGGTAAAAAGGAGCAGATTCTCCACACACTGAGGAATTATAGTAACTCACACATTCAGTAAGTCACTAATAAATAGTTCTTACATATATATAAAATGAAAGCCAAATAAACTGCTTACTATTTGGTCATAAGAATCAAAGAAAGAACTTGAAGATTTTAATATATTTGAAGCATACCTGTGGTCTTCAGTTCATATTTTGAGAATAAATTCTAGAGATCAACTTTAAAACATTAGGTTAGAGAATCATAGTAATTTATTGTTTAGAAGTACCAAAGACTTTATCTGGGCCTGAAGTTCTTAAAACTTAACCAGTCCTGCATTATGCCAGATGTATTATATTATTAACAAAAATTTGTGAATATTTTAATAGTGAACTGCAACTGTGAGTGATTTGTTTCACAAATGTGATCAGATTGAAACTAAAACACAATGAGATTTCTCTCCCTTGCATTTTGAGATATTTTCTTCAGTGGAAGAAAACAAATGAAAGTAAAGATGTTGTGTATTTGAATCAAATATAATCTTGAGTTCTATTATTAGAATATATCATGTAAGTAAACTTTATCTGTCATGTGAGTTGTTGCAGAAAATAATTAAAATCCAGGACCTAATAATCTATTTTAAATCATCCTTAACAGGTTTAATGATGTGTATTAACCCATTGAAAATCTCTTCATCTCCTTTGTAGCTCTATAACGTGTACAGTATTGAAAGCATGTGTGGCATATCCTGTGGATTGTTTGTTCTATTACCACTTCCTTCTACAGTCCTTCCTGTACTAATAAGTCTGGAAGCGAAAAGCCCCGTTTCCCAAGCCCCTTGCTGTCAGGGCTCTGGAAGTGAATTTCATTCGGCAATTGAATACAGAATTCCATGCATGATTTTGAATGAAAGTCAATCAATGTTCTCTTCCTGACCACTCCTGTTTTTCTACAGGCAAATGAAGTCATGGCAACCCAAATGTCAAGGAGATATTGTGGCTTTCCAAAGCCATCACCAGATGGCTGAGAAGCTATTCCTTCTTATCAAAGTCCCATTACATGGACTAAATTTTATTTCCTGGAAAATTTTATGTGATTTCAAATAAGAAAGTCAAAATCTAATCAGCTGTGTTGTATATTACCTGAAGAAATACTAAACTAAAAAAAAAGAAAAAAAGAGAAAAAAGAAATCGCTTTTAAAGAAATTAGTGGAGTTAGGTATTTATCTTGACTGTGGTCTAGGGAAAGTATGCCATCCAAGTGAATACAAGTACCTAATACTGATGGTTTTATTGTGAAGTTAGTTGTGAGAAACACCACTACCACCACCACTAACAACAATAACAAAAAAAACACACACAAAAAAACTGGCATAATGTGAGAATACAGCCTCTTTAAGATCATCAAATTCTTCTTTTTCTAATATTTTCACCATGGAATTCTAAATAGTTATCTATATGGAGCTGAAAAATCAGATGCCTGAGTTTGATTGAATCCATATCCACCACATACCTAATGTGCAGCTCTGGGAAACTTATTCAGCTAGTAGTATTTAATACTCTCAGATATAAATGAGTCTAGTAATGGCATCAGTGTCTCAGTATCACTGCCTTACTGAATGAGTTAATATCTGTAAAATTCTTAGAAGACTATTTGGCATATAGAAAGTGGTTAATAGGTGCTAGGCATAACTAAATAGTAATTAGCACATATTGAATTTTCGCGAAGACCAGGTAATAAAGTAGACTTATATGCATGATTTTCTTAACCTTTATGAGGTGGGATCATTTCTTTAAATGAGGAAATTGAGCATAAAGAGCATCTCGCTGATTATCAGTGACTACTAATACTCCAAACTGTTTTGTAGATACATAATTTCTCACTTTTATCTGAGATTTTTTATATATCAGTCTTTTTTATATATCAGTGAATCTGGCTACAATGATTTGATCTATAAAAAAATAATAAATTTTATGAGTTCAAATGTGAAATTACTTCATGTACCAGCAAAGTTGAAGATTAAACTTCCAAAAATGGTAAGTGATCTTATAGGGTAGTGTCTTTTTATGACATTTTATTTAGTCCTAGATGATAGCTTTATTTTGTCCCTTTATAAATTTATTAAAATTTTTCTGTCTACCTTTTTTATGGTATGATTATGAAATATTAAATTCAGACTTTGTAATTTTTCTAATCTTCATAGGTAGAGGATATATCTATATATTCTATTTTAACATCAAATCCCCTGAGAATATCTAGGAAACATTTTTTATGAGCTGTTTAATTCAGTTTAGCATTCTGTGTTCAAGTGTCATATGATGTGATTATTAATAGACTAATCCAGAAGATGTGGTGATCTTTTTCCTGATCTCATATTTACAGATAAAAGACTAATATAACCTTCTTTGCCTCTTTCTATCACCTTTCCTACTGTTCCCTGAGGGAGGGAGAATGATCTCTTATTGTATATAGGATAAAGGGTATGGGGAAAAAGAGAACAGTCCTTTTCTTTCTTTTAATCAAGCTCTCTCATCATCATCATCATCATCATCATCCTCCTCTTCCTCAACATCATCATCATCATTATTATTATTAACATGGTTATTACCAGTTTAACCTATCTGCTCTCAAAGAGGGCATATTCTACTTAGCTTTTGCACATGTGGTACATTTAGGGGAGTGGTTCTTGCTCCTTGAGGAAGGGTGTAGGAGGACTGGGATTGCCCATAGTCTGTAACTGAGTAGGTAAATTCATTTTATTCTGAGATGAAATATTAGTGAGCTATTTTGGTCAGAGATCTGAAGCCACACTCTTCAATCACTTCATAAGTAATAAAAGTATGATTGAATTATATATAGATTTCTTAATTCTGGATTTTGGAAGAAGTATAATTTTGCTTCTCTCCTAAAGCTTTCAACACATGAGACAATCACAATGACCCCCACACAGGCCAAGAAAAAGGAAAATAGAAGACTCTAGTCAAGCCAAACACTGTCCCTTTTCATATTTCCATTCCATAATACTATTTCTGAGATTAACTTTGTTGCCTTGAGCATCTTCCAATTTATCTGTTTTCTTACCTATTTCCCCCTGGATATTTCACCACTGGAGAAGTGGAAATGCATTCAGAAGCTGCTTGCCTACAAACTTAGTACTGACTTTCCAAATAAAAAATATTTTCCTGAAATACTGTGTAGAAAAATTGTTAAAATGAAATATGTGTTATGCAAACAAAGATTGTTATAATTTGTTAGGAAACACAAAAAAGCAGAGCAACTACTTTTGACACTATTTTAAGAGCAGTCAGAGGAAGCACATTTGTACTGAACTCTCAAGAGGAGAAAGGATAACGTAACAGGTCATTTCTGGCTTTCATTTCTGTAAGTATTTTGACTAATCGAATGCATTACTAAGCTCCCTAGAGATACATATGCACAAGAATTAATTTGCCTAAAAACACACTCCATTCCTTTAAAGAAAAGCATAAAAGGTTTTTCATGTTCTAAGTTTATTAGGGTCAATAACTTGGTTTCTAGATAAAATTCTCCAATATTACCAGGAAATCAAAGAAAATAGGCCTAAGAATGAAAGAAGTAGAAAGATGAAAATAGAATATTTTGAAATATTGTTGTCATAATGTCTACGCACATGCAACCGCCTACTGAAGGATGAGCTCCTCATCTAGCTGGTGCTAATTGCATCTAATTACTAACAGCTAAAAGGTAGAAGATGCTTCCAGAGGGCTCATCCAATAGGCTCAAAAGTTATTTACCAGAACCTCTTATGTGACCAAGATCACCTAAAACCCAGGAAGATAAGAACAGTAGTGTGTGTTTTACTAAAGGAAATTCCTAATATTGAAAGAATTCAATTATATTTGTAAAATTTTAACAGATAATTTTACTTGTGGATTTTAGTAGCATTAATTAATAAAAAAGGGTCTAGTATGGGTTTAATTATAAAAATATCCTAATGCAGTCATTCATAGGAAAGAAGACCAGAGCAAGGAAAAGATAAAAAGGTAAGAAAAAAATGACCATTTTTTTCTGAACAAGAAATGTGTAAGCAGCATTCTATTAGTGATTTAGTCTTTATAATATCTCAAGTTCTTTCTTTGAAATATTTACATATATGCTATGTACATGGAGAATAGCATCATATAAATTGCTTTAAGATTGACAAGGTAAATAGGTAAATCTTTTATTCTAAATGTTTAATAATAAAAAATAACACAGGGACAGAAAAGTAAAAGTATCAAATAATTTTTAGAAGAATGAGAAATTACTTTCTATAAACATGTTAGCAACTACCTTCTGCTGTAATACTTAACACTAAGTCTGGCAGTCTAAACATGTGTATGCATATGTTAATACTTTGTTCTCTTCCACTTACTTTTTCTTTGTTTGTAAGATCTGTGGGCTATTTTTCTCCTTAACTCACTGATTCATTTCTGACTTAGAACATGTTAAGTTTTTGTAATTTGATGTTAATAAATGAGGTTATGAAATTATTTAGCTATGATCAACACTGACTAGGTATGGGGTATAATAATGGTACCCTTATTTAATGTTCCAAATAAATTTTAAAGTTTAAAAAACACAGGCCCAGTGACCCAAGATGAAAACTGCTGAGTTTTGGCAGTCTGTGTGAAAGAAAATCCTGCCTCTTAACCCTTCTACTCTTTATACAAATGTTTGATATGTATCTGTTCACTGTTTAAAAATTATAATTTGCTGAAGATCAATACTGGAAGATGTCTGCGGTTTGCTGGCATAGAAGAATTCGATATTTTTTTGTTTATAAAGTACAATGTCAAAAACCCAGGAAAAAAACTAAAGGAAATAATCTGTTCTTAGTTTTCTATTGATCTTCCTTGATATCTTAATAAAATACATATAAATTATTAAAATAAATGCTGTACCTATTATTCATTCACACAAAAAGTATGAATTAATTATTTTCCCCTGTTCCTATGGCAACAATTGTATTGAATAAAAAGATCTGAGCTAGTTTATATTCCAATTATACTAGTTATATTTCAACCTATCATATTAAAATATTTCGATTTTAATAAGATAATTTTGCATTGGTAGAAACTTAAGGGGCAAAATGAACAATTCAGGAAAAAGCAAGTGCGTCTAATTTTCTATGCTAATTACTGAGCTACATTTGATGTAAAAGATGCAGTCAAGCTCTCTCAATTTTCCAAGCATATATTCTTCTCAATTCTTTTGCCAAATACAAGCCATCAACTCTTCAACTACAGTATATTCCTGGTATCTTACTCAATATATCCTTTGTATCTTATCTTAATGCTTTTGCCTTCTTAATCTAGCACATGATTTTTAAAAATTTATCTTTAAAGCAACTTTGGATTGCCTCCTGAAGATATTAGATCCTTTATAAGTACAAGGAAATATTCCTTATTCCAGTTTTAATTAACACATAATCAATATATCATGTAGATTTGTAGAGTTGCTTATGGATGAATACTGTGCATAGATATTTTTGGATATTATAATTTGCAGAAGTATCATTCAGTTCACATAAATAAACATATGTAACGTTATTTTTTTATTCAACCACCCTTAAGAAAACAGGTCTGAAAACCTATAATTTTCCTTACTCCTTTTCAGTCTTGTGAGTATCTGAACACATCATTTGAACAGACTGATATTCTTTTTATCATGTATCTATCCACCTTACCATTTTCAAACATAAGTATTTGAGATATGTAATGGAACTAATAATCCACATAGTCTGCACCTGTGAAAGATCTCAAATTCACTTTCCAGAGTTTTTACCCATCAAGGACTTTAGTACAGTAATACGTAAAATATATTCTTGATTTGTTAGAAACAGTATTGAATATATGGTACTTGAATTTTTGAAAATGGTAGCTTGGCTACTAAAGAAAAAAGAGATATGCAATGTCTTGAGGATTTAACTTTAATTAATTTATTAAGTTAAAAACAACATAGACTTAAGTTTAAAGAGTTTGGATTCTACCCATAATTATCTGTGTGACCTTCAGGAAATTATTTAATACATTTTGGACATATTTTCTTTATTCATAATATAAGAGATTTGGACTAGATGATTCCTAGGACATTCTCCAGATCTGAAATCCTGTGATTTTAAAAGTTCAGAGCAAACATATGAATCCCACATGATGTTCCAAGTGTTCTAATTATTAACATGAGGCAAAGGTATTAACTCAAGTGTGATTTTGAATATATTTTATATTGAGCAACAGTATCTGAAGATTTACAGATTTAGTTTTACAGTTTAGTCTACTAAGTGGCTTCTTTAATTTTTGTGTGTATGGAAGGGAGGGTGAAGAATAATCAAAAAGGAGGATTTTGCAATCTACACAGTGTGTCCTCTAGTCACATTTTACAATTTAGGAATCATTATCCACAGGGTACTATGTACATTGTTTGTATAAATTCCCCATTTCACTTTACTCGGCCTACTATATTTAATCTTGATTTTAACAATTCTGTTTTAACCAAAACTATTTTAAATCAGTAAACAGCAATGACCTCAACCAATTAAGCTAATCATATTTTCATAGCTAAGAACAAATGCATAAACACTGAAAGGAGGGAAAATGGTATTTTATAAATTATCCTAACAATATTTCTTTTTATTTTCTGCATTCTTTATATTCTGAAGATTATTGCAAGCTAGAATGAATTGGCGATAATTGGTTGTATTTATTTGGTAATAGCTCGAGATTGTGGAAACTGAATGAGACCACATGAAGAGTGGGCAGTATGAATTATAATTTTCAAATTAGAGTGTGTTAAAAAAAAAAGAATTCTAAAGAGAAAAAGGAGTTTGCCAAAGCAATCATTCCAAAGGGATACAAAAGTTTTATATCCATTTGCTCTCCTTATGAGAAGTAATCTGTGTGTAAATAAAGGCAAATTAGTCTGAACAGTCAAGAAGCTATCTCAGAGTCTTTGAGGACATTTACACTGCAATTTATCCAAATAGCTAGGCAGGAGCAGGTATATTTAGAAATTATTGGTAACAACTCTTCATCCAAGATAAACTTGATCTGTCATAAAAGGCAGTTAGATTGTTATTTTGGATCTACCAGCCATACAAACTTTAATAAAATACTTTACTTTTCTGCGTCTTTATTGCCTTATCCATTGAAAGAAGTTCCTAATAAACTTTTTGAAATCCTAAAATATTCACTTTTTAGTAGTTTTTCTTAAGTGTTATCAGAGAAGATGAGAGCCTAAATATTGAAAAATAAAAATAAATAATAAACATCATGTTAGTAGGTGGAAGAGAATCTGAATCAGTAAAATTTCACATAATATAGAGTAATTTAAAAGAAGGAAAAATAATCTGAACCATGGAGATATATAATGGGCTGTGGCTTGGCCCACAGAGAAGCCATCTGAAGCAATAAAGAAAAAGTAAAGTAACAGTCTTCAAAAAGGAAGAAAATAGCAATACTTGGATAAAGAGGTGGAGAAAGAGAAATGTATCAAGTAGAGGTAAAGGAAATTCAAAACTTCACACCTCTAGGGACAGATGGGAGATTTAAGTGCTAGGTGAAAGTAAACAACCAGCTTTGTATGTTTAAGGCTAGCTGCTAGTGGCTCTGAGCTATAATAGTTAGACTTTTTGGTAATCTACTCTGTATTCTTTGTCAGAAGTGATCATAAGACTGAAAATATTAGAACAAAATTAAGTTGTAGAAACTGAAGCTCAATACTAGAGAGAGAAAAATGTAATAAAAGAATCTATTCATCTTTGTCAAAAAAAATAAGAAAACCTACAAATTTAATAACTATGGTATGTTAGTACTTGCTGAGAAATCATAAAAGCGGTACGAAGCCTGGAATGGGAAAATGACCTTCCTCTTTTTGAAACAGAGAGGATACATTCTACAATCCATAAGCCAGTGAACATGATGGTAAATTAATATTAAAAAACAAAACTGAAAACTTCTATTCTGAGTGCCTACATTAGGAAGAAGTGAGCAATTGACCTTGTGTAGTCTCCATAAATTAATGATATAGAGCAAACTATTATTATTTGATTATTTCATAGCTTTTAATGTTTATAAAATTTAAGCTATAAAACATTACACATTTAACAAACCCCATACGGCCAGTAAGTAGCAAATCCTCATCTAGAATCTAGCTCTGTTTCCAAGTCCCATGCTCTTTCCATGTTTCCCACAACGTGTGTCCTGATCTTGGAATATTAATCCTGTAACATTTGAGATGCAAGGAATTTATAATGTTTTCTTTTTCTTTTCTTTAAATACATTGTAGATGATGAATAGGTTGCATCCACTGTGTAACAAAGTTGCACAAAAATTAATGCTTTGAAACAATGACCACTTATTATTTAGATATACTTTGGATCTGTGATTTAGGTTGAGTTCAACAGTTCAATTGTTCTGGTCTAATCTGGGGCTCCCTCTTAAATCTGTAGTCAGCAACAAATCAAGAGGGAGGTCTGGGAAAACAGTGGTGGACGGGCAGTGGGGCCATGAATTTCTTGTCATTCAGCTGGCTAGACTGGTCTTGTTCACAACTCTGGAATGGTTTCAGGAAAAAAGAAGAATCATAAATGAGTTCTTTAAGCTAGGCTGAGGACTGAACAATGCTACAAACTCTGCATTCTCTTTAGGTGAAAATTCTCTCTGATAGGTGAGAAGTTTGATATCAGTAAAATTGCATTTTGCCTTTCTTATATGAGAGGTTAAAAATCATTCCATATGTTTACAAGCTCATTTTATGAACTATCTTTTTCTCATTTTTCTATTTTGTTTTTAATCTTTTTTGCATTGGTTTGTAGGTTTGTATCTGAAGGTCATCTTTATAAAATTATTTGATGAATTGGAAATATGATGTCTGAAAGAATTTCTAAATTATTTTGTTTTAATATATATATTGGTTTAATTTAAAATTTATTGTTTTTTTAAGGTGTTTTTTTAAGATCCAACTTTCCTTTTTTACAATATGACTTCCAGGTTCAATTGAGTACAATTTACTCAACAATTTATATTTTATGCACTAATTAGTATACCAATTACATATTTCACATTTTAATCAATTTTGGGAACTTTATTAGTATTTTCTCTTGCATTCCATTCCTTGTTCAGTTTATTCATTAACCAATACCAGAACGTAATTAAAAGTTTACTATCTAATAGGATAAGTTCCTCCTTGTTACTTTTTTCTTAAAATTCTCCTGATCATATTTGCACTTACCTTAATATCAACCTGACTAAACAATATCCTGTATCCTATAGGCATTTTTATTCTTGCGATTGCCTTAAATTTATAGATTATTTTAGGGAAGACTAATTCCTTTATACTCTGTCTTCTCAAAGGAAGCTATATTATCCCTTTTGATCAAGATATTTTAATGTCTCACAAATACTTTAAAGTTTTTGTTATATGAATATTTCACCATTTTTAGTCTTAACTGTAAGCATTTCATTTGTTGCTATTGTAAATGGGTCTCTTCTTTCATCATATATTTTCAATGATTGTTCTTTTCATATATAAAAATGATAGCTTATTCATTACTTTCCTATCCAGCTTCATGACTTTTTTTACTGCTTGTATTAGTATTTTTCCACTAGAACTCATGTGATATTCCAGGTATATGGTCATATCATCTGAGTAAAGTAGTAATTTTCAAACTCTGTTGCAATTTTTATACCTGTAATTCATTTTCTTATTTTTCACATTAAGAGTTCAAATCGATGTTTATTGACAGTGGTATTAACATACATAACTATTATTATCTTTTTATTTTAATGTGAGTGTTCCTATAATTATCTCTTTTGCATGTCAACCTGCACTGAGATAGATGGTTTAATAAGATATGGAAGCATGTAAATATTCTTATTTTTTGTTTTGTTTACTGTCAAAAATAATAGGCATAGATTTTTATCAAAAGCATTGTCATTACTTATACTAAAGTTTTTTTCTTCCCGTATATATTCAGTTATAAATTCTTAAATAAAACCATCTTTGTAGTCCCATAATTAACCTCATTTGTATATAAATATTCTCTTGAATTAGTATTTATAATTAATTTTCATGTTAAGTGTGTGTGTGTATGTGTGTGTCCCTCTTGGGTATAAATACTGATATAATGCCCATTTCATAAAAATTATTTGGTAATTTTCCCTCTTTGTTGTATTCTGTAATATATTAAATAGCATGAAAAATTATCTATTCATTTATTTTTTTCTTGAAATTACTCTGTAAAAGTACTGATTCTAGTTCTTGTTTTTTGGAATGTATGGAAACTCTTTATGTGAAGTCTGAAGTCATGAAAGACCTAAGATCTTGCCCTACTTGCAAGTTAACAAATGATCCTGACACAGGCTGGCTGGATAAAATATCAGACATATATTTACTCATAGCAATAACAGCAGCCAGGGTTAAGTTCATAGCACAAATTCACCACACCCAATTCTCCTCAGGGTAAAATGATGGAGCCAATTGTTTACATTTGTGTGTAGTAGATGCATAGAAATGATAAAACTCAAAGCTTTTATAGGGACTGTTGGGTCATTTGTTCATCTTCCTCTCCAGAGATTGAGGCAGAGATAGAGATAGAGATGGACATAGAGACAGAGAGAGACAGAAGGACGTAGAGACAGAAACAGAAGGACCTGGAGACAGTACTATTTAGAATGTAAATGAATCCTCTCTTGGGAGAGAAAGGAAAGTTCTCTACTCTAAAATGTAAGTAACTGGCTCCAGGGAGGTTAAAAGAAGAAACATTTTATAACTCTTCGAATGGAAGCAGATTATTTTGGGAAGGGGAGATAAATGTCTCTGGGTCTGTCACCTTATAATGGAAGTAAATGCCTTTGAGGAAAGGAATACATTATCTGTCTCAATAACATACCAGTTTCTATTGCTCAGAAGGCCAGGAATCTGCAGGAACACCAAAAATCTAGAGGTTTCCTTTCCAGCATTTTGGAAAAAAAAAAATTCTATATTATTTCGTTGGTTTAGATTTTCTAATGCATTTGGCATAAGTAATAGTAAACTATATTTCCCTAGAAAATTATGAATTCTACTCATCTTTTCAAATGTTACTTGCACAGATTGACCTAGTTAGTAGTGATTGACCTAGTTAGTCAGTTTTTCTTGTTTCTATGGCTATGTTATTGTTACAATTTCCTATTTTAAGTATTAATATTTTCTCTTTTTTGTCTTAGTACTAGTTAGGATTTATTTTTTTGAAGAATCAACTATTGAATATATTTATTTTTTCACATGACTACTTTGTTGCTAATATTTTAATATTTTAGTTTGGGGTATATTTATTTTACATTCATTTTTTATTTAATATAAATAATTGAGTCTACAAATTTCTTTCATAGTACTGATTTGCCTGTATCAAATATGTTTTTTTAAAAGACTTGTTTGAGATTTATTTTTATTTTAAGGGTAAATTAATATAGAGAAGTATCAAGAGGAAACAAAACAAAGCGGTTGATAATCCCGTTATTCCTTTGCCCTTGTTGTTTTATTTTTAAATAGAAGTTGTATATTTTTTAATATACAAATGCATATATTTAAAATTCATTTAAATATATGTGTATATATATTTGTAGTTTAGAAATTCAAATGGTCAAAATATAGTAAGAAAAATGAAAAGTAAATTTTTTTGATTTCCACAAACGTTAGCACTCAAAAGTTAGCAGTGTATTTTTATTATTTCTTACAAAAAATATGCATACCTTAGTATGTTTCTAGATATACATTTAAAAATGTGCTTAAGGATTATATAGTATATATACTGAAACTATCTTTTGGAGATCTTCACATAGCAGTACCTAAAGGTCTACTTCATTCTCTTATATTAATCAACCATGTTTTTTCTTTGAACAATGGGGATTTGTAAAGAGGACAAGCACAATATTTTAAATGAGTAAAGGCAGAATTCAGAAAGTGATTAGATTGGGATGTAAAGTCTTTGTTTTTTTCATAAGGAAGAAGGAAAACAAACCAAAGGGAGTGTAACTCTAATAGAATATTTAATATTTTCTAGATTTCTAGAATTTACAGTCATGCTTCATCTTTTGCCGAGCATTTTTTGAGGGAGAGCCTTTCTTTTATAATTTCCAGGTAGAAAAGCCTATCGTCTTCTTATTTTGTTCTTAATTTCTAGTAATACTAACTATAATTAGATGAAGTTATCTTTATAATTACAGTATTTGAATATATTTTATGGCTACATTACTCTCTTATATGAACTCTAATATATGATCAATTCTTGTAAAAATTTCATGAGTCTTTGAAAAAATGAGTTAATATGATATTTAACTATAATTGTTTTTTTCTACTTGAAAAAAAAAAAAGGTTGGCATGTCTAGTATTTATTTTATTTATTTATTAAGATTCTTCATTTTCCTCCTATTTCTTTTTTTCTCTTCTCTCCAAGGAGTACCAATGCTTCTCCACATACCTGATTCTCTTTAAGAAACTGTGCTTTATGGAGGCAGCTGTATCTTCTTTCACACAGTTTCTAGTCTCTTTCTTCTAGTCAGAGCTGTGGACTACCGAAAACTGATCCATATTTAGTATTTAGCCTTTATTTGCACTTTCTATTTTCTGGGAATAATTTCATCTGTGCTTCCCTTAAATCTTCTCCTCTCTACTCTTAGTTTCAGAATCTCTTAAATCTCTGTTCTTTATTCTTTGCAGTAAGAGCTCTACTGAAATTTGTTGTATTTTTCTACTTACAGATAATTTGAAGGATATAAAGTTCTCTGTCTCCTTAAAAGAAGGTGTGACTGCTGTGACTTTATGGTTTTAGTTGTCTTTTTTGATTTTATTGCTTTGTTTGAAAAGATATAGGCATTAGATTATTTCATACAGTTTAATATTTTTAGTATGTATTATTTTTAAGTATATTGTTCAATATATAGTAAAGTATCTACTCTCTGCAGAAAAGGTGAAGACTAGAAAAAAATGCCTTCATTCTTCAACTCATCACTTCTTCCTAGGTCTTTGGTGTGTATTTTGTTTCAGCTTCTTTCCTTTTATTATTTCATTGTAAAGTCTATAACTCATAATCTCATATTTAAATCCCACAGTTGTTTAGCCTTATTTCTGTATAAAAAGTTTCTGTTTTCTATTTGCCCTTTTACAATAGCTTTTCTTTATTGAATAGTTGTTTTCGATTATTTTCTTGAATTTCTATAATTTATCATCAAAATTTTCTTTTCGGGATGAGCTAATGGGTGCTATAAATTTTTGCATACTTGAAAATGTCTTATTTGAAAAATAAAATATAATAAAAAAATTGGGTCATATGTCAATTCACGAAAAAGTTTACCATACAGTTCCCTGTTACCTTCTAGGATTGAATACTGGTATGAAGTAATTTAAGACAGAATGACATTTTCTCCAAAGTGATAATTTTAATTCTTTTTTTTTAGGAATCCATGAAATTATTTTTCCCATTGAATCTTAATAATTTTAAAGGTTTCCTGAGTGAAGATAGTTTTCTATCAATTTCTTTTAGTAAATGCCTTTAAAATATTTACATTAAAATCTCTATACCTTGAAGGGTTTTTTTTCTATTATATATTTTTATTTTATGTGTTTGTAGTTGTATTTTTCTCTTTTTAATGTTTCTAATTATGTTTATGTTGTATCTCCTTGTCTCCTTTTAGTATTTATCATCTTGCAAATAATTTTAGTGTTTTTTATTCTCCAGTTTCTTTTGTTTGACTTCACTAAGCTTAGTCATTGTATCCTTACCTGCCTCTTTTCTTTCCTATTGAGTGTACTTTTTTATTTATTTTCATTATATCTTTAATCTCTTGGTGAATTTCCTTTCAATTCCTTTATTAACTCTTATTTTATTAATATTTTTAAACTCGTATTTTTTCATTATATCTCTTCTTAATATCTCTCCTTTAACTCATTTTATGGGTATCATTCTATCTGTACATACACTGAAACTATGGAGCATGATTTGTCTAATCTCAGCATATTCTTAAGACAACTACTCTTGTGATACAGTATATCTACCTTTTGCATACATTCCTTTCCATTTTTATGTTTATAAGCTTCAGTTCCACGATGGTTTACTTATAATTAGGATTCTTCTTTGAAAAGTGTCATAACAATAGGAGAAATGATTTTTTAAAAGTAGAGAAACTTTGATATTAACTTTATATTTTTGATATTAAATTTATTGAATAGCTCCCCAGATAATTTATTGCCCTGAAAGGAGCTTTTTCCTTAGTTTTCAGCAATTATCAAGTTAATGTAATTATTGAAGGAATTCAATTGTGATAATCTTGCAATTGCTGCTGCTTTTCCTTCTTTTGTGCTGTCTTACCACAACAATCTATCTGTGGAAAATAAAAATATAATGTTGATATGATTTCATCTTCAGGTCTACTCCCTATCTAACCAATTAATATATAACTGAATATCCATGGACATACCTCCCCCAACTACACAAACTTTTTTATAGCATACCATAACCACAAGATATGTTCACTATTATCAAAATCGATAGATGGAGTCTTCAAGGTATAACAACTATTTAACTACTAGGAAAATATGTAGCTACCTGAATTCTATTGAGTTACATATATGTTGTCAACTATTCTTTATATAATTCCAAATTCATAGTACTGAGTTATTTTTCTTCCTAGTTTGTAGTTTGGAATTCTGAATTTCTCTGCTTTATTAATATATATTCTTTCTTTTATTTTCAGTACTTCATTTGTTTTAGATAGAAAGTTGCAAGGATAGTAGAGAGAAATATATTTGCCTTCATCTTTATCAAACTGCATTGCAATGATTTTGATGACTCGGTAAATCTTTATTAGATGTCCGATCATTTCAATATTTGCCTTGGATCTTTAACTTGAAATCAGCGACAAACATCGAAATCATTCTCTTTTTTTTTACTTTCAGTTTTTGGAGTTATACTCAGGTCTTTGACAAGTTTTGCTGCAGTCTTGCAACATCTACAAAGCAATGCATGTCTATTTTACATTCTATGACTTGATTTTAGAAGTTATAGTATTACTACTCATTTCTTAATCAACTGCTATAAACAATGATATCAAATTCAAACGGGCTCTCATTTTCCCCATAAACTGTTTTTTTAAAGTCTCTTTAATCATTAAAACCAAGCATATAAAAATTCATGCTATGTTTAAGTATTGTTAGAGGGTTCTTTAAAATTAAGGAGAAAATTTTATTTTCAACAAAAATTAAAATTATCAGAAATAATAGAATAAGAAGAAATAAAACACACTTATATTTAATTCTATGTTATTATAATTGAATAATTAAATTTAAAATGATGTAGTTAAAGTTTCCTGCAACTTTCACACAATACATTCGAATAAGGGAAAAGCCTGAAAAATGATTTCTTCTCTATTTAAAACCCCTTTCACCTTTATCTTCAAGAGAAATATAAATAAGTGTTTTCCTTTAATTATGTCTACATTGCCAGTTTTGCAGTTTATAGAAATTAAAGCCATTTAAAATATTTACTTTAAAACAAAATTTAATAAGACCCTTGTCACCACATCAAGCAAAAGGAACAAATACTTAAGCAACCATATTAAAAAATCAGTTGCTTTTGTGTGGTGAGCAATATACAGATGATGTATTATTGAATTGTGCACTTGAAACCTATATAATTTGATTAACAAATGTCAACTCAATAAATTTAATTTAAAAATAAAAATAATAAATTTTTTAAAAAGTCATTTACTTAAGCATTCATTTTCTTAGACATACAAGAAATAAAATGTAAACTACTAAATAAATGTAAACTACTAAACCTAGGTCTCAGCAGTTTCTATATTCAGAAGAAAACATGTTATTGCTCCTTTAATGAGAAGAACAGGAAAAGTGAACTTATGAATAAAAAAATATGTATTATGATGAAACTATTATATTACTCAACATTAAATGTCATAAAATAGAATGTAGATGAATGTTTTATAGCTTGATCAGAATCTAAGACTGGAAAAGAAATATCCAGAAGAAATCATATTTCTTCACTGATGTCAAAGTTTAGTATGATTAATTGAATTACTATGAAATTAAGTTATTTCTAAACTCTTGCTACTTTATTTTCCACTAAATTCCTCATTTTCTTTGAAAAAGTCTGCTATGTAAGCACAAATAGTAATGAAAATGATTCTGCTCCTTATTTCTAGAATGAGTAAAATAGTAAACAAAAATAAACCCACAAATTAGGTAGCAGGCTATACCTCATCATTTATTTTCTCGTATTTAATGTTTTAACACTTTGTTTAGGAATGCACATGTCCATATTTCTTCTTTCTATATTTTTGTAACTCTATGTTACTTATTCTAGGTTAACTGGGATGAGGAGTGGGGAATTAATGGATTTAATACATCAAGACAGACATACAAATCATTGAAGAATATTTGCAAATGCTATCGCTGAGTAAATTCTCAGTATCTATGTGTAAATATGCTCTGTGTATGTTTATGTGTCACATGGATAATTTGTCAAGCATGGATGTCAACTTTTTATTCTGAAGGGTGATTTTAACTAGACAACAACAATGCTACTCAACTGAAAGTAAAAGCTATTGATTTTACTAGGTCTAACTTTTAATAAGATAATGCTTTCATTTTCAAAAAGTAAGTTTAATAATTTATAAATTCTCCAACAATACAGCATTAAAATAGGAATTTAAAGAACAGATGTTAAAATCAAGAAGTAATTAGGAACTTCTAGAAAAAATAGAAATAGGTAAAAGAAATTTATTAAATGATCATAAATGTATAAAATATTCATTTAATACTTAACTGGCAAATACTGTCCTTCAAAACCGGTCTATGATCTACAGAACGGATGTCTAAACGTGAATATTCACAAAAATCTAGAGAACAGAGTATATGTGCTTTATGGTTATTCCCTGTGGTGATTGTGGAATGTCATGGAGATTATATCAGAATCAGTCCCTAAAATTACAGATAGAATTTCAACAGGCAGAGAAGGATGAATAAATTATTCCAGGCTAACAAAATAACAAGAGTAAAAGCATTTGGGAGCAATAAAAATAGGGGAATTACAGAAGACTATGAAGTTTGAAGGGCCCCAAATTCCAGTTGCAAAAAATGCAGCTTGGAGATTAGGGTTAAGACCAAAGCAGAGATATTAGAATTGAGATGACTGAAATACTTGTGAAAGGTTTTTTTCCCTATTATCAAAGATGGAGTTTGATTTAAGAGTAAGTAAAAGTTTGTTTTCAGACATGTTGTATTTGAGAAGCCAGAAGATTGCATACTTGAAAATGTCCAAAAATTAAAAAGGAATTAAATTTGCACCTGAAAAAAAGAAAATCAGCTATGGGTTTCGATTTTGTCATAAATAAATCTCTCTATAAGATTACATTTTTCAAAACTATGCTGAATCATTTTTCACATTCAAAACCTAGATTTGACAGCAATTTTTATGAAAATGATACTTTTATAGCTTTGTGAGATGATGGAACAGACAAAACCACAGATCAGAATTTTTGTGTGTTCAGACAGATAGGTCTTAAGAAAAATTGTCAATGAGGAGACATGGAAAATAGTCATCAGAAATGGGAGAGAATTGAGAGTATATGCTGTTGTGGAGTAAATTTAAGAAAAGAATATTTGACTGGGTGAAATTAATACCTTCGAATGCTGTCATATCAGTGAAGAATATAGAAATGGGATGTCATCAATGCCATCAGATAAAGTGTGTGATGAAGGAAGAGAGGTGATGAGCTGAGTCCACTTTTTCATTAAGTTTGGATGTGAAATAAATGGCAGTTCTGAGATGAAATTCTTCAGAAGAGACAGGGTCAGTAAGAATGTTCGTTTAGGCAGAGAAAAAATGAGAGAATAATTCACCAGCCATCTTAATTGAGCAGCACTTTAGTGACCTGGAAGTTTATTCTGCTTTAAACACCCTCTGCAATTGTGACACACTCTACTCCATCATCTCCCTGAACAGCGCAACTTTATAAATGTTATATTTAAACTCATTCTCTTCGCTGAAAAACTCCTATTATCCTTCTCATTCTCATTTCACTTATTTTCTGATATCAAACAACATGGACACTTCTAATTCTTCTTTGTATATCAGATTTTCCAATCCTCATTTTATATCCCAAACCATCTACAATATTCAAGTCAACACATTAAACAAAATCTTGACAATATTGTTGACTCTATGTTTCCATTTTTAAAAATATCATATAGTTTAAAAATGTATCACTGGATTAAATCAACTTTTTTTATATCTTCATACAAGCTGCCGTAGAAATTGATATAATAGCAAAGTTTTTTTATAATGAAGAAAACAAGGCTTCTAAAGCTAGCTTCAAAGCTGCCTCACAATTTTTCTAGGTTTCTCAAATCCTATTTTTTCTCATTTTTACATCAATCAATTGGATTCATATCAATTTCTTTAACATACTCTCTTATATGCCCGTTTAACTTCAATTACTGCTCAAAGCCTTTCCAGCCAAAATTTTAAAATTTCCTTTGAATTTTCTTTTCTTCACTTATTATTTAATCCTCACATAATGCTTGATGTTTTTTTCTTCCTTGCAAAAGCATTGAAATTGTTTTTCACTGATTTATTAACTTATTTTGGATACTAACCCAAGAAGAAAATCAATCTTTTATTATACTTTATTTTGTAGCAGTATTCACTATGGACTTCTTAAATAAAGTCTTCTATAATAACTCTTCAGATTTTTCTCCTTCTCTTATTGCCTCTGTATTTTACAAACCACAGCATATACTCTTTTGCTTCTGCCTACATTATGTATGACATCATTCCTCAGCATCTCTTTTAGCTCTCTTTTTCATTCACTCCTTTTGGGTAATTTCATTCACCATCAGGGATTCAGTAAGTACCTATGAGCAAATTACACATTATGTATGGTTCCTACCAGTTCTCTCTTTTTAGTCCCAGACTTAAATTACTAACTTGATAGTTCCACTTGGGTTGTCACATAAACACTTCAAATTCATTATCTCCAACACTAAACTTGTTGTTTTGCTCCTAAAACTTCCTTCACTCTGAGTTGCCAATCTCAATGAAATTTGCCTAACTTCTTTATGCAGTTGTCGATGCAAAAATTTTCATATCACTTTAAAAATACCTTTATCCTTCTCCTTCCTTCATTCTATGTACCACCAAATCATGTCAATTCTTAGTGCTAAACTCACAAACTCATCCATTTTTCTTTATTCCTATTGGCGCCAACATAAATATATCTCATCTATGTTACTGAAATACAAGACAAAACAATGCATAGATCTTTTTTACAAGTCTGCCTGCCCTGAAGTTTTTCCTTCTCAATATATTCCCTATACTAAAGTCAAGAAACCATTCAAAGCCATAAATTACTTTTCAAAATCAACTCTCTTTCAGGATGAAGTGCAATCACCCCATCGTGGTCTACAGGTCCCTTTATAATTTGGCCAATACTTATCTACCTAGAACTACCTCTCGTCAAGGCTCACACTCCTAAGTGTAAAACATTCAACTCTCACATCTCTGAATGTGTAACGTAATTTCTAATCTCTGAACTTTCTTTTACTCATAAAACTTTTACTTTTGTCTCCTTAGTTTATAAACTCTAATAATCCTTTAGGTTCCAGGATTGTTCTTTATTATTGGAACATTTCTAAACCCTTTAGCTGGTAGATGACCCTCTTTTGTGTTTCACAGTGCTTAGACCAATTTTTTGTTGTTTCCTTTTTACTTATCTCTATTCCTTACAAGAGTCTAAGCTACATGAGAGTCAGGACCATTTCTATTTATCATTGTATCCAGGGCACCTATGTGCTCTAAAGGAATTAAATCATCAAATTCATTCATTGAAGAATAAATATACAGATAAAAAGAAGCCTGAAAGGAGAGGAAGGGAACAAATCATACAACTACATTAATTTTCTCCAGTAGTCTTAATGAATATTTCATGTTCCCATAGTAACTAAAACTCATTACAAAATAATTTTCCAGGGAATCACAGGTCCCCAGAGGAGAGACTGTCCAAAACTGTGGGACAGGGCATGCAGTCCTGTTTCTCTATGGCAATGGTTCTGAATAGTGCTTGCTTCTGCCCCTTAGCAAACATTTGCAATGTCTGCAGATATTTTTGATTTTCACTATTTGGAGAGAGTCAATGGGGGAGGTGGTTTCTGGGATCAGTGAATAGAGGCCAGGGTTGCAACAAAACATCTTACAATGCACAGAGAAGCTCCCAAATGTCAATAGTGCTGAGGTTGTATAGTGTAAAGCCTAATGTTAATATTATGTGCTTCTTTAATAACTGCTAAAACCAGGAGGGTTTCAAGTGGCTAACCACAAGTTACTCTCCCAATTTGATCCTGTAAATTACATCTCCTAACCTTATCAAATGGACAAGTTACAATTCCTGGTTATCTCAGAGAAACAGGTTTCAATTTCCTGCCAGCCTGCTGAATTATTCAAACAAGCCAATAAATCTTCCTGGAGAAACCAGAGGACACGCGGGCCTCCTATAGTCTCTGGCTGTTCACTCTGTTCCTAGATATAACCTGTCCTCTGTGCTGTATCTGTGACTAATAAATTGCTGCTGATCTCTTCCGTCCAGTGTTGGGCATCGCATGTTTGGCTGTTCCACAACCTTAGTGTGGGAATTCCTCCCTCATCAACGGAGTAAAGGGATCAAAACAGTTTGAGAAACCCTATTCTATGGGAGCATACCTCTATGTGCTTTTGAGAATGTCTAGATAAAAATGAAGAATTCTTGAAAAGGCAAAGAACAGTATTCTTTCAAGACTTTAGAATGGAATAGAGTAAGAGGTCAGAGCTCTTTCCAGGTGCTTTCCAGGATAGACTTCTTTGTAGTTAAGTGATTTTGGATAATTTAGTCTCCTTTGGAATCTATTTTATCACAGTGGGTGAGAAACTAATTAGAGTAATCAGACAAATTAAATTAGCTTTCTGAAAAGAATATTCAGTTTGCCCTCTGGGCTCCAGAATCTTGGTAGCAGAAATCAAATGATATCCACTCAGCCTAGACAACCTCTCTCAGACCTAGTGTGGCTGACTTACATAAAAGGCCAATAGCCATATTGGACTATACTCAGCATTTTGTTGCCACCAACGATTAGATCCAATTCTGAGAAACATTCCTGTGGTATTGGTATTTTACTGAAGATATTAAAAAGTGATAAGGGTTTATAATGAGCAACATTCAGTGATACTTAGCAAAAACTTAAGAGTGATATTGATACCATCAACTTTCTAGGTCATCGTGAAGAATGAGGAAGATAGAGTAGCATTAGAAAATGGTAGAAATACATTAAAACAGTTAATGTATTAAATGTTATACTATTCAAAGCATTTATTATTATATAGTACCTTAAATTTAGCAAATAAGTTTTTACCAGTAATAATTTATGTTTTCCAAAGTAAATTCTACAGAATTTAGTTCATATTTCTGAACTATTCCTGAAGTTCTGTAAAAAATTCCATTATAAATTAAATGGGAGAAATGCTAAATTATCTGGTACCTATAAAAATGAGCATAAAAATATTTTCTATGTTATTTAATCTAAGATATCCCAAATCTATTCGATGAGAAAATTTCTTTCTACAGACTAACTTTTAACACTACATGTGTTGCATAGAAAAATATTTGTTAAATGTAACTTTGGTTGATTTTGGAATTGTTACTACTATATATGATTATATGTGTCTTTATGTATAATTTTAACTGTGTGTAAAAAGTTTTAAATAAACTAATATAAGCAGAGGGACAAACATATAAAATGTTTGGAAAATATTCACCTATTTATTTAACTGGTAACACAAACACGTTCTATATGAATTGCAGATTGCTTAAAATAATGTATGTAAAACAATAAAAAAAATTAAATTTACAAATTCAGAGTTAGAAAACAAAGTGTTCTATTTATATTTGTTTATATTATTTGTTAAATTATTTATTAAGTATTATAATAAAGTGTTATAATAAACAATTTTGGATGCATATACAACTTTAGGATGAGGTCTCATTATCAATGGGTCTCAGTGAGGTACCCAAATTTTGCTAAGAAGAATATTTATATATTTTAAGAATGTAGATATATGTTATTACTCAATAACCAATGTCAATTTTCTTGTGTTTCATCATAATAATAAATATTACTTCATATCCTGATTATGTATGCATAATTGTTTATCTTCAGTGTATACCATGACTGCCACTTGTATTAACTTTTCTCCAGTTTCTACTCTGAATAAGAACCATGTTGTAGCTTATTCTGCATGAACTCGATATTGGCTTTTTGTCAATATTTTTTAAAAATTACATATCAATACAATCATCAGAGTCTCAATTGATTTAGAATGTTCTTCTAAAAGATCATACAATACCTCAGCAAATTTAAACTAAGATATACTTTTGTCATCTTTAATCTTAATATGAAGTTGCTTTTGGACAATTTAGAGGTAGTTTTTACATGCTAGATATAAGAGAATAAAAGGGTAATGCTCAGAGATGCAAGTGGTGAAGTCACAGAGACCATTTAAGTTGACCAAAAGTTGTAACATTTTTTGTCTTGAGCTTCCTGATATTTCTATCAATATTCTTTTAAAAATTTACAAATGTCCTAATTTTTCTGGAAAAGCAAAGCTTTCTTTGACATCCTTGATTCGAGTCAAACCTTTACATTGGTCTTAATCCAAGTCTTTGTTCAAAAATCACCCTTTCTGACAAAGTTCACATGATAGTTCTACCAGATTAGTTGTTAAAAGCAGTACAAACCAAAAAAAGAGAGGGAAAAAAAAAAAAAGAAAAAAGGTAGTACAAGCCAGAAGACAATAAAGTGACATCTGTAAAAGTCAAAAAAAGTTGACAAAATTATATCTCCCGTGATACTATCTATTACAAATTGATTACTATAAGACTTTTTTTCCTAAAAGGTGAGATAATTCATTGCCAACATACATGCACTAAAAAACAAATATTAAAGAGAATTTTTCAGAAAGAAAGAATAGGGCACTAGATGGAATTCTGGATCTATATAGAAAAAAGAAGATCAACAGAATTTATAACACTGAATGTGAAGATAAAAGAAATTTTCTTTGCTTCTAGATGTTAAAATTTATTAAATTATACAATATATATACATATATGTAGCTTATTGTTGGTCAATTATACCCTAAATATATCTATTTAAACTGTAAGATAATATTAATACTCTCCACACATAGTGACAATTTATTGTTGAGTTTATAACATATATAGAAGTAAAAACTAGGAGAATAATAACACAAAGATAGAAAAGAGCAAATAAAAGAATTTGTTCTTAAGTATTTTATACTATAAGTAAAATGCCTATCATTTGAAGATAGAATGTGACAAGTTAAAGAAATAGACTATAAATGCCAGAGTAAACACTGAAATAAACTATAAATGATAATCCAATAATGAGGATAAATGAAAGAGGTTAAAAAAAAAAAACTATCCTAAATAATGCATAAGGAACAAAAAAGAGAAAAAAATAAATAAATAGAAAAAAATTAACAAGATGATAGATTTAACTGCAACCATAAAATAATTACATTAAGTTATTATTAAATTACATTAAATTCAATAAATACATTAAGGATAGCAATTGTCAGATTAGGAGGGGAAATCCCTATTGTACACATACTCAGGAAACACTTTTGATATAGATAATTAAAAAACGAAACAAAAAAAACATGCAAAACTACCCATTGATATAAATGAATAGCTTAAAAAATTGAATTTTACTATATATAAATTACATCTCAAAAAACTTTACTGGTGTTTGTTTCCCAATTTTATGTCACTACAAATAAAAATATTACATAATCATCTAAAGATTTATAGAAACATTTGACAAAATTCAACAATTATCTATATTAAAAACTCTCAGCAAACTAGGAAAAAAAGGAACTTTATTGATTTGGTAAAGGGCACTTACAAAATACCTACACCTAACATATTTTTAGTGAAAATTGGAAAATTTTAATGTATTGAGCACAGGCTTACCAATACCACCACTTCTGTTAAACATTCCCTTGCAACTCTTATCCAATACAATAAAGAGAAAAAAAGTCTCATTTATGTGAAGAAGAAATAAAACTCTCCACTCACACATGAAATAATTACCTTCGTAAAAAATACAAAGTAATTTCCAAACAACTAAAAGAGATTTGTAACAGCAAAGTTGCAAAATACCAGACCAGCATAAGGCAAATTAATTATATTTCTAGCAGCAAAATATTGAAAAATAAAAATTTAAAGAAATACTCTTTATAATTACATTAAAATCTGAAAATAGTAATACATTTAACAAAAGACATGCAATGCCTCTCTACAGGTAAGTGTACAACATTACTAAAAAAATTTTTTTAAAGACTTAAATAAATGAAAAATACAACATGTTCATGGACTGGAAATACAATCTTTTTTATTATTTTCATTATTTCTAAATTTATCTACATATTTAACACAATCTCAAAATTCCCGCTAGTTACTACATAGGAATTGACAAAATGATTTTAAAATTTTTTTTAAATAAAAAAGACTGAGAAGAGCCAAACAACTTTTAGAATAAAAATTTTAAAATGGCTCGCTTTAGAGGGATTATGCCATGAAATTCAAAAATCACCACAAAGCTACAATAGTCAAAATTTTCTTGGATTAGCTTAATGATAAACATAGTGATATTTAAATCAAATAAAGAGTCTAGAAACAGATTCAGATGTGTATGATTCCCAAGACATTTCAAAGAGGAAATAGTAAGTTTTCATCAAATGGTATTGAACAAACTATATAAACTTTGTTTAAAAAAACATAAACCTTTAATTTACACCATTTGAAATCTTAACTAAAAAAAAAAAAAGACCCTTCGTATGCTTGCTTCTGCAGCACATATACTAAAATTGGAACAATACAGAGAAGATTAGTATGACCTTTGAGCAAAGATGACATGTAAATTTGTGAAGCATTCCATATTTTTAAATGTAAATGGATTAAATGCTCCAATCAAAAGACATGGATAAGAAAACAAGACCCACCCAAGCATATGCTATTTACAAGAGACCCACTTCAAATGACACAAAGTAAAGGGATGGAAGAAGATATTTCCCACAAATGAAAATGAAAAAAATGGGATAGGAATATTTATATCAGACAAAATAGATTTTAAAACAAAGGCTATAATAAGAGATAAAGAAGGGCATTATATAATAATGAAAGGATCAATACATCAAGAAGATATGACCCTTGTAAACATATACACATCCAGCATAGGAGTACTTACATATATAAGGCAATTATTGACTGAGATAAAGGAGAGATCAACAAAAATACACTCATAGTAGGGGACTTTAATACTCCATTGTCACAAATGGACAGATCTTCCAGAAAGAAAATCAACAAGGAAACAGCGGGATTAAATGACATACTAGACTAGATGGATTTAATAGATATTTTCAGAACATTTCTCCCCAAAGCAGTAACATATACATTCTTCTCAAATACACTTGGACCATTTTCAGGATAGACCACAAGTTATACCACAAAACAAGTATCAATAAATTTTAAACTATTTAAATTATATCAACCGTCTTCTCTAATTACAATGGTATGAAACTAGAAGTCGACTACAAGAAAAATACTGGAAAATACACAAACACATGGAGGCTACATAACATGCCACTGAACATGGGTTACAGTGAAATCAAGGAAGAAATCAAAAGTTACCTAGAGACAAATGAAAAGGAGAACACAATGACTCAGAATCTATGGGACACAGCAAAAGCAGTCCTAAGAGGGAAATTCACAGCAATAAAGGTCTACCTCAAGATACAAGAAACACTTCAAATAAATAATCTAACCGTATACTTTAAAGAACTAGAAAAAGAATAGAAATGAAACCCAAAATGAGTAGAAATAAATAGAATAATGTCTAGAAAAATAATGCAAAAGATTAATGAAACCAAAAGCTGGTTCTTTGAAAGAATAAACAAAATTGATAAACCCTTAACCTGACTCGTCAAGGAAAAAAAGAGAGAGGACTTAAATAAATAAAATCAGAAATGAAAGAAAACTAACTACAGACTCCACAGAAATACAAAGGATCATAAGAAAATATTAAGAGCAATTAGATGCCAATAAATTGGACAATCTGGAAGAAATGGATACATTCCTAGAAACATACAGTCTCCCAAGACTGAGTCAGGAAGAAACAGAAAGTTTTAATTGATGATTATCACCAATGAAATCGAATCATTAATCAAAGAAACTCCTCCCCCCACTCCCACCCCAAAAAAGTCCTGGACTAGATGGCTTCATAGGCAAATATTACCAAACATTCAAATAATTAATATCTATATTTCTCAAACTATTCCAAAAAAAAATCAAGAAGAGGGAAGGCTCTCTAACTCCTTTTATGAGGCCACCATTACCTTGATTCCAAAACCAAAGACATGACAAAAAAAGAAAACTATGGGCGAATATCCCTTATGAATATTGATGCAAAAATCCTCAACAAAATATTAGCAAACCGAATTCGGCAATACATTAAAAATATCATACACCATGATCAAGTTGGATTTATTCCTGTGACGCAAGGTTTGTATAATATCCTAAAATCAATTAATATGACACACCACATTAACAAATTGAAAGATAAAAATCATATGATCATATCAATAGATGCAGAAAAGGCCTTCGACAAAATCCAGCATATAATAAAAATTCTTAGCAAAGTGAGAGTAGAGGGAACATAACTCAACATAACAAAGGCCATATATGACAAACCTATAGCTAACATCATATTCAAAGGGGAAAAGCTAAAAGCCTTTTCCTTAAGATCAGGAACAAGACAAGGATGCCCAGTTTCACCACTTCTGTTAGATATTATAATGGAAGTCCAAGCTACAGAAATCAGACAAGAAAGAGAAATAAAAGATATCCAAATTGGAAAGGAAGAAATAAAACTGTCATTATTTGCAGATGACATGATACTATATATAGAAAACACTAAAGATTCCACAAAAAAACTTAGAAATGATCAATGAAATCAGTAACGTAACAGGATACAATGTTAATATTCAGAAATCAGTTGCATTTTTGTACACCAATGATGAACTTTCAGAAAGAAATTAAGAAAAAAGCCCGTTTACAATTGCATTAAAACTGATAAAATACTTATGAATCAAATTAA
The DNA here is from genome assembly GCF_000325575.1 of Pteropus alecto. Classification (NCBI taxonomy): domain Eukaryota; kingdom Metazoa; phylum Chordata; class Mammalia; order Chiroptera; family Pteropodidae; genus Pteropus; species Pteropus alecto. Next base: position 12,672,463 of record NW_006494612.1, on the reverse strand, counting down.
CTAAGAAGGTGGAAGACCTGTTTTCAGAAAATTATAAGCCATTGAAAAAAGAAATTGAAGATACAAATAAATGGAAGCATATATCGTGTTCATGGGTAGGAAGAATCAACATCATTAAAATGGCCACGCTACCCAAAGCAATCTATACATTCAATGCAATCCCTATCAAAATACCGACGGTGTTTTTCATAGAATTAGAACAAATAATCCTAAAATGTACATGCAACCATAAAAGGTCCCAAATAGCCACACCAATCTTGAGAAATAACAAAGTGGAAAATATCACATTACCTGATATCAAACTATACTATAAGGTGATAGTAGTCAAAACAACATGATACTGGCATAAAAACAGATACATTAATCAATGGAATGGAATAGAGAGCCTAGAAATAAATCCACGTCTATACTCTCATTTAATATATGACAAAGGAGGCAAGAATACACAATGAGTTAAAGATAGTCTCTTCAATAAATGGTGTTGGCAAAATGGACAGATACATGCAAAAACAAAAAAAGAAGAAAGAAACTGGACTACCTTCTTATACCGTATACAAGAATAGACTCAAAATGGGTTAAAGACTTAAATGTAAGACCCAAAATCATAAAACTTCTAGAATAAAACATAGGCAGTAAGCTCTCTGAAATTGCTACTAGTAATTTCTTTCCAGACATATCTTCTTGGGCAAGGGAAACAAAAGAAAAAAATTAACAAATGGGACTACATCAAACTAAAAAGTTTTTACATAGCAAAGGGTACCATCAGCAAAACAAAAAGAAAACCTACTGAATGAGAGAAATTATTCACTTATGACACATCTGATAAGGGGTTAATATCCAAAAATGTAAAGAACTCATACAACTCAACAATCAATAACGAATAATCCAATTAAAAAATGGTCAGAAGGCCTGAATAGATATTTCTCCAAAGAGGAAATACAGATGGCCAATAGACAAATGAAAAGATGCTCAAGGTCACTAATAATCAAAGAAATGTAAATTAAAATCACAATGAGATGTCATCTCACACCTGTCTGAATGGCTATCATCAATAAATCAAAGAATAGCAAGTGCTGGCGAGGATGTCGAGAAAAGGGAACCTTCATACACTATTGGTGGGATTGCAAATTGGTACAGCCACTATGGAAAACAGTCCGGGGGTTTCTCAAAAAATTAAAAATGGATCTACCTTTTGACCTAGTAATTGCACTTCTGGGTATTTATCTAAAGAAAATCAAAACAATAATTCATAAAGATCTATGCATCCCTATGTTCATGGCTGCAATAGCCAAGATATGGAAGCAACCGAAATGCCCATCAACAGAAGATTGGATAAAGAAATTATGGTTCATGGAATATTACTCAGCCATTAGAAGAAGGAAATCCTCTCATCATTTGCAATAATATGGATGGACCTAGAGGTTATTATGCAGACCAAAATAAGTTAGACAGAGAAAGATAAATACCATATGATTCACTTATATGCAAAATCTAAGGAACAAAAAGAACAAACTAATCAAAAACAGCCTCACAAATATAGAGTACAATCTGGTGACGGCCAGAGTGGAGGGAGGTCGGGGGGCTGGGAGACAGAGGTGAAGGGTTAAAGAAATACAAATTGATAGCTGATAGGTGGCCACAGGGATGAGGAACATGGCATAGGGAGTGCAGTCAGCAGTAATGTAATGGCTATGTGTAGAGCCAGAGGGAAGACAATCAGGAGGATCATTTCATAAACTATGTAATGTCTAACCAGTGTACAGCATACTTGAAACTAATAGCAAAATAAAATGCTAACAAAATACCTTTCCTTAAGTAAAGATTTTATAAAGATGCAATACTTATTAATTATAAAAACTTGAATTATTAGGCTTCGTCTTAATCGAAAACTTTTATGTTCTAAATGATACCTTTAAAAAAATGAAAAATTCAAACCATAGCTGAGAGAAAATATGTGTAATACATATATCTGGCAAAAGATATGTATTCAGAATCTCTTCTAAATCAATAATAATAATAAAGCAAAAATTCAATACATAATAAGAAAAACAACCCACATTCATTTCACAAAGAATATATACAAATGACTAATAGACACGTGAAGGTATGTGCAATATCATTAGACAATGATCATTAGGCATTGGAAAATGCAAATAAAAACCACACTGGGAGACTAATTTATACTTCCAGAATAATAAATAATAAAAGAGAATGAGAATAGCAAATTTTGCTAAGGACATGGAGCAATTGGACTCCCCATACTTGTATGTAAGAATGTAAATTTTTACAACCATTTGTAAATTTCATATTCAGGTAAAGGTATAGTTATCATATAATTCAGCAGTTTTACTCTTAGGTATATAAACAGTGAAATTAAAATATATGTTCCCAAGGGACTAATACACAAATGTTAATAGAAAAAATATTCATAATAATAAAATCTAGAAGCCAAATATTAGTTGGTGAAAAGATTATCATATTATGGTATATCCATGCAATTAAGTACTTCTCATCAATAAAAATGATAAACCACTGTTACACTTATCAACTAAGTACACATAAGAAGACAGACAGTTAATAGTATATACTATGTTATTTCATTTACCAAGTTCTAGAACTAGCAAAAAGATGATATTGTGATAGAAATCAGATGCCTGCAGCATAAGAAAGGGTTGACTGACCACAAAGGCCATGAGAGAAATTTTTAGTATGATGCCAATGTTCTATAAATTGATTGGCACCATTGTCAAAAATCATTTGACCACATATGCAAGGGTTTAATTTTTGCTTTCTATTCTATATGTCTTTTATGCCAGTACCACACTGTTTTGATGACTGTAGCTTTGTAATAAATTTTAGAATCAGGTAATGTGAGACCTGCAAAATTATTCTTCTTTTAAAAGATTGTTTTAACTATTTGGAGTCACTTGAGTTTCCACATGACTTTTAGGATAGATATTTCAAATTCTGCAAAAAAATGTGGGGTTTTTTGTACTTTAATATAGACTTAATTGAATATGTCAACCACTTTGGATAGTATTAACATCTTAATGATATTAAGTCTTCTAATCTATGAAGACTTCTAATCCATGAATGGAAATATGGGTTACCTTTCCATTTGCTGATGTCTGTAATTACTTTCAGCAATATATAATAATTTTTGGTGTCCAATTCTTAATTTTATTCTTTGGAGACTATTGTGAATGTAACTGTTTCTCTTAATTTCCTTTTGGGATTGTTCATTGTATCATTGTATAATAATAAAATTTACAATTAAATATTAAGCTGTAACTTGTTATAATTTATGGCAATGCATTAAATATTAAAAAAGAGAAACGGAAATAGGAATAAATGAAAACAAATGGTAATATCAGGAAAATCTACCTCATCTACTTAAACATTTAGTAGATAAAGTTGAAAATAAAAGAGAAAAAGAGAATCATCACAATGATTATATGATCTGCTGTTTTCATAAAAAAAAGTTTCAGTGAAATATATCCAAGGTCATTTATTTTGATATAACAGGGTAGTTGCAACAGGGAACATATGGCCCAACAAAACCTAAAATATTTACTATATCCATCGTTTTACAAAAAATGTTTATCAAACCTGATATAGAAAATCAATCTATTGTTTCTATACAAAGAGTAGCTTGAAGAAAAAAATAATTTCTTTGTTTTACATCCAGGAAATCTCATTTTTGGCTGTTCAAATCTCATTAAGTAGTAATTATTGGTCCCACTTTCTGCTTTCTTCTCTAGACTGGTTCACAAGATGGCTCCAAGTTGCAAGGGAGTCAGGGCAGTGACATATTCTAAGCTGGACACTTGCTGCTGCAAACATTTTCTGTCAATAATAAGAAAAAGGAGAATAGATATTTTGGAAGTAACTTGTAATTTATACTATATCATATCATGTTGCACTCTCTAAATTCAATGGACCATGGAGTATTGTAAGAATTTATTATATTGTAAGATAAAAATTAAAAATTTTAAATAAAAGTGTGCAAAATGTTTTCTTTGATTCCAATGCCATAAAAATTACTTACAGTAGTTCAACTAAAATATAACTACAAATATATGTAAATTTTAAAAAAGTCATAAGTAAAACTTGGGTCAGAGAAGATGACAGCATTGCATTTCATGGCCAATTAAGAGAAAAGAAAATTACAATAACTCAATTGAGTAGGAAATACTTAAACTTGGTTTCTTCACCTGACCACAACCAACATATCTTCAGAAAGCTATAGGGCAATGGGTTTATTCTTTAATTTAAGTGAATTGCTTAAAGACTTCTTGCCTGCCTCCCTGCTTACCTGCTTTCCTCCCTTCCTCCTTTTCTCTGGATCTCATGATATTTCTTCCTTGTTTGGAATACAAAATTAATATTTCTCATATTTTTGGTTTATGCATGATCACATTGAAACACTGTGGCTAGACTATATATTATTGAGGTTGCCAAAATTTTAGAAAGAATAAATGAATTAGGGTCATGCTGTGTATTACACGCTGTCAAAAAGGTCAATACTTAAAGGCAAAAGTCAGGGGATGTTGGTTTTTTTAAGCAAGGAGGGTAGAATTGGAAAAAAGTAATATATTGATAGACTATATTGCATTAAAATGGTTTTATAAAGTTCTTCCTCTCTGAGTTAGGCTTGGCCAAAACTAGTATCAGAGTTCCATGCTGAAAATAATTGAGCATTATAATATCAATAAACAACTAATATTTTTCAACCCAATCTGTCTCTGCTTCCTCTAAGTTAAGCATTGGGTCTTAGAAGGACAGAAACACTCAATAAACATCTAATATGGCTAATCAGGAGAGATTGAGAAACAAAAGTACAAACCATTAGGAACAAACAGAAGCTGTTGCTGCAGTAAATGGAAGACATCACAGTACAACAATTGGGAGAAAATACTGAGACATTGTGCTCATGAATTTGAAAAACTCCATAAAGCGGATCATGTAGGAAAACATAAAGAATAAAATTATCCTCCTAAAGAAGAAAAAACAATAATGTGTAAAATGGCAGTGGGGAGGGGAGTTGGAGAACGATTTTCTAAGCAAAGGCTCTCATTCATATTAATTCATGACACAGATCTTTCAAACTCTCACTGAAAATTTTTAATAAAAACTGAACTTAGACTTTCAAATAAACATTTTATTGTATTTTATATGTCTTGCTCACTCCTTATTAACAGATTTTGTTATGAGTGTTAATAGGATTTTTTCCCATTGCTCTTACAAACTGGCTATTGTTTTCTCCAAAACTATGGTAACTGTTCACATTAATGAACTCTTTTATGAGAACATGCTTAGCCGCAAATAAGTGAACACTCAACCAAACTAGATTAAGCAAAATATGAAAATAATTAGCTCATATAATTAAATATGCCAGACTTAATCTGTACTTTAGATGAGGTTTGATTCAGGACTTAAATAGCATTTAAGATAAGGATCCAGTTCTTGGTTTTCTTCCTTCACTTGGGTTGGTACCATTTTCAGACAGATCTTGGTCATCTGGTCACATGAGCCTATAAGTAGCTCCTAGGGTTATATTTTCCCAATATTATATTCAGTGGTTAAGAGAGAATCTGCATCCAAGCATTGCCAGCTCAAATCTTAAGACTGAAACTAATTAGAGCAGCTTAAATCACTTGCCTATTTCTGAAACCACCATTGTCAAGAGTACAGATTCCACCAGTTTCAAAAACTCAGAGCCCATTTCTGGTGTGTGATATAGTAGAGATGGCTACAGTTCCACCAAAATTTTTATGGGCCTCTTCCCTGAAATAGAAGTATCGTTGAGAAACCACTTCCCAGCCATACTCTACCTTTTTGAGTTTCCCTCCCCACTGTGAATTTATGTGATCAGTTCTCAATAATGGAATAGAATACTGACTGTGAGTACCTGAATATTTAATAAGCAACATGTATTCTTTTAGCATAATTTTGTATAAATAGATACATTACACCTATAGAATACATTCAGAAGGTTTTGTCCTTTTCTATGCACTGGACAAGTTAATTGGCAAAGAAAGTTATGTATATATAAGTTTTGGAAAAATTTGTTTTAAGACAAGCTACACTTTGATTATGTTGAATTAGAGGGAGAGGAAGAAAAATAGCTCACTTTTTGCTTTCAATTATTTTATCATCATTTGTTCTTACATGTTATCAATTTCTAGAATCAATTTGGTTAATATATTTTATTAGAACTTAATCTTTATCAAATAAATTTTTAAAGTTATTGGCATATAGTACAATATAATATTCTCTTTTAATTATTTTAATCTCTATCACTGTGTCAACATTTTCATTCCTCATAATTTTTATCTATTTTCTTGATCAGAGTTTCAAAGATCTTTCTTCTTTCCTCCCTCTCTTCCTCGTTTCCTATTCCCTTCCCTAACCTCCCCTCTATCCTTTCTCTCTCTTTCTTCAGAACATGTTTATAAACTCAAAGTAATTTTCTGAGAGAAAATCAACCTTATCTACTTGCTACAGAAATGATACAACCCACAATCAAAAAAAAAAAAGTCTTGGTTTTGTGAGTCCAGGAAAATTATCTAATACTGATTTCTCAGCCTTGTATATGGCTGTGCAAATCTATCCCTGTAATGTCTTATTATCTTCTAAAACTCAAACTCAAATCCACTCTATTTTTCTGGCAGGAAAAATATCCCAATTGGTTGTCTCCAGTATCCAGTGGCAAAGAGATTATATCAATGATTCCAAAGACTTTTTAATAAATTTCTTCTCTAACAGCTAAATCTTCATTGACCCATCTCAGCTACTGTAGCAGGCAATGACTTTAACTTATAAATGCTTCTTTGACAAATGCTTAATATCTCTATCTAGAAAGTTCTTTAATTTCTGAATTGCAGTGTTTAGAAATATTGAATAAAATTGATCTCTAGATTGCAATTCCATGAGAAAGGTTTTTTAAAAATTGATTTTTTTTTTTTTAATTTTAGAAAAACTGCATAGTCTTGTATAGCTGTTTTTCTAGTAAATTCCTAATAGTTTTCTCTTTCAAACGTGATTCTGATCACGGAGCAGTCTCTACTGAATGCGTCTGACTTTGCAAGTGTGTTCCAAAGCTCATTATGATTGCATTGGTCAAGTTGTCCTTTTTTGTCTAAAAGTCTGGCTGTCATGGAAATATTTGCTGTTTTAGAATAAGATTTTTAACAGTAGATGTCATCAATACTTTCATGGTACTTTGGCATTAAAAAATTAAAAGAAAAATCATTTTAAAAAGATTCACTTCTGCAAAGAGCCAAAATTCCTACTAGTACTCACAGGAAAAGTCACTACAATTATATATATATATATTTTTGCAAATTCTTAAACTCTACCTCACATCCAAACAATCCCTAGCCCACCTTTTCTTCTCTCTAGATATACTTTATTCTCTTTAAAGAGTGTTTCTTTGTAGGTTTGCAGTATAAATCAATCTAGTATTTCTGGCCTTGATTTTTTTTTTTCATTTTTACCCATTACCGTGATCTGCTTAAGAAAAAAAATAAGAGCCATATAGAGCAAAAAAAAAAAACAAAAACAAAAAAACGCTACTTTAGTTTGTTGGAAAGATTAGGAGACTTTATGTAATAACCAAATAATCTATAGCATCACAAACACAAATACACATACTATGTAAATATTCTGATTTTTAAACTCTAATTAACATTTTCTCTGTTTATTCTAATATTCTTATATGTTGTAGGGAACACTTTCATTCCCAAGTTAACTGTTAAAATTATGCCTGTAAAATATTTGTCTGGATTTTTGTGCTTATATTTTTAAAACAATATCTTGTTTACAAATATCATTTATTAATAAAAATCTCAGATAACTACTTTATCACCAAGTGTTTACAAGCATGTCATAAGTATAAATTTAGGAAACAAAACCAATCAATTTGCCAAAACATTAACATCTTCTTCTTATTGCTACATAGTTAAGAATGAGGCTAACATTCTTTCAACCAGATGACAAGTAGGGATTTTTAGATCATTAAAATGTTCTTTAAGAGCATATATTTCACTTTTTTAGCTAATTTTCACTTTCTCATCCAAAATAGTTTTGGACACAACTACCACGTAACTTCATTAACATATTTATATATATGGAAACCTCTTTATCCACAGTAATTAGGGGGGAAAAAAGATTCAGGCATTTGGCATTTTTTATTTCTTTGTTTTATTGTGATTGTTATATTTATGCTCAAGTCAAACTATTTAGCAATAAAAAATTATTTTTCTTCAAAATACGTATAATTTTACCTTAAAGATCTATGTTATATATATTGATTCATGCAAATATTATTTGTGTTTCTTTCCAAAGATATACAATGTTTAGTCTCACTTCTAATTTACTCAGTAACAAAACACATATTTGCCTACCTGATAATTTTTAGATTGATTTACTTACTCTGTATTACAAAATAGTAAATTGTAATTGGAATGTTCAAAGTAAATAAAGAGCAAGGGTTTATTATACCATGTAGAATTCAATAGTTTATGGCAGCCAACAATCCCAATACTAACAACTAGAAAAATTGAGGTAGATACTTACTTTTTTATAAGCATCAGAGAACTAGAAAATAACTTGTACTATACAATCTAAAATACAAGAATGGGGACAGGCATTTGGAGCATGGATTGCTGTTTCCTACTCTGTGAACTGAAAGTGGTTTGTTTTGATGGGTTCATGACAAGAAAAAGACTCACAAGCAAGGAGGCACTTTTGCTTGAGTTCAGTTTGCAGAATGTTGTTGTTTCTTGATCTGGGTGCCTATTACACGCTTGCCTTCAGTTTTTGAAAATTCACTGAGCTCTACACTTATGTGTTTTCATTTTCTCGTATGCATTTTATACTTCAACTGAAGAATTTAAAAAATAAATGAAGAATAGCATCCAGATACACAAAGTGGAAATTTTTGCAATTTTATGATATCTGGGAGCTCACTGAGTTTAGAAACGAAATGAGGCATAATTTAATGGTGTTTGTAAATAACATTTGATTGAATATAATTGTGACATGATTTGAATGCATTCATGAGTGTCACTGTTTAATTTTCAGTAATCAAAATTGTTTAAAAATACTGTTTGCATAGTGACAGGTTCAACAACTTATAAAGCTAGTTGCTTGGACCTTTTTAGTTTTACTGATGAATCTAACATTGCAGTTTGTTTAATGAAGCAGATCAGCACTTCTCACTAAGCATGTGACATTACACTAAGAGTAATCTGCCCTCTTTTTTCTGATTGTGCTCTCGATTTAGCACAGGTTTATTTCCTGCTAAAAGGATTTCTTATATCTTAATAGCATATTGTGCTTTCCTCACTAGATTTTCATCACACAATATAAGGTTGCAAACAATGATACAGAGATATTGGATTTATTTATTTGCTTTGTGTGCATTTGTAAAGGAAAGTTAAAATATTTTTAAAGACTATAATTACATAGAGATGTCATTTAACAGAAAATAAGCAAGAAGAAAACTCAGGAGTCACATAAAGCCAAGAGAATATGAGAGATACACTGTACTGATACACTTGGCTTCTGTAACAATTCCTGGGATACAGTAGGCACTCAATAAATACTTTTTGAATAAACATGAATATCTTTTTTAAATGAAACTTTTTTCTCTAAATCGTTGAATAAAATTAAACTTCACAAAAACACACATATGTATCCTGACTTTGAGATCATCTTGGCATATCACTGTCTTCCCTCAAGCATATTCTAAATTAAGAGGTCAGGCACAAAGACATAATTAGGAATATGTTAAAAGCTTAAGCCACAGGTTTGTTTATCACTTCATTCATTATAAAATAGAAATTGCCATCAACAAATGGGGATTAATGAAATCTATTTATTAAAGTATTTATATTCTAGTAAATGATACAAGAGAATTTATAAATTTGTAGTAAAGTAAATGTTTTTACCTTTTAATATAGGCATTTTTTTACACTATCTAGAAGCATTGCAGCATAGTCATTAAAAGCTTAGGGTTTTATTTTATAATTAGATAATATTGATTAAGCATCATTGTATCCAGCACAAAATAATAAGTACAATGTAAATATTGCTATTATAAGTTTTATAATTTTTACAACACATTGATACTGTTTTAAGAAAACAAAATACCTTATATTAAATTATTATTTTGTGCAGGTTTTCCTGGGCATGAAAGTATTCTTGATATAATGTTTAGTGAAAATATATGTTAGAAAATTATTCATCATACGATGTAACTTCATATAAAATGTAAAAATAGAGAAGAAACCTAAAAGAAAATGTTAGTATTCACCCTGGGTTTTTTGAATTACATACAATTTACTTCCCCCCCTCTTTTTTTGATATTTTACCAAGAAATGCCACATAAATGAAGTTAGTTATCAAAAAGCATGATAATCAATGTGCACACTTTTTGGAAAAATATAAATACTGAGAGAAATTTGACTAGTATATGCTTATGAGAGCAGTTCTCACATTTTATCAGCTAGGCTTCAGAGATTACCTTTATCACTTTTATAAGTTTGATTCTCATCTTTTCATGTCCTTTTAGGCTAAGGTCTAAAAGTTTGAACATAAGGAAACTTTTGCAAACTAATGATCTTGGATCTTCAACTCATTAAAAAAAGTTTTATTCGGGTGATATTATCTATAAGCCAAATTATTTTTCTCGGATTTATTCGAATTTACAAAGCTCAAGTCCCAAATCAGAAGCTCCAATTTTCCTAGAAATGCATCATTTTCTGCTCAGAGGATTCTGGAAGTAGCCCATACCAAGTCATCTCCCTTTTCTCAAACCCAGGGGAGTCTAAACAGCCAGTCTAAGCTAGCCTGAATTCTCAATCAAGCCATGAAAGCCATTGACAAAGGCTTCCCTGATTTATTAAAATAAAAGCGGGAATAAAATCTTCATGCTCTTGTTCCTCATGATTCATGAAATCATTAAAAACCAAAATTTAATTGAGTCGTTCTCTTTGTCAGATGGTTTTTGACAAGGGCAACTGCAAATCATTTACTAATATAATTAATTAAAGTAATCTAAAGGAAATACTCATATTGAGATACTGAAGCAGGGAGAACTACGTACCATCAAAATCATCATGCAATCTTATGAAGATGACGGATCAAGAGAAGCCTGTCAGGCAGAATGATATAAAATGGGGCCAGACGTTTAACCAGGAATCTCTTCTTCTAACTTCTCCCATACAATCAGAACCACCTTATTTCTCAGTGAAGTCAAGTCAGGCACAGCATATGGAATGTCCTACCTCTACCTCTTTTGTAGAATACAAATCGAGTAGATTATGGAGGTTTCTATTTTCTTTTCACCTCTTCTGCTTTAACTGCTTGTTTTTAAATATTTCATTTATCTAACTTTTAGATACTTTATCTCTTCATAAGGGAAAGCTAGAGAAGAGGGAATAGAATATGGATAAAACCTGTAACCATTTATTTCCTCATCTGCTAAAGAAAAAAAATACAGATGAAATAGGTGAACACAACTAATAAAAACAGAACATTTAGATTATACATGGACTTTCTTTACCTACATCATTCCTCTTCCTCAGTAATGTAAATAATTAACTATTTATCTCTGCTCCCCTCTCCTGCCCTTGTCATGAATTGTCTTTTTAAGAGTAGAATTTCCTCTGTGTGTATTTCATGTCAACAGACACTGTATTCTCATAGTCTCAATTAAAGGAAGTAGGAAGGGTGATGGTAAAAGAACTAGGACAAGGAGCCATGTGGTTTTAATGGAACTACAAGAATTTCAAAGAAGGCTTACATAATTTTTATATAAAATCATACGTACATAAAATCACATTAGAATCAGTGGCATATTCAATAATTGTAAGATATGTTAAAGGCTTAGCCTCTTGGTTAAAAATTAAAGATCATCATTAAAAATACTATTTTTAGTTTTAAATGTTTGTTTTATTTGGAAAAGTTAATTATCCCTAAACTAGCCTTCTGAAGAATTTGACCAGTCCATTAAGTTCATCCCAATATCGTCATATAACCTCTCTCAGGTGAACTTCAGTGTAACTGGTTTATTATGGAAAGCAAATGTGACAGTGCTAATGAGAACTGTTGGAAACAATGAAACTGCAATCAAACATTAATAAGCCTTTAATCCAAGAGCATTATTCATGTTCACATTATATCTCCTGTGAGTAGGAGAAACAGGCATACTGTCCCTGTTATGAATCCATCCATGTATGTGCTCATCTAATACTAGTAAAAACTCACATGAAGATTTTGCGATTAATATAATTGCTTTCATCTGATGTGTATCGTTAGTATGTGAAGGGAGAAGCTGACATCTGCAAGAAAATCTATCTAAACTAATCCTGACTTAGTCAGGCTTCAAATATGCTAATTCAGCCCTTGGTCTTTATTTGTCTTAATGAGCTGTGACAATAACTGAAATATTTAAACACGAACAGTCCTGACTTGCAGTGGTTCAACATACGATTTTATGTTTCAGTAGAAACCATTCTCTGAATTTTGAATTTTCATCTTTGGCTAGTTATATGTGGTACAATACTCTTGCAATCCTGGGCAGCAGCAGGGAGATAATTTTTCCCCAGTTGTAGACTGATGTAAGTGTCTGAGCACATTTAAGTTAGGCTAGGCTAAGCTATTATGGTTAGTAAGTTAAGTGTATTAAATGCATTTTCAACTTACAATATTTTCAACTTGTGATGAGTTTATTGTATGTATCCCCATTGTAAGTCAAGAGGCATCTGTATTAATGTAACAGTGAGTGAACAATTAAAAGTTTCAGTCAAGAGAAAAGTTAATTAGATTTCAGGTTATTCAATAATGTCAGGTTTACAGATTACACGGTACATAATTAGCCCAGTATTTGTATTTTCTCTTGTATATCCATTTATTTGACTTTAGATCAGAGGTCATAGAATTAAAAAATCTCTTAGAGTAAAAAATATATACCTGGAAAAAACTTTTCTCTAACAGCAAGCTCTAAGAGTTTTCAGAGACTTAAAACTTTTATCAAGGGTGAAAAATAAATGAAAAGCAGTAAAGAATAAAATTAATAATCCAAAATAGACCATTAGGAGGGTCATTTCTTTCATTAATGAAAAAATAGACATTTCTAATGAGATAAAACTCTCATTTATGTATCATATCCTTTTACTTTTTTCTAGACTTTGGTTTTAAAGTTTCATATTAAGATTAACACACTCTGTTTAGTCAGCCACATACCTTGTCAATGAAGGTAAGTTATGAATTTGTGCACAAATTTTGTCTGCTTTTCTTGTGAGATATTTTCTGTTTATTTTATATTATTATCTTAAATAGACATTGCACATCACTTACCGTGATAGGAAATAAGATATACACAGCACATATGGCACTAAGGGTAAGAAATTCTGCTACAAAAAGCATTCCAAATTAACTTAAGATGATTTAATAATTTAGAAATTAAATATGTATTTGTCTACCTCTACCAGATTGAACTGTGTTCATTAGCAATAACACTTGCAACAAATAAGGAGAACTAGAACGTCCATCCTACTTCTATTTACTCTGGACAAACTAATGAGTTACCTCCACATTAAGTCACCTAAGAATACAAGTTACAGGAATTCAAAAGATCCATAGCACTATGTGAAACAGACAATGCCTTGATCATATACTTTTTTTTTTTTTTGCAGAAGTAGAGTCAAGTTCTCATATTAGGTACAATATATTGGGGGGCAGGATAGAGAACAATAAGAAGACTTGTGTCATTGAGTGGTGGGTAAAACAGCACATAAAGATTTGCAAACTTTTGACAATCTTTATAAGTATCTCAAGAACTAACCAGCAGGTTTCATTTGAGTTTTACACAGACTTCTGCCTTTCCACTCTTTTCCATAACATAGTGCTCTACAATAGAGTGCATTTTAGAATTATTAGAGAGTTTCTATATAATACTGAATCCTATGTTCT